>NC_044036.1:202477096-202784631 GCF_901765095.1 Microcaecilia unicolor | reverse complement strand
TTTAGGCTGTTAGTAGAAAACTGAAGTCCAGATCCTCCAGCGTAGTGTTTTTGGAAATGTTCCCCATTCCACATGAATGACCCAAGAGGCAGGCATAGCTCTGAAGTCTCAATTTGTGGTTGAAATAATAGTGTAGGGATGGGGGGATTAGATTTGTTAGAAACTGGGCAACATTCTGGGAAAGGGGAGCCTATTCCAAAAGGATGGACTGCACTTTAACTGGGATGGAACCAGGCTGCTGGCGCTAACTTTTAAAAAAGTGATAGAGCAGCTTTAAAACTGAAATGGGCGGGGGGAGGAGATGTCAACAGTCACCCAATAGAACATGGTTCAGTGTGGAATATCCCTGAAGGATACTATTGAAACAAGACATTCAGGGAATCCCAATAGAGAGAAGTCCTAGGTCCAGGTCATCGGCATTGCAGTACAGGCACCATAACTTCGGGTGTGCATGGTGTTCGGGGTGTATCTTCATTAGGCACACACATGTGCATCGGGAACACATTTAAAGGTCCCACAACAGGAGCTTTGACACAGTGCTCAGTGATGACATCCACTCCAGGGTCCTTATAAGGCAGCTGTGCTCGTCTCTCATTGCCTTTGCAACAGGTCACCTAGTTGGTTCCTAGAGTGAGAACTGCAACCTGCTTTGACTCTTGCCCTGACTTCTGCTTCGCCTCCAGTTTCTGCTTTGCCTAACCTCCTGCCTGTCTGACCTCCAGTTTCTGCCTTGCCTGACCCCTGCATGCTTTGCATCCAGTTCCAGCATTGCCTTGTCTTTAGCCAAGCCTCATCTTCAGTTCCAGCCAAGCTTTGCCTCAGTTCCAGCCCCACCTTCCATTCAGTTCCAGCCTAGCCTCGCCCTCTGTTCCATCAAGTGTTGCCCTCAGTCCCTTTTGCTTCAGCCAGCCCTCATACTAAGTTCCTGTGCTTCCTGGCTCCGTCTAGCAATAGGGCCCTTCTAAGGGTGCCTTTATTATGATAGTATTAGAGTTGACATTTCTTTATTCCGTAGTGATATTTTCCACTAATATAGTTGTTCTGTAAGTCTGTTCGAATGCTCCATTTTTTCCTTATTAACCAGAGCACTAAATAAAGAATATGTGTGCAGTAAAAAGGGGTTAGATGGTTTCCTAAAGGACAAGTCCATAAACCACTACTAAATGGACTTGGGAAAAATCCACAATTCCAGGAATAACATATATGGATTGTTTGTACATTTGGGAAGCTTGCCAGGTGCCTTTTACCTGGATTGGCCGCTGTCGTGGACAGGATGCTGGGCTCGATGGACCCTTGGTCTTTTCCCAGTGTGGCATTACTTATGCACTTATGTAATACTATTATTACATGAATCATCATGCGAATCAATTAGTTTCTCTTCAGATCTAGTGGCTGTTTGATTTTTTATATAGTTTTTTTTTTTACCTTTGTAATGTTGATTGAGGTCTCCATATAATTCTTTGTTATTGTGGCATTTTATTTCCTTGATAAATAGTAACACCAACAGAAGGTGACCTCTCCACTAAAGAGCGAATACCAAGCAAAGAAAAGTGGATCCAAGCAACCTCTCTCAGATGGTGTTCTAAAACAAGGACTTTATTCAAATCGATAAAATAACAACCTGACACGCGTTGTGTTTCGGCCTACCCGACCTGAAAGAGGTTGTTTGGATCCACTTTTCTTTGCTTGATAAATGGTAACCATTTCATTTGAATTTTTCAGTACTAGTGGCTTTTTACCATATCCTTTCTGTGGAAAAACATTTATGTCTATATAGGTTAGTTTTTGTTTTATTTTATTTTTTATTTTGAACTACAAATCACTCTCTTGCATAGATAGATTTATGTCACTTGCACATGGTTTTGAAATTAAACCTTGTATTATTTAAATTATAACTATTCAATTTGCATGTTACATTTAAAACAACACACCTGTACATGTATTTTACATTGTTGTGGAATCACTGTTTATGCACTGTGTTTATATACTTTGTACATGTATCATTACAGTATTATATGTGTCTTTTCTTTGAAAATTTCTTATGGAAGAATGTTTACATTACATCATGCATCCATTTTTAGGTATTTTATATATATGTAGATACACTGACTCCTGAAGCAAGCACATCATTGCCGAAACACTGGGCCATGTCATCCATTATATCTGGTCTTTTGGAAATAAATATACTTTATCCATCTACCTCTGGAGTCCTGCCTAGATTGGTTGTCCTACATCCCTTCCCTCTTATGTGAACAGTACATCTTGAAACAGCCAGTAGGTGAAAATTTGGCCAGAAGTCAATAGTGCAGTTTATATCCAATCACATTTATTTAAAAGCTAAGTGTTAATATATAGCTCACATTTTCTAAGTTGACCAGTATAACACAGCAAAGCACAGAGTTTTAATGGCTGTATATGGAGTTTTTTTATGCCAGTAATTACCCTGTGAAACCTATCACTATGAAAACTGAAATAGAAGGTGGATTCTGAAGTTTTTTCCTCTAATTTAGATCATACTCTGAAGTTATTTAAGTTGCTTCTCATTAAATAGTGTATGAAGAAATGTTTACAGAAATTAAGAAAGCTGACAAATTGGGTAACAGCATAATAATGAGTGATTTCAATTACCCCAATATTGACTGGATAGATTTTACATCAGGGAGCTAGGGAGGTAAAATTCCTAAATGTAATAAATGACTGCTTCTTTGAGCAACTGGTCCAGGAACTGAAGGGGAGCCATTTTAGATCTAGTCCTTAATGGAATGCAGGGCATATAGCACAAGAGGTAATGGTGTTGGAAACAGTGATCACAAAATGGTCGAGCTAATATCTGGAGAGAAGCCACGAAAGAAATATACTGCAGTCGCATTTAATTTTTGAAATAGTGACTATGATAAAATGAGGGAAATGGTTAAAAAGAAGATAAAAGGATTGGCTGCAAAGGTTAGGACTTTAAATCAGGCATGGATGTTGTTTAAAAATACCATCTTGAAGGCCCAGACAAGATGCATTCCACATATTTACAAAGATGGAAAGAAGAAAACATGATTGTAGCACAGTTAAAAGGTAAAGTGAAAGAGGCTATTAGAGCCAAAAGAAGGTCCTTCAAAGAATGGATAAAGGACCCAAATGAAGAAAATAAGAAGCAGCATAAGCACTGGTGAGTTAGATGCAAAGCATCGATAATTAAGGGTAAAAGAAACCTGCCTCAGAGGCAAAAATTCATAGTAACAACTTTTTCAGATACATCAGAAGCAGAAAGCCTGTGAGGGAATCCATGGGACTGTTAGATCATGAAGGAGGAAAATGGGTACTCAGGGAGTACTAGGCCATAGATAGACTGGATCAAACAGGAGGGGGGTTGCATTATATGTTAAAAGGGGAATTCAGTCAAACAAAATAAACATTCTGCATTAAACAGATAGCAGCATAGAATCTTTATTGATAGAAATTCAAGGTGTCAAGGGAAGGAACATATTGGTAGGGCTGTACTACAGAATGAACAGACAGATGAAAATATGATTACAGAAATTAGGAAAGCTGGCAAATTGGGCAACATTATAATAATAGGTGATTTCAATTATCCTAATATTGACTGGATAAATGTTACATCAGGGAGAACTAGGGAGGTAAAATTTCTAAATGTAATAAATGACTGCTTCTTAGAGCAACTGTTCCAGGAAACAACGAGAGGGAGAGCTATTTTGAATCTAATCCTTAGTGGAATATAGGGCATAGAATGAGAGGTAATGGTGTTGAATCTGCTGGGAAATAGTGATCATAACATGATCAAATCTGAGCTGATATCTGGAGTGAAGTCATAAGGAAAGCTATTGTCACAGCTTTTAATTTTTGAAAGGGCGACTATGACAAAATGAGGAAATGGTTAGAAAGAAGCTGAAAAGGTCAGCTGCAAAGGTTAAGACTTTAAATCAAGCATGGATGTTGTTTAAAAATATCATTGTGGAAGTCCAGACTAGATATATTCCACATAATAACAAAGGTGGAAAACAAGAGCAAACGACAACCAGTGTGGTTAACAGATGAGGTGAAAGAGGTTGTAAGAGCCAAAAGAACATCCTTAAAAACATGGAAATGGATTCAAATGAAGAAAATAAGAAGCAACAATAAGTACCGTCAAGCCAGATGCAAAGAATTGTGAAGTCTAAAAAGGAATATGAAGAAAAACATGCCATGGAGACCAAAATTCATAGTAACACTTTTTTCAGGTATATCAGAAGCAGGACATCTGCGGGGGAATCAGTGGTACCATTAGATCAGGAAGGAGAAAGAAGAGCACTCAGAAAGGACAATGTCATAGCGGAGATTTTGAATGAATTTGTTCCTTTGGACTTTACAGAAGAAGATGTAAGTGATCTACCTATACTGGAAATGGTTTTCAGGGGTGATGATGTGTAGAAACTGAAATAAATCTTGGTGAACTTGGAAGATGTATGAGCCAAATTGACAAGTTAAAGAGTGTTAAATCACCTGCACCAGATGGTATACACCCCATGGTATTGAAATAACTCAAACATGAAATTGCTGATCTGCTGCTACTGATCTGTAACCTGTCATTAAAATTGTACATAGTGCCTAAAGACTGGAGGGTGGCCAATGTGAAGCCGATTTTTAAAAATGGTCCCAGGGGTGATCTGGAAAATAACAGACCAGTAAGCCTGACTTCAGTGCCAGGCAAAATAGTGGAAAGTACTATAAAGATTAAAATTGCATAACACATAGACAAATATGGTTTAATGGGGCAGAGTCGGCATGGATTCAGCCAAGGGAGGTCTCGCCTCACCAATTTGCTTCATTTCTTTGAAGATGTGAATAAATATGTCAATGAAGGTGAGCCAGCTGATGTAGTGTATCCAGATTTTTAGAAGCTTATTTTAAAGTACCTCATGAGAGACTCTTGATAAAATTAAAGAGTCATGGGATAGGAGGAAATGTCCTTCTGTGGATTAAGAATTAGTTATTGAACAGAAAACAGAGGCTAGGGTTAAATGGCCATTTTTTTCAGTGGAGGAGGGTGAATAGTTTCCAGTACTATTTAACATGTTTATAAATTATCTGGAAATAGGAACAGTGAGTGAGGTGAATAAATTTGCAGATGGCACAAAACTATTCAAAGTTGCCATAATGCATGTGGATTGTGAAAAATTGTAGGAAGTCCTTAGGAAACTGGAAGACTGGGCATTCAAAAAGCCATCATCCAGCAAAAGCCCCTGCCAGCAAAACCAGGGGCCCAGAGGAAATTTGGTGGGGCCCAGGCCCCCGTCACCCCACTTAGCTACGCCACTGGTTTATTTTCAATGTTGACTCATATGCTCCTCTACTTCCCATCAGGCCTGGAAGTTCATTTTCATACACTGTGTTACCTCTTGAAAATGGTGCCATCCACTGTGTTTTGCATTCATACATTTATACCTGTTTTGAAGCACATACAACTTACGAGAAAAGCTACACTGGCTCCCACTCAAAGAACGCGTCACGTTCAAAATATGTACCCTAGTTCACAAAATCATTCATGGAAATGCCCCAGCCTACAAGTCAGACCTGATAGACTTACCATCCAGGAACACTAAAAAATCATCCCACACATTCCTCAATCTTCACTTCCCCAACTGCAAAGGTCTAAAATATAAACTAACGCATGCATCAACCTTCTCCTACTTGAGCACTCAATTCTGGAACGCAGTACCGCGCAACTTAAAAACGATCTATGAACTAACTAACTTCCGCAAACTATTGAAGACTCATCTCTTTAACAAGGCATACCACAAAGATTAACAAATGTGAAGCCCTACACATATATCCATAATTGTCCTACAATATTTGCTTGTCAAACCACTATCATGCTTTATCATTATCATGTTAACCAAGATCATTATGTAATACTAAATGTCTATTTTCTTATATGTTTCCACTATTCATGCTGTATTGTAAACCACATTGAGCCTGCAAAGAGGTGGGAAAATGTGGGATATAAATGCAATAAATAAATAATAAATTAATAAATAAATCACACACATGCATTAAAACCTTGTGCTTGCCTTTCCATCCCCAAGGTCTTCACCTCATTTTGTGGAGAACATACATACTTTTACATGTTTGGAGAGCAATTTCTGTTGGCGGTTTGCTTCTATGGCTAAAACTTTCTTTCTTAGTTCCCTATAACAGCATAATAGCTGTTGGCAAAAATTGCAGATAAACAACTCTTGATCAACATGGAAGTCTGCCATTTTCATCTTTCATTTTGATTTCCCTACGTCTCTCTGTGTAGATCTTATGCAGACTTTGAACCATTTTTATAAAACTTTAGAATCCATTAGTGGAAAATAGATGCAAATTTAAAATATAGATCACATTCCTGTGCCATTCTTTTCAAAGTGCCATGCCTAGTTGCACACTGTATATTGTCTGCTGTAGAGGAAACATGTAACGTCTATTCTATATTTTGCCTATTGTCTTTTAAAAATAGCATTGTTCCAATTTTTTTGTCAATAAAATTCAGCGAGAGAGTGATGCTACCTATGCTGCCCTTATACTACATCCCAAATTCCCCAATTACAAGTCTTCAAATGCCAGCATGCATAATGTCATCTTGAGAGTCATAAGTTATATAAAGGTACATTTCTATGATCCTGTGAAATTATTCTACACCTACTGGTACTTTCTGAAGATAATGAAAACTTCCAAAAATGTATGGCCTTCAGCAAAGCATAAGATGACTTAAATACAGCATCAAAGGAAGACATTACATTACACGTGTAAGAAATTCACCTTATGCTATTTCTGTTCCCATCATAACCTCTCTCAAGAAAATAGGTTCATTTTCTATCATCTTCTGCTATCATCACATTTTCATCAAATTTCCATTTATTGGGTGCAAGACAATATTGCATATTATAAGGTGATCGCAAAACTGTCGAGAAAAAAAATGACAAACCTTTCACATAAACACATTTTGCATCAACACCACATGCAATATGCCTGCAGGAAGGGATATTTCAAGCAGGACAAAATGGGAATTGAAAATAAAGAGGTAAAGCTCTTTTGGCTGTGGCTTACTATCTTAATATGACATTAGCAGTGTGTCCCAAAGGAATACCCAAGAAATCACAGGAAACTGAAATGCAATATCAATATTACAAGTTAGAGGGGACTGAAAAGAACACAGTAGAAAGATTTAAATCAAAGAAGCTAGAAAATTCAGAAGTAATTTCAGCTGTATAAATATTTATGACATAAGTTGTTTTTATTTGGACTGTAAAGTGCCACAGTGCTTTTGGTTGAAGGAGATATATTAAATTTAGTAAATAAAATGAAATACATGAAAAAGAAAATATGGAATGTCTGAGTCCATTTTTTCTGTAGATGTTTATTGTATTTGCTGTTACCCACCTATGAATTATCCTTTGCAGGTCTGATTTTAGAGTAAGGTGGGCAAGGCAGACACCCGGGGCTCCTTAAGAGAAGGCGCATCACTAGGAGCTCTGAGCTCACAGGTGAGTCAGAAGCACTGCACAGCTTCCTGC
Organism: Microcaecilia unicolor; assembly: GCF_901765095.1. NCBI lineage: Eukaryota > Metazoa > Chordata > Amphibia > Gymnophiona > Siphonopidae > Microcaecilia > Microcaecilia unicolor. The sequence continues at coordinate 202,777,087 of NC_044036.1, read as the reverse complement.
TTTCCAGCCAGCCCTGAACACATGCAGAAGCTCCACCAGGTGGTGCAATCCCCCTCCCCACCACCAGCAACAATGCAAGCCACCCCATCTCTTCAGAGGATGCCATCAACAACCTCTCCTTTCTGCGAAGGCACCAATGACATGCATCTTCTCCCTAGGGGAGAGCACTTCAGCACGTTGACCTAGGGCACCACCCATCTGAGTTCGTGGACTACAGTTTTTATGTTTCAAGTCATTTTTATTAAACCACAATGGGGAAAAAAAACATAGGGCATAATGCATAATAAAGAATATCTTTAGTACCATACACTACCCCCCAATCCCCATCCACCCTACCCTTTCTAAACAAAACTAAAGATGTTTACAAGTTCAGCAACCGACTTTGTGCCGTTGGAGACAATGTGGTCCAGAATGAGGTCTAGCATTTTTGAAATTGAAGCCCATAGGTGGAGGAAATGTCCTTGACCTCCAGTCGCTCCAAGCGCATTAACACAAGCATGTGGGCATGTCACTGTTGCAAAAATGGGCCGTGTGGAGACAACCATTCAAGCAAAATTATCCCCTTGTCCATGATGGTGGCTTGAGTCACAAAATTACTGAAACCCTGGGGCATCGGGGGACCGAGTTGTGGATGGCCAAATAGAAGCAGTGGATCAAGGTGCCATCCAGTATTCCAAAGACGAGAAATCTGTGTCAAAAGGGACTTCCAAAAAGTGGCAATCAAGGGACAGGTCCAAAACATGTGCCCCTGCATAACTCCAATTGTATCACATTTCAAGCAAGATCCAATGGAGGACAAGCCCATGTGAAAGGCCTGCCTTGGGTCACATAAAGTCGAAGACCAAATTTGTATTGTAGTTCCCAATGGGAAGAGACCAGTCTGATTTTGTAGCAAAAGGACGTGAGGTTTAAAGTGTGCCACAGATAGAGAAGTGGCAAGACCATACTCCAAATGGCTGCAGGCGAGAATAGTTGAGTTTTAGCATAGTGTCTCTAATGTGCCGATGGTGAAAGGAAAGGGGCACCATTTATTGTGCACCTAAAGTATATGCTGTGGAGAGCTCCTCTTGGACATCTTGGAGTATATGCTCTTGGAGAGCTTGCCTTGGGAGGATTTAACTGAAGTCCTCCCAAGGCAAGCTGTTGACATAATTGAGTAGTTGAAAGTAGTAAAAAATATCTGTAGCAGGTACTGAAAATTCTTGGTGAAGAGCAGGGAATAATTTAACACTCCCCTCTTCTGTCACCACGTGTAGCAAGTAAACAACTCCCAGATGACACCACTTGTGAAAAGTGAGATATTGTTGTCCAGGAGCGAAGGCCGGGTTATTGCAAATAGCCAGAAAGGGGGATACTTTTGAGGAAAAATGGTGATGTCTACAAATCCAGTGCCAGACCACTTTGGCTGTGGGAAGTATGGAAGAGTGTCTCAACACTGGAGGGACGGTTCCTGCTGTTGTATGAAGACAAATAAATGAATGCAGTCAATTGAGTTTCCAGGATTGTGGTCGAGAAGTCCAGCATTGAACAGAACCAGTTGTTGATGTGTCTCATTCCATTAGCAATTGTAATATGGCGTAAACTCAATAGTCCAAGACCTCCATATTCCACAGGTATCTGAAGAGTGCCTTTCTCCCCTGCCAAAGAAAACATTGCAAGTAACATTGCAAATAGGTGGGAAAATGTGGGATACAAGTGAAAATAAATAAATAAACATTTCTCATCATCTACTTTAAGGTATAAAGGTAGTATCTGAAAGACATAAAGCCATCAGGAGATAATAAATATTAAACAATACTATCCGCCCCAACAATGAAAGAGGAAAAGCTTGTCAAGCTTGTACCTTACTAAGGGTATCATTATTCACTGAATAAAGCTAAGACAGATCAGAAGGAATATAAATTTGAGGGGGCTACCCACCTACACTAATGAGAAAATCCCTGCCCACAGCAGTTTCATATCAGGCAACACAGAAAGTGCCTGCAATTTCTGCAAATTGAATGTGATATCAGAAAACTGACCAAATTGGTGGATTCATTGTAATAGGTTATGCAAAGATCACCATGGGTTAGTCAACATCCCTAGTAAATTGTCTGCATATGCAAGGACTTTAATGTGTTGGTCCAGCAGTCTCACCCCTAAGACACCCTCAGCAGAGTTCAGGACATGCTCCAGAGAAAGTAAAAATAAAGCGGAGAAAGCAGACACCCCTGACATATTGATTGAAGAAGGGTGAGGTCCTCACCCCATTGACCAATATACAAGCTGTAGGTTTAAAATAAAGGGCTTGGAGTGCTTGATAAAACCAACCCCTAAAACCCATTCGCTGCAAAACCTGGAATAGGTATTCCCAACCCACCCAATCAAAAGCCTTCTCGACATCTAGACTTTCTACCAAAGAATGCATATTTGCATTCTGACAATGCACTATGGCTAAAAGTAGGCAACGTACATTACAGACAGACTGGCGGTGACGTTCAAAGCCAACCTGCTTATTTCCCACCAAACGAGGGATGATCCCTGCCAATTGCTCTGGCAAAACTTTTGACATTATTTTTAGAGGAATGAAATAGGGTGATACAAGTCTGCCAAATCTGCAGGTCATTCAGGCTTTGGGATCAAGGACACTAAAGCAGAATTAGAGTGCAGCGAAAATGAGCCCCGATCTAATACATCTACAAAATAAGCAGATAGGGGTCCCAAAAACTGTGGGGGTAGTATCTTATAAAACTCTCCTGGAAAAAGGTCGGGACTGGGGGCTGAATGTACCGTCAAATATTTGATTACTCCCTATCCAGCTCATTTTTGAAAGTGATCGCCGGCCATTTTCCAACATAAATCGGGAGATGGCCGGCAATCTCGGAAAAGCAGCCAAATCAGTATAATCGAAAGCAGCTTTTTTGGCAACATCGCCGCTTTCCCGTTGCGTCGCCAGCCAAAGCTCAAAGGGGCGTGTTGGCGGTGAAGCGAAGGCGGGACATGGGCGGGCATGGGCGTGGCTACCAGCTGGCCGGCTTTCGGCCATAATGGAAAAAAACGGCGATAAGCAGTATATTGCCAGGTTTACTTGGTCCTTTTATGTTCACGACCAAGCCTCAAAAAGGTGCCCCAAATGACCAGATGACCACTGGAGGGAATGGGTGATGACCTCCCCATACTCCCCTAGTGGTCACCAACCCCCTCCCATACTAAACAAATAAAACTAAAAACCTTTTTTGCCAGCCTGTATGCCAGCCTCAAATGCCATACCCACCTCCATGACAGCTGAATGTGTTGTATACTCCGACAGCCTTTCCCTGGTTGCGATGTGGCTCTCGGGTGAGTGTGACACCTTTTCTGTTAGGTGCCCTGCAGAGTCACATCAGCAATGCATTGTGGAGGGTGTAGGGTACTGGGCTTACTCCCATGGTGCTTTCCCCCCCTTCTAACTGGGTTCAGAGTGTGCCCTGTTTAGTTTCCGGTAGTCCATGAGGTAGTGGCCATTTTTGTAAGCCACTTGTAGATCCCTTTCATGTGTCACCTACATTAGAGAATGTTATTACCGTGAATGTGGCTTAAAGAGGGCATTGTACACCATTCTGCCAGCTCTGACCTACTGCTAATCTCAGTACCAGGGAGACTCTTTGCCAGTGGGGCACAACCTCTGATCTGCACTTAACTGTGAGTAAACGTGCTTATTCACATAAAGGACTTTTTCAAAGAGATTAGTCTTCAGGTGTCAACTGGTGTGCCAAGGTTATACAGCAGCAACAAGTCCTAGAGACCTGCGTGTATGCAGGTCCCTGGAGCACTTTTAGTGGGTACCGCAGTGCACTTAAGGCAGGCGGACCCAGGCCCATCCCCCCCTACCTGTAACACTTGGGCTGGTAATGGAAGCCCTCCAAAACCCACTGTACCCACATGTAGTTGCCCCCTTCACCCCTAAGAGCTTTGGTAGTGTTGTACATTTGTGGGTAGTGGGTTTTTTTTTGGGGGGGGGGGCTCAGCACCCAAAGTAAGGGAGCTATGCACGTGGGAGCTTTTTCTGAAGTCCACCGCACTGACCCCTAGGGTGCCCAGCTGGTGTCCTGGCATGTCAGGGGGACCAGTGCGCTACAAATGCTGGCTCCTCCCATGACCAAATGCCTTGGATTTCACCGTGTTGGAGATGGCTGGCATTTTTTTCCATTATCGCTGAAAAACAAACCCGGACATCTCAAATCCGGCGAACTCCAAGGCATTTGGCCGGGCTAAACTGTATTATCGAAAAAAAAGATGGCCGGCCATCTTTTTCGATAATACGGTTCCGGCCAGCTGTAGCGCCGCCGCCAACATAGATCGCCGGCAATCTATTTGGCCGGCGACATTCGATTATGTCCCTCTATATCTCCTTAGCTGAAGGGGAGGTCATCAAGAAGCTGGGCTTCCTGAGGAGTCAAACGCGGAAGCCCTGCTACTTCTAAATAACTACTCAAATAGGCAGGGTCCAGTGGCTTATCAGCAGTGTAAAGTTGAGAGAAGTAATGGGTAAAACTTCTAGCTATATCTTCACTTTTGTTACATATCTTCCCTCGGTAATCACGCAAGAAAACAATTGCCCGAGACCCACCCCAAGATTTGACTACCTGGGCAAGTAAGCGTCCTGGCATGTTCCCAAAACAATGGAGACAAAATTTGTGGAACACTAGTGAGTAGGTCGTGCACTCATGCAGTAGAGATTTCAGGGTCTCCTGGTTGGTATATAGCTGTTCCCGCATAACCTGGCAGGCTCTTCAATTGTAGGCCCTCTTCACCTTCTGCAACTGAGATTCTAAAAGTAAGAAACCTGCAGTCAAGTGCTTATTACAGGTGTGGACAGAGGCAATAACATCCCCTCAGAGCACTGCCTTGGCAGTCAACCAAAAAAGAGAGGGTTAATCCAAGTGTCCCCAATTATAATGCACATATGCTGCCTATTTTTCGAGTAGATATTTTCAAAAGTCTAAGTCTTCCTAAAGATAAGAGGGGAAATGCCAACCTGAGGAAGAACAGTAGTAAGTGGGAGCTCCCACATCAATCCATACAATAGAATGATCCACTATCTCCTCAGGACCAATCACTGGGGTGAAGAGAGAGCGGTCGACCATTATATAGTCTAGTCAAGAAAGTGTATCATGAGCCCGAGAGAGGTGAGTGAAATTACGCTCAGAACGTCATGCATCCACTAGATTCAAAGAATGTATAAAGGAGAGAACACCTCGAGCCCCTCAATAGTGAGAAGATCTAGGAGTAGAACAGTCAAGGTTGGGAGTCTGACATTAAGCTTAAGTCTCCCAGTACCAATCACTTTAAGTGATTGGTAAGGATGGCAAAGTTGGATCATAGAATGTGGGATCATATTTATTAGGGCCATATACTGCCAAGTCAAGAAACTCAGTGCTATGAAGCCTTAAGTGCAGTAGTACATAACTCCCATCAGGATCTCTCGTTATTAATTCTGCTTTGCAGGCCAGGTCCTTCCAAATTAGAATTATCACACCTCTCTGCCAACCTGGAGAAGACGTGGTGTAAACTTCACTGACCCAGACAGCATTTTAATTTTTGGTATTTACGTTCTGTGAGCATGTATCCTGCAAGCATGTGATATCCACTCCATGTAGTTTCAAAGTATACAAGATCTGCGTACGTTTTGTGGGAGACGTAATCCCTCCCACATTCCATTTAGCAAACTGAGCTGACAACTTACTCATAGGATTAACAGATGGAAATGTGAGAGCAAATGCTTATGAACAGTACAGCCAAACCCAGGCTCCTGGGCCCATCTAGATGATATTAAAAATCTTAAATGGCTGCATGTGTATGGATGTGTGAGTGACGCTTGGATGGCGACTCCAGCTGTTAAGAACTGCCGGTGCCAGGCAGACTTTTTAGGTCTGTCTTTTATATAAGGCAATCTAGTTTAGGATGGGCTGGAAAGAGCTTCAATGTCAACTTCAGTAGCAGGAACTGAGAACAGCGTGGGCAGACTTCTACAGTTTGGGTCCCACAAATAACAAGACAGATTCAGTTAGTCTGGAGTGGGCTTTGACAGCAACTCCAGTAGCTGGAATATAAGCACAGAGCCGGGCGGACCTCTACTGTCTATGTCCCACAAACAGCAAAAAAAAAAAAACCATGATGCACGTATATAACTTTCATTGTTGATTTAATCATGAATTGATAATGAGTATGAGTGTTTGGCAGACTGGATGGACCATTCAGGTCTGTATCTGCCATCACTTACTATGTTGCTGTATTTTTGGTTTGAGTCAAAATGCAAATTCTCAAGACTTGCTCTGTTTCAGTTAGTCTGGTTCCTTTATCAATGCAACAGTGTTTCCTAAGTTCAGTCCTGGAGTACCCCTTACCTGTCAGATTTTCAGGATATCCATAATGAATGTGCATGAACTTTATTTTCATACTCTGCCTCCATTATAGGCAAAACTCTTTCATTAATATTCATTGTGGAAATCTTGAAAACCTGTCTGGCAAGGGGTACTCCAGGACCGCTCTTGGGAAACACTGACCTAGGTAAGTGGTAGACAGCAAGATTCCTCAGGCTCTAAATAGCTCTCTCACCTAATCTGCAAACTCTTCTCTGAATATGCCAATGTAAAACAAGTAATTGAATCATAGCTATCTGTACCCAAGCACTAAAACCTTAAAAAAATGAGTTCATGCAAAATTGATTGTACATGCAATAGCCTATGAATTAATGCATATACAGTGCACTCCATTTAAGTGCATTTTGGATAAACGCATGCTCTGTTTAACTGTATGCCGTACTTCGGTCCCGTTTTTGGCGTCATCAATTCCTATGGGGACAAACTTCGGTTTAGCGCACCACTGAAAAGTGCAAGGTTCGCTTATATGCATGATTTAAGACCGCTCCTCTGCAGGAAAGACTCCGCATAAGCGCATGCACAGAATATGGAAGCCAATTGGCGCGTGACAAAGGGGTGGTAAATTTGAAATCTCGTTGGTGTCGCGCAACTGTAAGACTTTAAGACTGTAAGACTGGCTGAACGAATAGAAGTTCTTAAAAAATTAGAAAACAAAAAAAGACAAGCATCTATTGCTAAAGAATATGGTGTCAATCCCAGTCAAATTTCACGTATCTTGAAGCAGAAAGACCAGCTTCTGGAAGACTGGCAAAACAATACAAATCCACACTGGAAACGAAAATGGGCGGGAAAAGCTTAGGATGTAGAAGATGCTCTTCTTCCGTGGTTTTCTCAAGTCAGGAGCAGACAGTTTCCTGTCAGTGGTCCACTGCTTATGGAGAAAGCTAATCAGCTACCTGAAAGTCTTGGACTAACTGAATTCAAAGCCACTGTTGGATGGTTGGAAAGATGGAAGGAGAGGAACAACATAAAATTCAAGAAACAGCATGGTGAAAACAAGACTCTGATGACTTTGGTGCTGAAAATTGGGTTGTTTCAGTTCTTCCTACCATCTTGAACAAGTTTGCACCTCATGACATTTTCAATGCTGACGAAAACGGTCTCTACCGGCGAGCAATTCCTGATGGAACACTTGCATTCAAACAAGCCAAAACTACAGAAGTAAAATGTCGAAGGACTGACGATCCTCCTTTGCTGCAATATGGATGGGAGTGAGAAGTTGGAACCCCTCGTCATTGGAAAGAACAAATAGCCCCGTTGCTTCAAGAATGTTAAGTGACTTCCTGTGTCATACGAGGCTAACGCAAATTCATGAATGACTGGGGAAATTTGGAAGCAATGGCTAAAGAAGTTAGACACTAGAATGCGAGAAGCAAGATAATAAACAAGGCTTGGCTGGAACAGGATTCTCAAACAGGCTTGGCTGGAGCAGGATTCAGGATTCTCAAACAAGATTCAGGATTCTCAAACAGGCTTATCTTGGCTTGAGTGGAACAAGCTTTTGGAACGGACTTGGCTTGGCTTGACTTGAACCGGATGCTGGAATAGTGGAACCGGATGATGGAATGGGCTTGGCTGGAACCGGATTCTGGAACGGGCTTGGCTTGACTGGAACCAGATTCTGGAACAGGACTTGGTTTCACTGGAACAGGAGTCTGAAAGGGACTTGGCTTGACAGGGAACAGGATACTGAAAGAGACATGGCTTGACAGAGAGCAGGGACAGAAACTAGCTCAAACACATAGCAGGGGCAGAACCTGGCTCAACAGGAACAGAACTTAGCAGAAACAGAGCTCAAGAGCCAGGAAGCAAACATAGCAGGCAAAGGATTAAGCAGACTACGGGAAGACAAACAAACAACGAAGCAATGTGCTTACCAGCATCCACAGCTGGAAGGGAAAAGCCAGGCAGATTGAGAGGCAGCAGACACACCTGCATAGCAGTGAGATAATTAGGGACAATGCTGGCTTCTACAGACTCTCAGAATTAACAGACAAGAACTTCACACACAGGAAACAGAACAGGGAAAACAGAAAACGGGAACAGAGCTTGGCTAAACACAGAGATTGGCTTAAACATGGAGCTTAACTATAGCAAGAGTCAAAATCTGGGCTAGACTAAAAGCAGAAGCCAAGGGAAGTCAAACAGATACAGACACCAAGGGCAGAGTGTGGCTCTAGAGCCGGGCCTTCAGGATCAAGGTTCAAAAGCAAACTCACAGAAACAAAGGAAAGCACTGAAACACAAGACTCAGAAAAACACAGCACAGACCTTCAGGAGCAAAACACTCAGGAACAAAGCCAAGCAGGATATGATCTAAACAGACAACACAAGATTAAGAGACCTCTTGAAAAGGCAACGTAGGAAAGCTCTCTGGGTTCTTATAAAGGAGTAGGCTGATGATGTCACAAGTAGGAAATGAAGCAGAAGCAGGGAGACCAAAGCAAGGATTGGCTAACAGGAAGAAGAACAGGAAATGAAGCAAAAGCAGGGAGACCAAAGTGAGGCTTGGTTTACAGGAAGAACAACAATAGGAAATGAAGCAGAATGGAGAGGTCACAGAGGTAGATAAGGAGAAACAGTAGGTCTGAATATAAGGGCACGGCCAGAACCGTGACACAGTTGGAGAAGAAGACAATATCAAGGCAGTGACCATTCAGGTGAATATGGGTAGTGGAGCACTGCTGAAGGTTAAATAAGGATGGTAAACCAAGAGAGGCATAAGAGTCAGAGGGGCCATTAGCATGAAGGTTAAAATCTCCAAGAATATAAGAAGGAGATGAAGGTTCAAGAAAGAATGAAATCCAGAAGTCAAAGTCAGTGAGAAAAGAAGAGAAGGGACTTATCAGGGGGTCAATAAATGACTGCTACTTAGATAGGTAATGAGGTGAACAAATGGATGGCGTGGACTTCAAAGGAAGAAAAGTAGTGAGACTGAGGTGAAAGAAGAGATTGAAATCTACAAGAAGGTAAGAGTATCAGCCCAACACCACCTCCACAGGCAACCAGGTGAGATATATGGGAAAAAGGGTAAGCTCCATGACACAGGGCTGGAACTAAAGCAAAGTCTTCAGAGCAAAGCCAAGTCTCAGTTAGAGCAAGAAGATGGAGAGTATGAGATATAAAGAGATCATAGATGTAGGCAAGCTTGTTATAGTCATTCCATAGGCCAATGAGAAAGACAATGAGAAAGGCAGAGAAAAAGGGGAAAGAAGAGGAACAGAAATAAGATTGGAGACATTGTGGTGTGACTTGCACAGGTAGGATAAGAGTTCACTTGGAGGACCAGGGCTGGTATTGATATCCCCAGCAGAGAGCAGGAGAAGAAAAGAGAAAAGTAGGAGAGGCATGATGACAGCAATGAAGATGAGATGCACTAAAACAAAATGGAGATGGTTGAATGAAAGGAAGATAATATTGAAACTTGAAAGCTGAGAAAAATGTAGAAGATAAAAGGAATGGTGAGGTGATGAAAGAAGAAAGTGGGCAATATGGTCTTGAGGTATGGAATGGTTCGAGATGGTGAAAAAGACTGGGAAATTTCAGTATCAAGAGGAGAAAGTGTACGGGAAACATTGAAAATAGGAGAAAAGAAAAGAAAAGAAAAACCTGTAGAGATAGAATGTTTCACACACTACTTGGTCAGCAGCAGTGAAGGCCCTGAATGGATCAGGATGGACCTGAGAGTCACCTCGGAGAATGCTAGAAGAAATATGCAGATTGACTGCAAAATCTCCTCAGCATGTGGTAGGCGGACAGTTGGAGCACTGGGCAGCAGAAGCAGCGGTATTGTAAGGATTGGGGGTGCACCTGGGAGTCACCATAGAGAATGCTGAGAGGAAAAGCTTGGTAGGAATATGTAGATGGACTGCAAGACCTCAGTATCTGGTCAGCAGCCAATGGGAGCACTGAGCAACAGGAGTGGAGTCCCTGTGAGGATCGGGGTGGTGGATCTGGGAGTCACCCCAGAGAATATTGGGAGGAATACGCAGATGTGCTGCAAGACCTCCTTAGTACCAGAGGTACTTACCAAGATTTTCAGTGGTATTACTTGGATAATTGTCAATGACCATCCCAGCACCATTTGGCACTGCCGGAGCATTCTGGGACAGAGACAAAGTTATCTGGGTAATCATCTATATTCAGCGTCAAGAACCAGATAACTCTTCAGGTAATTTAGGACCACTAATTTGTTAACAAGTCATTTATCCAGGTATTGCATAAGAACATAGGAACATAAGAATTTCCATACTGACTGAAGGTCCATCTAGCCCAGTGTCCACAATGGCTAATCCAGGTCACAAGTAGGTGGCAGAATCCCAAAAGTAGCAAGATTCTATTCTACCTACCCCCAAGGATAAGCATCGGCTTTCCCTAGTTCTACCTTAATAATGGTTATGGACGTTACCTCCAAGAATTTGTCCAAACCTTTTTAAATACATCTATAGTAAGTGCTTTTACCATATCCTCTGGCAGCAAGATCCAGAATTTTACAATACGTTGAGTGAAAAAACATGTTCTCTTATTTGTTTTTAAATATAATATTATGTAACTTTGTGATGTATCCCCTAGTCTTCATACTTTTTGAAAGAGTAAACAATTGATTTGCATTTACCAATTCCATTCCACTCAGGACTTTATAGACCTCTATTATATTGGAATCCAATGAGTTAATAAAAATTACCTGGGCTAGGGCTGATGGTCTCAAGTCAGACCTGTTCAGGATCAGTCAGTTGGAACCCATTTCAGGTCTGGAGTTGGTCCAGGGAGCTACTGGGGCCAGCTGCCATTTGAGTCACAGCAGGTGCATCCAAGTGCACCGCCGCACTGGCTGGGAGTACGAGGGAAGATAGGAGAGGTCTGGCAGGAAAATGGCCTGTCAGTACTCCAACTCATGCTTGGCTTTTTGTGCATGCACGGTACTGTGCTGCAGAGCTCTGCTAGGCCCAAATTGAAGCCATGGCCTAAATGTTTCTGTTCATTAAAGTGGGCTGCTGTGAGAGATGGTGGGCAGCCACTAGTGCTGAAGAGTGGACCCTGACCAAATCCAAGTTTATGGCAGCCAGAGGAGCCTTGGGGGAGCCAGGTAAGGGTTTCCTAGGCTTCCCATTTGTTTAATTTTGTTGGGCAGTTTTTGACATTTGGTGGGTTGGGCTCCAAAAAGGTGGTCCTGGGATTATGAGCTGAGATGTTTGTGAACCTAATGTAGTGAATTTCAGGTGCTAAAATAGTAATTTTATGAGGGGGCTGAAAATTAAGCTAAAGAAGACCTGCCAAGGAGACCAGCTGGATGGGAATATTAAAGGGGTTTTTATTTTATTTTTGGTAAAGACATCAGGAGTCTTGACATGTTTCCTGAGTGAATTTTTGTGTAAAATGTGAGAACGTAATTCATAATACTTAAAAATATGGAAAAATGTTGATTAGTTTTGGTGTAATATAGGTTTAAGAGTGGTTTTGAATGAAATACTTGGGATTTTATGTGAGAAAATGTAAAATTCTTTATTTATAATGCATGTCTATGAGGGATGGGCAGTTAAAGATGAAGAATTTGACTTGCAAACTAGAATCACCATGCTTGCAAAAACGTAAGAGTGCTCTTGGTGCATGCACACGATTGGCTGAGAGGATGTGTGGTGGGAACAATGACATCACGAACGACATCAGTAGAGTCTGTCTCCTGGGAGATGGAGTCCATTTCCTAGGAAACAGGAGCAGTTTCAGTTAGAAAAGAAGGGCTAAAGAGCTGGTGCTGACAGGACATTCTAGTGTGGTGCTCCTCTGAGAGAAGTAATTTACTGTGAAAGTATATGTTGTGATATCTGGAAAGTGAAAGATTGGCAAGATTACAGTACTGAGAAGTGTGTGACAATAGATTTTGGAGTGAACTGCTGAGAACTGTGGTGCATAATCCTGCTTCTGATGTTAGGTTTATACCTGTTAAAATTGATTAATGGTTTGGAAAGGTGCTATTAATTGGCACTGAGAAAAAAAAGCAGCTTTATCTTGCTTGGTTGAATTGTACCAGCAGACTAAGGGCGTATTTTCAAAGCAAGTAGACTTATAAAGCTAAATAGTAACTTATGGAACTTTGCAAGTCTAAGTGCTTTGAAAATGATCCCCCTAAAAGGCTTGTGGTTGGGTACTGGTGTGTCCCTATGCTGGGGAGTAGCTGATCTGATTTAGGGATCCTTTTACTAAGCTATGATAAGTGCTGGTGCACACTTAATGCAGTTTAAAAGGGTTTACCATGGGAAACTTTCGGGCATCCTGTGGTAGGTTCCTAATTGGCACGCACTAAGAAATGTTTTTTATTTTTTGGTTGAGGGTTGTTGTTAAAGTTTATGTGAGTAAAATAGAGTGTTACTGGAAAAGGAGTCAGCCAGGAGTGACAGAAGTTGTATAAGAACATAAGAATAGTCATATTGGGTCAGACTGATGGTCCATCTAGACCAGTATCCTGCTTCCAACAGTGGCCAATCCAGGTCACAAGTACCTGGCACTGGCAGAATCCCAAATAGTCAACAAAACAGAAGCAGTAGTGATCCAAGGAAGGACAAATACTGCAAGAGTGTATCCAAATGTCAACTTTAATGGAAACAGGACCCAACCTGGCCACGTTTTGGAAAACATAGGTTTCTACAATGCAGTGCTTTTTTTGAGGGGGTACTTGGGGGTACTGAGTACCGGCTCCTTTTCCATTGTCTGTTCAAATTGACCCATAGTCCCCAAGTTTTAATGAAAAAGCTCAGGTTCTACACACCAATTCTGCCTTGTCATAGATTCTGTGATTGGTTGCAGGGGGCCTGGCCATTGTGGGGTGGGTCCCTCAGTGATCACCCCACCCCTGAAGGTTGGCCTGGCATTTGAGTACCGGCACCTTTTTCACTAGCGAAAATACACTGCTACAATGCATTCATAGATTCAAAGTATGTACTGCAATACCTATGTTTAGAAGTAAAATGAGGCCCAATGTCAAAAGTAAAAGAATGCAGCCAACAGCATCTGCATAGAAAAAAAACTCTGGTCCAATTCCAAAAGTCAGTAACCAAGATTAGGCGACAATCAATGAAGTTACATGGTAATACTTTTAAAACAAATAGAAAAAAATATTTTTTCACTCAATGAATAGTTAATCTCTAGAACTTGTTGCCATAGGATGTGGTTACTGAAGTTTGGAAATGGCTGTCAAGACTTCAAAGACTTGCAAGACTACTGCAGTAAGTCTCGGCAGCCATTTTTAAAACACGGTGGTGCCAGGCACAGTACAGATAGCGGGCAGGTAAGAGTGGGGGTTCTTTCCTGTCATCCCAAGAAACCACTAGACTACCAGGGCCCTTCAGGGTAGGACCAGGGAGGGCCCACTTGCTCATGGTGTGTAGAATGGGGGCAGCAACTGTGGCAGTGAGGGGTGCTATAGTGTGTGGGAGGGGCGGTAGTACAGCAGTGGGGTGGCAAGCAGTGGCCAGGGAGCCCCCAATGACCTTTACTTCCCAGGGGTCCCCGACCACTGTCAGTCTGCCCCTGACTGCAATTGTTGTCAAAACCCACTCCAGCCTTGATCCAGATCTGTTTTTTGCCATTTACGAGACCCAAGCCAGAGAAGCTGGCTTGGAACTGGTCTTACTTCCCAACCTCTGAAGCTGCCATCAAAGCTCTCTCCAGTTATGAGGTTATTTAAGTTTTGCTTTAATTGGATTCCATCCTTTTTCTATATAGTGTTCCTGTGTGTGGAAACAGGAAATGAGGACGGGACCACAGCTGAGAGAGAGAAGGGCCGAGCCTGCACGCCTTTTACCGCTGCTGTCGGCCGCTATAACCCCAACGAGGTAAGTCAAGATGACTTTTAAAATTCATAGGGAGGGGAGGGGGAACCCTGGAACAGGGAGGGAGGGACCCTGAAACTCGGAGGGAGGGGGAGCCTGAAACTCAGAGGGAGGGGGAGCCTGAAACTCAGAGGGAGGGAGGGGACGACCCTGGAACTCAGAGGGATGGAGGGGGGATGACAACCCTGGAACATGGAGGGAGGGGGGACCATGGAACTGGGAGGGAGGGGGACCCCTGGCACACACTCTCAATCTCACACACACACTCTCTCTCTCTCTCTCTCACAGACACACTCACACATTCACACTCTCTCTCTCACAGTCACTCTCACACACACTTTCTCAAACATATACACTCTGAGGAAAACCTTGCTAGCGCCCGTTTCATTTCTTTGAGAAACGGGCCTTTTTTACTAGTATTAAAATAAGTATATGTTTTATTGGCAATCTGCACAGTAGCAAGTATCCAATGTCGCTTTGTATCATGATTATAAGAGATAATTTTATAATCTAAAGATTTGCAAACAATTATTAGGAAATTCCCCATTTTTTTACCCAGCACTGGAGAGTATAAGCATTCTGCAACCTAATCACATTTGTTTAAAAGACTCACTCAAAAAGAGATGAGTCTCCTACAGAAAGATATTAGCATGCAGATGTTTTACATATAATAATAGCTTTGTACATTTTATCAGATGATTTCTGTCTGGAACATTCAAGGACAGTATTGTGAGATTAGTCATATCTATAATGTAGATGATAATAATAAGAAATACAATAGCTTTCCCATGCTAAGAATGCTATTATGTAAGTCAATTGAAAGCCAAAGTCCACAATACCATATAAAGAAAAATACTTTATGCTCCATTGCTCCAAAGAAGTAAAAGAAAACAAACTAGAAATATCAATCATACAAGAAAGAGCAATCGGCCCTACAAGAACAACTCTCAACAGACAAAAAGTGTGAGGTGCGAATTACTACTGTGTCACGTGGAGGAGAGTCCAGATACAAAGCCTCAAGTACTCTTTATGTGATTCGGAACATGCTGAAAATAGAAATGCCAATATCTCAGTTAAGTGTTCATAGTGTGCTCTTTTTCTTGTTGTGTAAGAAATTTTTCCAGCTCTGATAGCTCAACGAAGGTTCTGGTGTGATTATGATATCACCTTCATTCTTGCTGGTGCAAGGAGGCCATATCCTGCCTTACGGGCTTTCAGTCATGGTTGGAGAGCCAAAAACTGTTTTTTCTTTTCCAGTATAAACATAGCAAAGTCTGCCATGAAATTTATTCTGTGACCCTGCTTTGCAGTTGTTGTTGTGCCGTAGCTTTGGTAATGATTTCAAGGACTTGTTGATGTCCCAGCAATTTTACTACAAAAGGCCAAGGGCCTTTCAGGCCTTCGATTTCTCATGAGGACATGATGTATGCTTTCCACTTCTAGCTCTCTCTTGAAAGAAATATCCAAGGTGGATAGTATCCAGGATTCAGTAAAGGAGATAGCATCTGAACCCTCTGTTCCTTCAGGGATACCATTGATCCATAAGTTAATCCTCCATTTCCTATTGCTAATATCCTCCAAGCTGTCCTCCAATTGATGTAGGGCTTTATCCATTTTTTAAATATTGGATTGCAAACTCCTCCACATGGCTAAGTAAGTCTCAAAGCCCTCTATATGATGTTCCATTGTGGATAGGTTAGTATGCAGTTGAGCCGAGTCTGTTTTTTTATTCAAGTTTTAGTTATGAATTTTATATAAAAACATAGTTACAGAATTAGTAACAAACACTGTAAAAAATAACCGCAGTAGAAGGTAAGCAAAATCAATGCTGTAGAAACAAAAAAAATCAGTCAGCAGTACTTATAAAGAGAGTTGTTCTTGTAGGGCCGATTATAAAGGAAAGACAAGTGTGGATAGGTTTCATGACATAGCTTTAGAAAATTGGAGAGAGAGGTTTAGTGAAGTGCTATGAAAGAGGAGGCAGCATTAAAGATAAGCAGAACTTATCTAGTATAGACCATGTTTTACAAAATGAATGTAAATGACCTCTTTTCAATGCAGCCTCCACTTCATATCAACGAAAAACACAGAGAAAACGCCACCACTCAGGGTAGAAAGCATTCATATTTTTCTTCCAATTAACAACAATAATATGAGTTGCCAGGGTAATCATTAAATTAAACAGTTTGATGTTATCAGATGGAAGTGAGAGATCAGGGGTAGAAGATTTCAGTATTACAATTTTGAATGAAAGAGTATCAGTAAGGGAAAATATTTCCTTGACTTTATCCTAGATTTGAGGTCCAGTATGAAGACAAATTGGTGCAAGAGAACCTTGGTCTGTTTGACATGACCAACATTTGTCTGAAGGTTTGAGAGGGAACTTGGCTAATTTCACTGGAGTCCAGTATGCATTGTGAAACAAAAAGATTGAAGCAGAACTGCAGATAAAGTTGAGCAGATGGTCTTAGACCAGAAAAGCTTCCATTCCTTTCTTGATAACAACATTTCTAGTTCCTTTTCCCAGTCAGAGATTAAATTGGAGCAAAGATGAGGTTTGAGTAATTGCATGGATTTGTAAACTTTAGAGGCCGATGTAGGAGCCATAAGAAGAATTTGGCAAAATTTAGAAAAATGATGATGTAGTCCCTTGTACCTGCTGAAGAATAATATTGGGTCAGAGTTAGATAGGCTTTGTCCAAAAGTCCAGGTGATTGTCAGGAATACCATATTTATGTCTAAAAACCTGAAAAGGAATTAGGTTAGATTGTGTAAACAATTGAGATGGAGACCATATACCAGCTGAACACCAAATTTTCCTTATTTTAGAGGAGGATGTACAAGGGAAGGATGAGTTAAACCATTAAGATGAATCAGTTGAATATGTTCAATACATAATTAATGATGCAAGAGGTGCTTTTCAAAATAAACAAATCTTCTCTGAAGTTAAACTTATTCATCGTAGAGAGAAGATGCAGTGAAAAGGGGTGAATTTTTTCTTTTTCAGAAATCATCCATCTTAACACGTATTGAGTAAGTGAGTCTGTACCAGTGTTTTGCTTGTGAAATGTGGAAAGCTGTATATATTGTTTGAAATCAGAAAGATTGATCCCCCCCCCCCCCCCCATATTACGGGGTAGTTTCACTTTTTTTCAGAGATATGCATGGTTTAACTGATTTCCAAATTGATTTCTAAATAAATCCCCCTTGTAGTGACATACAACCCAGAGCTACAAAATCATAAAAGATCTGCAGCCACTGCTCCAGAAGGATGAACTACTGAAAGAGATATTCCCATCCCCACCAGTGCTGGCCTTTTCACAGCCACACAAACTACCGAGAAGCAAGCTTCCGACAGAAACTCAAAAAGAAGAGAATGGCACACATCTTTGCAATATATCCAGCTGCAAACTATGCCAAAACATTTCACAGGATTCCACAGTCATTCACAAAGGAAAAATATTCAACATAAAGGAATCCGTCACATGCTCATCTTCCAATGTGGTATATATCATTCAACGTAAAAAGTGTGATGAAGGGTTTTATATTGGAGAAACAAGCCAGATGCTTAAGAAAAGATTTAATTTACATAGACATCATATGAAAAATACCAGTGCCAACCAGGATGTCACCTCTCTGTGGGACAGCACTTTACAAAACTAGAATACTGTATCAATGATTTTATGGTGCGAATACTAAAAGGAAACTTTAAGACAATCCAGGAACGTAAAATCTTTGAAGTCAGAATGATTAAATATTCTGACACCCACCAGAAGGACTTAACAAGGATCTGGGTTTTCTATCTGATTATAAACCATAAAATTGGACTGCTTTGTCACCCTCTTATCACCAAGCAGCTTTCCCTGTCTCTCATCAACCCAACTCCCATGTTTCTCACTTTACCTACCCCACCCTCACCTGTGAGACTGCCATTGGAATGCTTTGATGTTTCACTTATATATACTGTTATTTATCAACATTTGCTTATCTCTGATCTAAAGAAGAAGGGTTATCTTCGAAAGTTAATTAAAAAAAATGTATTAAACCAGTCCAGTAAAAAAGATATCATCTTATTTTCTTTTATATGTTTTATTTTACTTCTATTGATTACAAATACATGTGGAAATTAAGACTCAAGATTTTAATAGAAGGAATCTGTGAAGGGGACCGGAATCATACTGAAAAAGTAATTTATTTTTGGTGGTAAGACCATTTTCAAAGCTTCAATTCTTCACCACCATGACAGGTGAAGTGTAGACCAAGAGTTTAATACATAATTAGTCATTTGTAGTATAGTTGTAGCATTGATTTTTAAAGTATCATGCAAGGAATTGCTGTAAAGGATACCTAGGTATTTTCATTTTTGTCGCTCCCAGATAAAAGGCTATGTTAAAACATGGCATTTGTGTACAAATTTAGAAATAGGCATAATAGCAGATTTTGATCAATTTATTTTGTAACCAGATATATTTGAAAATGAGTTGATGCATGAAAGCAGGTGTGGAATGGAGTCTACAAACAGATATAATAAAATGTCTGCATAGATTGATAATGTAAAGGGTTGAAGTTTACTCACTTAGTGGGTGGGGGCTGGAGCAGCTGGAGTCAGCACAGAGGAGGGGTCATGGGTGGCCATAAACCCAGAAGTGCTCCCATGATGGTAAGGGGTCACACTCCAGGTTTTGTGGGGCCCAGCATTGCTGAAAATGCAGCCAGATGGTGCCCGGAGGAACAGGAGGCATCAGCCAGTCTGGTGCCATGGCAGGCCCAGAGCCACAAGCCACAGAAGGGGCACCAGTCTCACATTCTCGCTTGTGCAGTTAGCATGCATGAGTGAGTATGGAGAAAAAGGCCAGCAAAGTAAAGGGGGCAGACCAAGAATGGGCTTAAAGACCCAGATGCATCTGGCATGAAAGCGCCAGAGGGAGAGCAGTCCTCATTGGCCCACAGTGCCTGGGAGCACAGAGAGGGTAGGGAAAAGCCCTGGATGCGCAGTGGCATAAAAATGCCATGGAAAATGGTGCCTGATTGGCACGCGAGTGCCCAGCATCAAGGGGAGGCTGGAGTGAGTGCAGTGCAGTGTGTGCGTGCACAGGAGACCTGTGCCTGGAGTCCCAGGTGCAGAAAAAGCGCTGACAGCATGCTGTCATAGCTTAGCCATGGCTAAATTTTTTAAAGCCCCTGGGCTTCTTAAGAGCTCAGGGGCAGTCTGAGGGGCAGTCAGCTGGGAGCAGATGCTGGACTGGACTGGAATAAAATCAACTATCCCAACATAAACACACCAAACCACACTCTCCCTGTTGTGGGCACCCTGAAACTCCTAGGCGTAACAATTGATCGCAATCTTAATCTAGATTAAAAATGTAAAAAATGTCATAAAGAAAATGTTCTATGCAATGTGGAGACTCAGAAGAGCAAGACCTTTCTTCCCAAGAGAGACATTTCGCATATTGGTGCAATCATTGAGCCATTTGGACTACTGTAATTCCTTATATGCGGGATGCAAGGTACAAACCATCAAGAAACTCCAGACAGCCCAGAACATCGCAGCCAGATTGATATTCAGCAAGGCGAAATATGAAAGCACCAGACCCCTTAGAGAAAAGCTGCATTGGCTCCCACTGAAAGATCGTATTGCATTCAAGATATGTACCTTGATGGTATAAAAGGGTTTTTTCAGGAGGCAATTCGAGCATTATATCATCTTCCACAAGCCCAGGTATGGGCTAATGGAATATTGTCCCCTCCCTTCCCCATACATCGGGGAACTAGGCAAGGATGCCCACTGTCACCTTTATTATTTGTATTAACATTAGATCCACTGATTAGAAATATTCAACAAACACCCAATGTACAAGGAGTTAAGATGGGTACAGAAACTTTTAAAATAGCAGCGTTTGCTGATGACTTATTAGCACATGTGACTCATCCAGAGACATCCTTGACAGCTCTCATAGAATGTATGGCAGAATTTGGCGATTTCTCTGGCTTTAAGCTAAATCTAGAGAAGTCTGAGGCTTTGCAGAGGGGGGGAAACCACACAACAGAATGGCAGGGACAACTCCCGCTAAAATGGGCGGAAGAATCTTTCAGATACTTGGGAGTGCGTCTGACCATGGATACTAATAATCTTTATAAAATCAATATAGAAAAGTTGTTACAGGACACCAGCCGGTCTCTCGAGAGATGGAGCCACTTACCTTTATCTTTAATAGGCAGAATCAATTTATTTAAAATGATTATATTCCCAAGATGGCTTTACTTAATGTAGGTGTTGCCAATACATCTGCTGGGTAAAGACATAAGAAAGTTGAATAGGATATCTTGGAAATTCCTGTGGGGGGGAGGAAATCAAAAATTCGTTTTGAATATCTGTATGATGGCTGGGTGCAGGGCGGAGTAGGATTACCCTGTATTAAATGATATAATCAGGCATGCCTGCTGAGACATCTTCGGGACTGGCTGCTCAACATAAATCAATATACACCGATTAGCTGGGAGCGTACACTATTTGGGCCTTGGCATTTGAATTTCCTCTTACAGGCTAAAACAAAAAATTTACCAGTAATCTTTCGGAAAAGCGTACTACTGCAACCACTGAGAAGCATTTGGTGATTTCTTATGCAGTCTTGGAAGCAAAACCCCAATGTTAGTGATCAACTTCCATTGCGAGGGAATGGGGATTTTCCACTGGGGCTGGAGAAAGGTATAGTTGATAGATGGTCGGCAATGGGGATTACCCTGCTTGAACATCTAGTAAATGAAGAGGGAGGTCTTCAGGACCTGCAGCAGAGACTGTCTCTAATCAACAAGGATTATTACTCATATAGACAACTACATCATTATTGGTTCAGTATGGATCAGGCAGCTCTAGGCACGAAGCTAGGTTATAGGCTTCGTGAAGTTTTGAAGGGGGATGCATATGGACAGGTGTCAATATCGAGTTTACATAGAGCTTTGGTGTCGCTTAGTCCCCCCCCCCCCCCCCCATACCTACGAGAGACTGAAAGAGGCATGCAGCAAAGATCTGGGATATGAGTTGAAAGGAATACATTTTGCAAAACTGATAAAAGATATACCAAAACAAGTAGGTGGGGCAGAGTTACAGGAGAGTCAATATAGGGTAATACATAGGGGATACATAACACAAACACAAGCAGCATGTGCAGGATGGGTAGACGAAGCTCAATGCTCCAAGTGTCATAGAGACAGTAATACCTTTTTGCATGCATTTTGGAGATGTGATAGAATAAAAATTATTTTGGAGAGCGATACAGAAATAGCTTGAACATATCTCAGGGCAAAGATTACTCCCCTCTTGGAGAGGAGTGCTGTTGAACAAAAGTGATGCATATGGGATATCAGACAAAAATCTGGAGTTATTCTTATGCAAGGCATATGCAGTGGGGAAAAAATGTATACTTAGACACTGGATGCAGGCATATCCACCCTCCTTTTCGTACTGGAGAAATAGGCTGCATGAATTAATGCTTTGGGAGGCTAGGGCGGCCTACGGTATTCCAAAGAAAAGCAAGAAGTTTATCAATATATGGATTAAGTATTTGCAAAATATCTCTCACAAAGCACGAAGTGCTGTGCTAAATAATTTTGGAATGCCCTAGCAAATGAGGTGTGCAGGAGACAAGCACTCCAAGTTGTAGAAGGGTAAAGTCCTGTAACAGAACTTGGAAAGGACTAGATACCATGAAGTAAAAAGATCAATGCAATGATGTTAAACAAGGGGGGGGGGGGGGGAGAAAATTATGTTTATATTAAAAAAATATTGATGATGCAGTTAAGATGTATGTATACAACCATGACATGTTATTACGCTCACGAAGTGTTTGACTTTATTTATTATGTTTACAATGTTTATCATCAATAAAAACTGTTGAAACAAGATATGTACCTTGGTTCATAAGATCATTTATGGAGATGCCCCATCTTACATGTCAGACCTAATTGACTTACCAGAGAGAAATAACAAAAGCTCATCACGCACCTGCTTAAACCTTCATTATCCCAAATTAAGAGGACTTAAATACAAATCTGTACATACATCCAGTTTCTCATACACCTGCACACAACTATGGAATGAATTACCGACCGCCATAAAAACAACACACGATTTGACAACCTTCTGAAAATTATTAAAGACTTACTTATTTATAAAGGCGTACAACAAAGATTCCCCATAACGATTTGACTCCCAAATTATTCCATTTACAACTATCATGGAACCCTCCTATTAGTTCATCTTAATTACATCCTCATGACTGAATATTATACCTTGTCCTGATATCATTATGCTATGTTTATCTATCAATCCACTTCCAATCCAATATGATTTACTTATGCATTCTTATTTGTAACAATTGTAAAATTATTATTCCGTTAATATGATTGCTATGATATTCTTATGTACCCATCGGTATCTATACTCTGAAATTCTGATTCTATAATGTGTATATGTTGTTGTAACATTTAGTAAGCCACATTGAGCCTGCAAATAGGTGGGAAAATGTGGGATACAAGTGCAGCAAATAAGTAAATAAACTGGCTGCTGGGAGGAGAGTACAATGATGTGGTGAGTGCTGGCTGGAGAATTGCTGGGCAGAGTGCTGATTGAGGAGATGAATGAAGGGCTGGCTGTGAAGAGAAATTGGCTAAGCTGCTGACTGTTGCTGTAAGTGGCTGGGAATATGAAGCTGTAGAGAAGTTTGAAATTAACAGTGAGCAGGATTAGTGCATTGGTGCTATGGCTGCTGGAGTCATGAACAAAAGCTTTGGGAATATGGAGGAAAGTGTAGTGGTATATCTGGTTGCGTGTGTGCCAGAGCTCTGTTGTGAATGAGGTATGAATGGGTGAATGGGATAAATATTTTAAAGAATGCTGTTTTTTAAACCCTGTAATTTTAAACAGTGGGAGCTTAAGTTCTACAATATATGTAAGCAGTGCTTGGACCTTTGCAGCATGTGTAGGGATAGAACCCCAGTGCATGAGGCTGCTTAGAGTGTATGATGTCATCAGGAGAGAAACAGACGGGCAGTTGAAGAGACAGAGGCATGTGTAAGTGCAGCCTGAATTTTGGACAGAACTAGGGCAGAAATTGGTCAGAGGTCTTTAGTTTACGGATTTTAGATAGTTCTAATGCCTAAGGATACAGATGGAGTGAGGAAAATTTCAGTTTTAAGTTAGGAATAAAAATGTTGAAAGTTGGAAGTCAGCTTCAGTTGATGAAAGAGCTTTGGAAAAGGTCAGAAAAGCTTGTAATTTTAAAGAAACCATATTACTTAGTAGAATTGAACAAAGAATTATTTAGGAAAACTTTTTATCCTCTGGTTTAGGGAAGGAGTTTCTGAAGGGCTGAGTTTGAAGGAGAGCCTTTAAAGTGGTCCCTGAGGGGGAAGTAACCTTAGGAAAAATCTGAGACTAAGGATTTCCAGTATTTTCCTTGAATTTAATTGAGAAAATGGCATTTTAAACTAAAAGCAGCTTTAGAATGTTCAGTGCCATACAGGAGTCAGAGTGACCCAGAGCTGCTGCAGCTTGGAATACGCTGTGCTGTGCAGTGCTGAAGTGAGTGACCTGCTGCACTGACAGTGTCTGCCAGTTTGATATTTTTGGCTCTGGGAATTTAACTAGTGGACACATTCTGGTACAATTTCCATCTTAACAGATTTTGAAGAAAACCCTTAAAAAGGTTGAGAACTGCATTGGTGAAGCTGGGTACTGTTTGCCTGAATCTACTCAGTGTGCACAAATGGAAATCAGAGTGATGCCCTATGTTCAGTAATTGGCAATCTAGAATAGGGACACAAAATTATCGTTGTTTTCTTTAATAGCGAAACATGGCCTTACCGCCCAAGAAGACACTGACTCAGTTGCATACACAGGGAGTCAAGGTTTTGCTCCTTTGATTTTGTTTAGAGAGGTTAGTAGGTATGTGTTCCTGAGATCCTATCCAGAAGAGCTTCACCAAGGAAATTTGGAGACCATCCAGCCATCCCAGGAGAGCCAACGGTACCCATCACAAAACAGCAGCGAGCCGGTGAAGAAAGTTATTTTCATTACATGTTTTTTTTAGTGTGCACACTTCTTTTTCTTGTTATTTTTCACTTGTTATTTTTGCCTGTTCTTTAAGAGACACAGAAAACAAACGCAGGTCAGAGAAGCAAATTAGCAAGACACTGTAGAGGGAAAAATGGTAGAATACTTGCCAGAAAGGCTAGCCTCTGCTGAAACCTGTAAGGGAAGGTAAAAAGACATTCAGAGAGGAATACTCCATGTTTAAGCTTAATAAGGAATAGCTAGATTAGAACACAAATTGAACTCACCTGATGTAGTAGCTGAAGTAGCAAAAGTCTAAGTTGTTGATAACCTTGCAATAGAAATTTAACTTTGAACTTTAAAGAAATGCTCTTTAAATGTTGAACACAGCTGTGACTTTAATTTGGTTTTTAGGGTTTTTTTTATCCTGAAAAACATTTTAGACAACTGTTTTTAAGAACTGATTTTAAAGTATTTGTGCAATAAAGATTTGTTATCTTGTAAAAGCCAGCAGGATCTCTTGATTGCCTGTCACTTGTATGTGGTCTCACTCACTTTATTTTCAGTGCTGATTTACTTTAGGGGCTGTGGTGCAAAGGGTGTATATGTTAATATTCCACATTTGAAAATGGAAACAATCAAATAATAAATACAGATATTTGATAATTAAAGTAAACTGCAAACATTAGCTGCATCAATAGAAAGTGCCACCAGTAGTACTATAATATTTGTGGGTCTAGAAAGGCTGATAGAGGATAAGCGAACCCAATATCTGTATATATAATAAGAGCAGATTGCAGTAATTACATTGAACTGATGAAGACAGTGGCATTCCTAGGGGGGAGCAGTGGGTGCGGTCTGCCCCGGGTGCACGCCGCCAGGGGGGTGCCGCGCGCGCCTGTCCTCCGTTGTTCCATGCTTCTTCTCTGCCTCGGAACAGGTTACTTACTGTTCCGGGGCAGAGACGAAGCATGGAACAACGGAGGACAGGCGCGTGGCGTGCACCCGGCGGGGGGGGGGGGTCCTTCGCGGGGTCCGCGCTACATCGGAGGGGCGCTGCACCCGGGGGGCGGGGCGCATCGGCGATCTGCCCCGGGTGCCAGCCCCCCTAGGAACGCCACTGACAGACATTAACTTTAAGAGCAGTGTGGTATCGTAAGACTATATGAAAGAATGATGAAGACACATTTCAAACCTGAAACAATTCATAAGTAAAGCATATGAGCTAGTCAACTGGGAGAACTGCAGAGAAACAAGTCATAAGGTGTCATAAGAACATAAGAATAGCCATACTGGGTTAGACCAATGGTCCATCTAGCCCAGTGTCCTGCTTGCAGCAGCGGCAAATCCAGGTCACAAGTACTTTGCAGAATCCCAATTAGTAGCACCATTCCATGCTACCAATCCCAGGGCAAGTAATGGCTTCCCTCATGTCCATCTCAATAACAGACTATGGACTTTTCCTCTGGGAACTTGTCAAAACCTTTTTTTAAGCCCAGATACATTAACTGTTGTTACCATATCCTCCAGCAATGAGTACCAGAGCTTAACTATTCTTTGAAAAAATATTTCCTCTTATTTGTTTAAATGTATTTCTGTGTAACTTCATTGAGTGTCCCCAGGTCTTTGTACTTTTTAAATGAGTGAAAAATCAATTCACATCCACCCGCTCCACACTACTCAGGATTTTGTAGACCTCAATCCAGAAGTGAAGCTAGGTGGGTTGCTAGGGGAGCAACTGCTCCCCCAAACGGACTTAGAATGGTGATGGCACCTATTTTTCACATGATCTGTCATGTTTAAAATACACACTGGCGCTGTCAGCAGTCCGCTTTCCGTTCCCCCTATGCCCTCAACCTGACTATGCTTCTGCCTCAATCATATCCAACCTCAGCCGTCTATTTTCTAAGCTGAAGAGCCCTAACCTGTTTAGCCTTTCCTCACATGGCAGCAGTTCCATCCCCTCTGTCATTTTGGTTGCTCTTCTTTGAACCTTTTCTAATTTCGCTATATCTTTTTTGAGATACGGCAACCAGAACTGAATGCAACACTTAAGGTGAAGTCACACCATGGAGCAATACAGAGGCATTACAATATTTTTGGTCTTATTTTGCATCCCTCTCCTAATAATTCCTAGCATCCTGTTTGCTTTTTTTTTGGCTTTCCCTGCACACTGGGCAGAAAATGTCAGCGTATTGTCTACAATGACACCTATGTCTTTTTCTTGAATGCTGACTCCTAAAGAGGGGCATAATCGAACGGGGCGCCCAAGTTTTCCTGAGGGGGCGGGGAAACCCATATTATCGAAACAAGATGGGCGGCCATCTTTCGTTTCGGTAATACGGTCAGGGACACCCAAATCTCCACATTTAAGTCGACCTTAGAGATGGTCGTCCCCAGTTTTCGGTGATAATGGAAACCGAGGACGCCCATCTCAGAAACGACCAAATCCAAGCCCTTTCGTCATAGGAGGAGCCAGCATTTGTAGTGCACTGGTCCCCCTCACATGCCAGGACACCAACCGGGCACCCTAGGGGGCACTGCAGTGGACTTCAAAAATTGCTCCTAGGTGCATAGCTCCCTTATCTTGGGTGCTGAGCCCCCCAAAACCCACTACCCACAACTGTACAACACTACCATAGCCCTAAGGGATGAAGGGGGGCACCTGCATGTGGGTACAGTGGGTTTCTGGTTGGTTTTGAAGGGCTCACATTTACCACCAGGTAACAGGGGGGGATGGGCCTGGGTCCGCCTGCCTGAAGTGCACTGCACCTACTAAAACTGCTCCGGGGACCTTCATACTGCTGTCAGGGAGCTGGGTATGAGATTTGAGGCTGGCAAAAAATATTTTTAAAGTTTTTTTTTAAGGGTGGGAGGAGGTTAGTGACCACTGGGGGAGTAAGGGGAGGTCAGCCCCGATTCCCGCCAGTGGTCATCTGGTCAGTTCGGGCACCTTTTTGAGGCTTGGTCGCAAGAAAAAATGGACCAAGTAAAGTCGGCCAAGTGTTCGTCAGGGACGCCCTTCTTTTTTCCATTATCGGCCGAGGACGCCTATGTGTTAAGCATGCCCCAGTCCCTCCTTCGCTATGCTTCTGACACACCCCCGGGAACTTTGGTCGTCCCCGCGATGGAAAGCAGTTGAGGGTGCCCAAAATTGGCTTTTGATTATGCCGATTTGGGCAACCCTGTGAGGAGGATGCCCATCTCCCGATTTGTGTCGAAAGATGGGCGCCCTTCTCTTTCGAAAATGAGCCCAATAATGGATCCTAGCACCAGATAACTATAATTTGGATTATTCTTCCCAATGTTCATCACTTTACATTTATCTGCCATTTAAATGCCCAGTCTTCCAGTTTCCTAAGGTCTTCCTGCAATTTCTCACAATTTGCATGCATTTTGAGAACTTTGAATAGTTTCATGTCATCTGCAAATTTAATCACCTCACTTGTTCCGATTTCCAGATGTTAGATATCATCGGTCCCAGTACAGATCCCTGCAGCATTTCAGTGCCTCAGGGTCTTCAAATGCGCAGGTCAAACTATATATAGCAACCCGCATACGGGCAGGGTACATGAGGCCAAATTGTGCATCAAGAAATTTCAGGCATTCTCTTTCTGTGAGGAACTGTTTCCTCCATTGAACAGTGGATTTACATAAGTCCAGAAAAATTAGGATTTTTGATCAATCATGATGTATAGGTGATTTGAGTTTCAACTTCTGTAGGACAGCAAGGGCCTGTAGATAGTGAAGGAGCTTTATGATCATCAGACATGGCATCTACTGTTTCGCAGGCTTTCCTGAGGGGATCCGATGTGCACACTTGATCTCATAAGGATGTTCAAACTTGAAATCCAGCAGTGCAGGTAAGAAACTTTCCATAAATTTGATTGGGTCAGAACCCTCAGCACCTTCACGAATCCCTAGGACTCTAATATTACTTCTTAAGGTCTTCCAAATGTTTTTCAAGATGGCAATTTACTTTCTTGTTCGCAAGCATCACATTTCAGTGAGATGATTTCCATATGTATCTCAGTTTGCGAAAGCTGTGTTTTTAAGTCATAAATTTCTTCTATTAATTGATTGAGAGAATAGTTGTCTTGCAGAATGCATCTATGAGAAAGCAGTCCTGCGGGTTGCATTCCGCTGCCATCTCTATGGAATCGAATCTTGGTGAGGCTTTTTTGATGCCAGAGACACAGGTGGTTTAATGTCAGATTTAGGTGGTTTGGGCGGCATGATGAAGAAGAATTAATTAGGACAGTTGGTGGAGAGATCGTCACAAGGACGGACGTGCAATCTGCAGGATTCTTGATCCCAATGTGGGAGCAAAAGAATTAGACTGCCATCTTCGATAGCGCTTGCTAGCACCCCCCAGCCAAGTCTGCTTAAATCTTTCACATCTGATTATGTTTCTGTCAGCATTGTGGAAATTTGCTGGCATTGTTCCATAATGTCAGCTAGGCAGCATTGCTCACCGCAATCTGTATCTTTACTGGATGATGGTGGATCAGGCTTTTGCCGTTTAATACCAGATGCTTTTCTGATCAGTGCATGGATATTGTACCATCTCTGTGTTCTGATTCAGTGGCTAGTTTCCACTGCAGCCTTCACCTTCCTGTGAGTTCCAGCTCTGGCTTCATCCCCTGTGAGCATTTGAATGGGAAGCCAGCACTGAAGGAACTGCCTGTCTGATCAGTGCTGGACATTTTACCATCTCTGTGTTCTGATTCAGCGGCTAGTTTCCAATGCAGCCTTTACCTTGCTGTGAGTTACAGCTCTGGCTCACTCCCTGTGAGCATTTTTACAGGAAGCCAGCACTGAAAGCCGATTTATGCCACTTTTTAAACAATTTTCTCTTTTAAAAAGTACCCCCGAGTCTATCAACCTCCCTGTGTCTTTTGTTCTGAATAAAAATAATTGCTTTGTCTGTCGGATAGAACATACCATTCAGCGTAAAATTAAGTTAGCAATTTTTGCAGTTTAAGATTTACTGGCATATCAATGCAGCTACAAGTAAATTTCGCCAAATGGTTATATATTTTGTTTTGGTTCCAGGTTAATAGGTCCACAGTCTGAGGCTATAGAAACCCAATTCAACATTCCAGTGATCATTACTATTTTATCAATTATATTTATACTGTTTCTCCACATATATTAACACTTTTAATTCTTATCATATTCATATTTAGTAGATCACATATACATTTATATCGCATAATTATCTATTACTGGATATACACATCATTCACCATGCTTTATTCTTATGTTTATATTTATATCATTCATTATTTTGATATCTATATTTATTAATGTAAAAATTGTCTTGGGATCATTTGTTTGTTTATATTTATGTTTTAAAGGACCTCTGAAGAAGGCTTACATGCCGAAACATGGCCCGTGTTGGGTCTTACTCCTTTTGGTTGGATTGAGGTTTAACCAATTATGGATTAATACATTTGATGAACATTATTATTTGCCTTCATTATTATTCACCTTCTTGAACATTTGTACTTTGGTGACTTCAGGGTCCTTTTACAAAGGCGCTGAAAAATGACTTGTAGTACTGTAGGCGCAGGTTTTGTGTGGGTGCCGGTCCATTTTTTAGCGCACCTGTAAAAAAGGCCTTTTTAAAATTTTTGCCAAAAATGGACATGCGGCAAAATCAAAATTGCCATGCGTCCATTTTGGATCTGCGACCTTACCGCCAGCCATTGACCTAGCACTAAAGTCTCACATGGTAACCAGGTGGTAATGACCTACGTGAGCCAAATGCCACTTGGCATTCTGATACGCTCATCCGAAAATAAAAATTATTTTTCAGCCGTGCGTATCGGACACGTGCCAAAAATGAAATTACCACAAGAGCCACATGGTAGCTGGGCGATAACTGGGCACGAATAGAGCCTTACACAGCTTAGTAAAAGGGCCCCTTCTTGTGGAAGATTTTTGTTTTCCTCCCTTTTTTAATGGTTACAGGATAAATCAAGATTCTGCACATGATCAGCCCAGGTACCTGCAACAGGTTAGTTTCCCAGAATTTATTTACTTATTCCCATCTAAATCCAGTTTTTCTCATGGTAAGATTAAACAGAGAGTGTCTCCCACTAGCCACAATCTTGTCAATTTAAATCACACTAACAGCACTTCCTTATCATATCTACCTATTCCAGTAGGATATATTAATGCCATATCAGCAGTAAACAAAACAGAAATGATTAGAGGATAGATAGAGGAAGAACATCTTGGCCTAGTGTAATATCTGAAACTTGGTTACATTCTAAGGATGATCCAATATTACTTGATATCTGTCTACTCGGAGGGGCATAATTGAACGTCGCCGGCCAAATAGATCGCCGGCGATCTATGTTGGCGGCGGCGCTACAGCTGGCCTGAACCGTATTATCAAAAAAGATGGCCGGCCATCTTTTTTTTCGATAATACGGTTTAGCCCGGCCAAATGCCATGGAGTTCGCCAGGTTTGAGATGGCCGGGTTTGTTTTTCAGCGATAATGGAAAGTTATGTTGGCCATCTCAAACCTCCGGCCAAATTCAAGGCATTTGGCTGTGGGAGGAGCCAGCATTTTTAGTGCACTGGCCCCCCTGACATGCCAGGACACCAACCAGCCACCCTAGGGGACACTGCGGTGGACTTCAGAAAAGCTCCCACATGCATAGCTCCCTTACTTTGGGAGCTGAGCCCCCCAACCCCCCTCCCCAAAACCTACTACCCACAAATGTACTGCACCTACTAAAATTGTTCCAGGGACCTGCATACAGCCTCTAGGACTTATTGCTGCTGTATAACTTTGGCACACCAGTTCACACCTGAAGACTAATCTCTCTGAAAAAGTCCTTTCTTGAAATAACCACGTTTACTCACAGTTAACTGCAGATCAGAGGTTGTGCCCCACTGGCAAATAGTATCCTGGTACTAAGATTAGCAGTAGGTCAGAGCTGGCACAATAGTGTACAATGCCCTCTTTCAGCACCATGCAAGGTAAGAACTACGTTCTCTAACATGGGTAACACAGGAAAGGGAACTAAAACTGGCTTACAAAAATGCATGGACTACAACAGGAAACAAAACAGGGCACACTCTGACCCAGTTAGCAGAGGGGGAAAGCACCATGGGAGTAGAGCCCAGTACCCTACACCCACCACAATGCATTGCTAATGTGACTCTGCAGGGCACCTAACAGAAAAGGTGTCACACTCACCCAAGAGCCACATCGCAACCAGGGAAAGGCTGTCGGAGGATACAACACATTCTACTGTCATGGAGGTGGGTACGGCATTTGAGGCTGGCATACAGGCTGGCAAAAAAGGTTTTTAGTTTTATTTTTTTAGTTTGGAAGGGGATTGGTGACCACTGGGGGAGTATGCGGAGGTCATCCCCCATTCCCTCCAGTGGTCATCTGGTCAGTTGGGGCACCTTTTTGAGGCTTGGTCATGAAAATAAAAGGACCAAGTAAAGCCGGCAAAATACTGCTTAACGCCGCTTTTTTTTTTTTTTTTTCAATTATCGGCGAAAGCCGGCCATCTGGTAGCCATGCCCATGCCCGCCCATGTCCCGCCTTCGCTCTGGTGCACGCGGAAATGTACACAAACACACAGGAAGCACAAGATGAAGCTTGAATATGGTAGATTTAAAACAAATAGGAGAAAGGTTTTCTTTACTCAGCGTGTAGTTGGACTCTGGAACTCGCCTTCTGTCTCGCTGCACCCTACGCCTGGAATAAACTTCCTGAGCCCCTACGTCTTGCCCCATCCTTGGCCACCTTTAAATCTAGACTGAAAGCCCACCTCTTTAACATTGCTTTTGACTCGTAACCACTCGCCTCCACCTACCCTCCTCTCCTCCTTCCTGTACACATTAATTGATTTGATTTGCTTACTTTATTTTTTTGTCTATTAGATTGTAAGCTAGCAGGGACTGTCTTTCTTCTATGTTTGTGTAGCGCTGTGTACGCCTTGTAGCGCTATAGAAATGCTAAATAGTAGTAGTAGTAGTAAGTACGATTGTAGGGTGAAATCTGTTGTTTCTGAAGGAACAATGAAGAGCCTTAGAGTGAAAGGGTCCTCTGTACCTTGATGGAGAGTGAATCAGACAGCAGGACACAGGGACACGAGATGAACAAACCCCCAGATGTGGCCTATGTAGTTGAGGGCCTCCAGATGTTCATGTGATCCAAAAGGACTGACACAGTGCCCAGGAAAGATGGTTAAGGTGAATCATTCTTGTTTTGAGCCGAATAGTAATTTATAGATCCTGACCTGGTACAGATGGAAACCCCCAAAAACAGCAAGATTCTGGAATCGTAAAGAGTGACAAGATTCCATGCAAGATTCGTAACCACTTGTAACCACTCGCCTTCACCTACCCTCCTCTCTTCCTTCCCGTTCACATTAATTGATTTGATTTGCTTACTTTATTTTTTTTTTTTTTTTTTTTGTCTATTAGATTGTAAGCTCTTTGAGCAGGGACTGTCTTTCTTCTATGTTTGTACAGCGCTGCGTACGCCTTGTAGCGCTATAGAAATGCTAAATAGTAGTAGTAGTAGTAGTAATCTACCGACAAGCCCACTTGAACTTTCGCCGGCGAAGCAACGGGAAAGCGGCGATGCTGTCAAAAATGCCGCTTTCGATTATACCGATTTCGCCGCTTTTAAGAAATCGCCGGCCATCTCCTGATTTGTGTCGGAAGATGGCCGGCAATTACTTTCGATTATAAGCTGGTAGGCTATAAGATTCTCCACCAAACTAGACCTAAGAAAACAGGTAGTGGAATCACTATCATTTTAAAATCTTTTTTTCAAAGTTGAACTAATCTCCCACCTTAACTCCCCATATCTTGAAATTATTGCTTGCAAAATAAGTGATGCTTCTTTATGTGATCTTATTTGCCTCAATCTTTCTATCATTCACCTGGAAACTGGCAGTCTACTGAATTTGATTTCTCAGAGTTTATTTCTAACATCTGTGTTAAATTTGCTAATGTTTTGCTAGTGTGTGACATCAATCTACATTTAGATAACACAAATGACACTGATACAAAAAGTCTTCATGACTTCCTAACTTTCCAGCAATTTACTGAATCTCATACTATATTTTCACATACAAAAGGACGCCTATTAGACTTAATGGCACACATATTCACTGATCCTGACAGTTTCCTTATAAATAACACTTCTTGGGCTCCAGTGCCCTGGTCAGACCATAAAAAGTTAGTGTTCACTCTCTATTGGACAGAAGCAGTAAAAATCTTAATAGCTCAGGATAACTCCATGTCTTATAAAACCAGAGGAAAGATTGATACTATTCAGTTCTGGTCTAACGTTTACACTAGTCAGCATCTCCCCCATGCAGACACGGAAGACTTCATGTCAAAATGGGATTGTAATGCTCTGGGCACTTCTGGATTCGGGGCCTGACCTAGCTGGAGCCTCCCAAAGGCAGTCTCTGTCAGTCCTTCATTCACTTGGCACTCACTGCCTGGGGAAAAATAGTGTTAGCAGGTGGGATTACCCTCTTCTCTTCCCAGGGAAAATCCAAAAGAAGGAAAACTGCTGTGAACAGAGCTGGCTAATCAATTAAACAGGTTTTATTTAAGTATTTACACCAATCTATATATATTCAACTGCTATATACAGCCATCAATAGTCTTGACATTAACCTCTTGAAACAAATATAAACAAACTCCAATAGTGTTGATACTTAACCCCTTAAACCAAAAAAACACTCTAGTATTAACAGCCTTTTGACTCACAGAGACAGTGATTTAGTCCTTTACAAACTGCTTAGTCTTGCTTTCCAAGGTAGTAGCTATAAGCTCTTTCCTGCTACTTAGTCAAATCAGTGTATGGGCATAGCTGTGTGGCCTAGCTACCTCTTTTCCTTTCTTTACAAGTCCACCCTCACCCAGTCTCCTCAGATCTCACCCCTTCTGCTGAAGACTTCTTGGAATGGTGGCTGCTAGGTTTGGCTTCCAGGTCGATTGTGACTGGTCCTGCTATGGCTTCCTGAAACCTCCCAGGGCTCTGAGGACCCACTGACCTTCCTCTCTGAGCCCCTAGTGCCAGTGGCACCCTGGAGGCCTTCACCCTCATTGGGCCCTAGTGCCAAATGCACCTCTAAGGCCTTTGCCCTCTTTGGGCCCCTAGTACCGATCACATCATGGAGATCATAGCCCTTGTTGGGCCTCTAATGCCAGTCATACCCTGGAGACCTTCGCACTCATTAGGCTTCTAATGACAGTCGCACCCCAGAGGCCTTTACCCTCATTGGACCCCTAGTGCCGATCGCACCCCAGAGGCCTTCACCCTTGCTGGGCCCATAGTGCCGGTTGCACCTCAGAAGCCTTTGCCCTCATTCTGCCCCTCTTCAAGAGAAGCCTCTGGGGTGTCTCCCAGCTGGGGTTCAGACTACCAGCCCTTAACTGGACTTTACAAACCCTAGTCCCTGGGATCTCCTCTAGAGTGCTACCTCTGCTCTTCCCAGCCCTAGGCACTGATAGTGCTCCCACAGGCCCTTTTCTTCTGCCCTGAGTTATGCCTGCTCCAAGGGCTTTGGCTCCTTCTTCTGTCCTAAACTGCTCCTTGAGCCTGGCTCCCAAAGGTTTATGCTTTTAATGCATTCAGAGAAGTTTCGGGTATTTTCCCTGCTGGGATTCAGATTTAACAGCTCTATAATCACCAGTTCCAGGGTTTTACCACTAGAGGGCAATCTCCACACCCAACCAGAACCATACAGCTCGTTCAGCATAAATCAAACACTTTTAGTCTTCTCTCCACTAGTCAATTCCCACCATAACACCAATTTACCTCTCCCTTAAACTCATGAGGAGTAGGTTTTTACTTCCTTTATTCTGATTCAGCTCTTCCCCTACAAACGTGTATGTATATTCTGCCCCACAAGCTTTATTTTTTCAGGAGTTCTTTTACTTAGGTGCACTGAAAAATGGCCTGAGCTTGTATAGACATGTGTATTTTTCAGCGCACCTGCAGGTCCATTTTGGGCCTGAGACCTTACTACCACTCATTGACTTAATGGTAAGATCTCACACGTTAACTGAGCAGTAATCATTAGCACGCATATCCTGCTGATTACTACCCAGTTAGCGCCACGCGCATATTGGACACGCGTAGAAATTTGAATTACTGCTAGGGGCACGCAGTAGCAGGGCAGTAGTTCTAATTTGACATGCGTTGTATGCGCATAGGCGCATACACATCTTAGCAAAAGGGCTGCTCAGTGAATTACTCCCCTCGATATGTGTTGAAATTCTCCCATCAACCTGTCTGCCTGCCACCATTTGCATGCAGGAAGCTGAAGGGCCATCTCCCCCTCCCACCACCACCACCTCCTGTAAACTGTGCCAAAGTTCAATCGGCTATCTTCCTGTGTAGCTCTACTAAGGCAAGCAAGCTGACAGTTGTGAACTCAGAAAAGCAAACTTACAGTTGTGATTTCAGAGAAAATAAACTTATTTGTGTTTTTAAAAAAGCACAACCCAATTCTCTCACTCCCCTTACTGTCATTAAAACCCACCTCACTGAGGGGGTTTCAGGATGAAATAAGCACATGTATTCTTGATGATTTGGCTCCTCTAAAGACTAAAACTAAACCAATTCAAAGTGTTTTGTCCTTGTTCAATCAAGCTACCCTTCTCATGAGAAGACAGTTCCAAAAACTAGAGAGAAAGTGGTCAAAAACCAAATCAGATGACAATAAATTACTTTGGAAAAAGGCTATCGAAGATTATAATGAACAAGTAGGAGGCATTTCTTTGAATACCAAAAAGCTATTCACCCTAATAAATAGTCTCTTAAACACCAAGGCTATACCTAAGCCAATGAGGCAGCCCCCACTGCTGAACGGCTTGCCACTTACTTTGAACAAAAAATACTAAAGATTAGAAATGGTGTCCTGAATCGTAATGTTAATCCTACATTCAATTTTGGTGCATCAACAAACTCATGTGGAGGAATAATACCTTATAGAATTTGGCTCTCTCAGGAAACAGTTAGATCATTCATATTAAAATACTCCTCTTCTATTAAAAGCTGCCCCTAATGCATTCATTGAACTCCTGAAAGGAAATATATCCTTTTTGTTGACTTATGGTTTATTC
This sequence comes from Microcaecilia unicolor, assembly GCF_901765095.1. Lineage (NCBI taxonomy): Eukaryota > Metazoa > Chordata > Amphibia > Gymnophiona > Siphonopidae > Microcaecilia > Microcaecilia unicolor. The sequence goes on along the minus strand of NC_044036.1, from coordinate 202,740,679 downwards.
CCAGAGAATAAAGGATCCATTATATTAACTCCTATTGCTAAGAATCCATTGGCCTCAACAAGTGATGTCACCAAGTACAGGCCAGTAGCATTCATTCCTTTATTGACCAAGGTCATGAAAGGTATAGTCGCAGATCAATTTATGGAGTATCTCTCTTCCTTCTCCCTTCTGCACAAATCTCAATCAGGTTTCAGAATTCAGGAAAGAAATTAGTTTGGGTAAAAAGATTATACTGATGCAATTTGATATGCCTAGTGCATTTGACATAGTGGATTATGACATATTACTAAATATACTTGATCACTTTAGTTTAAGTGGAAAAGTACTCCAGTGGTTCCAAGGCTTTTTAAAGGCTAGATTTTGCCAAGTAAAACTGGAAGGTTTCATAATCACCTCCATGGTCCCCTGACTGCGGTGTGCCACAAGGTTCTCCACTCTCCCCAATATTGTTTAATATTAGGTTGGCTTCATTGGGTAATAGACTTGAAGACGCAGGGGTTTTATACTTTTATCTATGTGGATGACATCACCATCTATATTCCTTTTAAAAAAAACAGCATTCATTACATTTTAAACTCAATTAAATTGGGACTTGACCTGATGGAATCCTGGGCCTCTAAATTCAGATTGAAACTAAACAGAGATAAAACCAAATTCCTGGCAATAACCAATCCCTATGATCACACTCCTTATAATAACTTCATAATAGATCAAACCTGTTACCCTCTGGAACCCACATTAAAAATTCTAGGTGTGATGATTGACTGGCAGCTAACATTCAAACCTCATGTATCTACAGTAATAGCAAATTCTTTTTCAACCCTCTGGAAATTGAAGTGAGTCAGGTCTTTTTTTTTCTGAGATCCTAAGACTTCTTGTACAGTCCCTGGTTTTGTCACAAATAGACTACTGCAACATCATCTACGCAGGTTGCAAGTAGTGGATCCTCAAAAGGCTCCAAACGCACAAAATACGGCAGCTCAATTTATTTATATAGTCCCAAGCTTTGAAAGAACCTCACCTTTATTAATTTAGTTGCATTGGCTCCCCATCAAATGTGGGGTCACCTTCAAGGTCTGTGTTTTCATCTTCCAAATTTTACATGGCTTGGCCCCAGATTACATGCAGCATTTTGTTAAACTTCCCCTGTGTAATGCTTTCCTTGGAGTCAGGGATTACCTAAGACTCCACTTTCCAAATTGTAAAAATGTTGTCAACAAATCAGTTCTTTCAGCAGACTTCACTTATCAGGGCACTAAATGTTGGAACTCTGTCCTGAAATCTACTAGACATCAATATAATTATATGTAATTTTATAAGATATTTTTTTTTTTAAAACATTTCTTTTCACATTTTTTATCAATGGTTTATGAATTCCAGGATTAATTACCTGCATATTATCTTGCACATCACTTATGAACTATGTCCTTATTTATCCGAATAGTGCACACTGTATCTTCTCTTATTTGTCTATACGTCAAATATCGATTGTATTGACTGTATTCAGAATGCTGGATATCAACTTGCTACCCACTTTTTATGACATTTTTAGTATAAATTTAGACACTCAGCTCTAGTAAATTTTCAAAGAAGTCAATTAAAGGGTATAATTTTCAAAGTTTGGAGAATAAATGCTTTGAATATCGGGTCCTGTATTTTTATTCAACAATAAATTATACGTTTAGAAACTGGAAAACTGGATGCCACTTATGAGTATCTTTATTGAACACTGATCAGACCAGATTCCAGATAGGTTTTAAGTTGGAGGTGTAGCTGTCATTCTGAATTGTAGTGTCTTAATTTTATTGATGGTCCCCATCAATAGCTCTGGCTGCAGACTAAGCAAAGAAAAACTAATCAGAGCTGAAGCTAAACTTGTTTCTAAGGGTTATAAAAGAAATGATATTCAGTAGTCTATAGCAAATGCAGTTCTTAGTCTGGATAGGAAGCCTGCATTTGCACTGGAACTTCCTTTCCCTTCAGAATGCTGGATATCAATTCCATTATGTCGGTATTCCATCAAATTAGAGTCCCAAATCAGCCATCAAATGAAGATTGTTTAGCTTTATGCTGATATTATGTCACCAGGCAGCTTTAACATAGTATGGTTAATAAGTAATTCATAAGAATCCCTTTTAAGTCATTTCGAGAAAATAACTTGAGAAAAAGCCCATGTCAATAATATTGCAATACATTTTCAGTGGATCAGCAGCCAGGGACTACCATTCAAAACTGAAAATAAATTGTAGCTGAAGCAGTTTGTGCAGCTTCAATAGCCAGCCATGTTTGCAGAACGCTGCTGCAGAGAAATACAGATTCAAAAATAATATTTTATTTAGAATAATATTGTTGGATTTTTACTGGGGTGGGAGGTATAAGTGGGACTCCACAAAGGTCTTCTCTGGTGACCAGGGAAGGGAGAGAGGGAGAGAGAGAGTCTTCCTGCTAGAGGGTCAGCAAAAGATAAGTGGATTGTAAACAAATAAAAGTTCATTACCAGAATAGATAGATAGATATTATTATTATTATTATTACATTTGTATCCCACATTATCCCATCTTTTTGCAGGCTCAAGGTGGCTTACAATTCATCGTGGATACTGGAAATAGAAAAGAATGTACATTTGGTTTTACAGCGGGTTTTGGGTACATGATGGTGAAATACATAATATTAGAAATAGAAAAGAGTATACATTTGTTTTAGCAGAAGTTTTGGTTATCTTGCCACTGAGTTTCTTTGTGTCTGTGATGTAGTGAATGTACACATACAAGTACATTTTTCATAGGTCACTGGGTACCTGGTGTAATTTGCTAACTCATCATTAGAAATAAGGGACTGCTTATGTGTGGTCCATCTGTAACAAGTCTAAAGCTGTTTCAGGTGGATAGGCAATGCCTTCAAAAGTGAAGCAAAAAGATGTTTTTTTAACTTATTGGACAGCATTTATTTAATTTGAAAGCTTCCTATATCTAGATATAAACATCATGAAATAAAAATTCAATATCACTAAAACAGCTTAAACAATTATTGTAGCTTGTAGTAAAAGCAGTTATAAACTATGTATTATGTGCAACAGCCTAGTTACGTAGGGCCTTGGGGGCCTAGGCCCCCCATTCTTGACTCAGGCCCCCTAGAGTGTGGCCAGCATGCAAGCCTCCCTGCTTTGTTATGTCTCTCCCTTTGCTCCTCTCTTCTTCCTGTGGCCATCCTCCAGCGCTGCAATCGCCTGATTTCAGCAGCATCTGCAATCAAGGCAGCCTCGCCTCTGCCTGCCATCTCCGGAAGTTTTCCCTTAGAGCAACTTCCTGTTCCCGCGTAGGCGGGCAGACTGCAGACAGAGGCCTTGAAGAGGGAAAGCTTCCGGGGCTGTCAGGAGGCGAGGTTGCTTTGTGGACGATAGCAGTGCTGGAGGGTAGTAAGAAGGTTAGGTTGAGAAAAAGAGTCGGCATGACTATCAAAAAGCTGATGCCAGGTTTCCCTCTCCTCCCCACAGCCAAGTCACCCAGGACCACCCAAAACAAAGTAAGCAAAACTACGAGCTGCTCTATCCCTGTTGTTGTTCTTTATCTTTGGTAGCATTTTTATTTGATCTTACTTATATTTTCAAGCATGCCGGCATGTGCAGCATACAATGTACACAGAGGAAATATTGGTTTCATCTGTTACAGTATTAATTAGTTCTACATTTGAAATCATTGTGTCAGGTTTTGCTTTTTAAACCCAAAAGTGAATCCTAAGGGTGGATGCAGTGGCATAGCTAGGTGGGGCGCAGGGAGAGCGGTCGCTCCCCAAAACAGCTGTTCTGAAAAAATGGCACCAATGTGCCTCGTGGCAATAAATATTTTTTTCTGCTCCCTCCCTCCCGAGTCGTAATCTTTTACAGTCTCTTTTGCCCATCTCTCCCATCTGCGTGGTCACTTTTTACTTCCCTGAAGCCTCCCTCCTGCGCCCCTCAGGTGTGTCCCACCTCTGCAGAAAACAGGAAGTTTCCTGTACACATTAATTGATTTGATTTGCTTACTTTATTTTTGTCTATTAGATTGTAAGCTCTTTGAGCAGGGACTGTCTATCTTCTATGTTTGTGCAGCGCTGCGTACGCCTTGTAGCGCTATAGAAATGCTAAATAGTAGGAGGAGGAGAGGCCCTGATGCTGGCAGAAGGCTGACTGTGAATCGCCGGTGCTGCACAGGAGGGAGAAGGCTTCAGGGAAGTAAAATGTGACCCCGCGGACGGGAGAGACGGGCAGTTAGGTGTGAGAGAGGTAGCTGTTTTAGAAGGGAGCATTAAGGAAGTTCCCACTGCTGTAGAGAAGACTGTGGGACCCATCCAGGGAAATAGATGTGCCAAAAATTAGAGGGTATCTCGTAATTACTTCAAGGGTTATACACAATTTAAGCAGTCAAGTCTGTATTACCTACTCTTAATTAGACTACTACATAATTCAAATTGTTCATATATAACAATTCTTTATTGCTACTCACACTCCCTTTCTTACTCCTAAACAATCACTAACACACATACATCTTACCCAATACCCCAAAACAGACCAAGACTGAAAATATCATGACTAATTCACTTATCTCAAAGTCCACACTGTGCAATATGCATCATGATGAAACGTCCTTATCTCCACTGTCCATTCCGTGTGTCCCACAAAGTCATGTTCAAATCACGTTTCCTTTACCAATTCAAGCTCAGTCCAATGGTGAAATTCAAGCTTGATCCAATGATGAAATATAGGCACACTCGTTGTCAAACGTCCTTTCTTTATTAACGGGTAAACTAACCCGAATTCTTCTTACAAACAAAGTTCCAGTCTCTTTTCACCTCGGGTTTTGGATAACCCTCACTCTCTTTACAAACACACATCCGGTCTCAACATTGGCCTTGTTTCAATCATCTTCTTCAGGAGACCTGCTGAAAACACCAAACATCATACACTACTCTCATACTATCTACCTTATTCATATAATTGAACACATTACATTATAAATACCTTCAACAGCCTCATATCATAGTTTGATACACCAAGAGAGCGCTCTATGGCTGGTTTAACCAATCACACTGAATGTTCACCATCCTGCTGATCACATTGCTATTTTATAACGTCATCAATAACGCCCAATCCACTTCCTTATTCAAACCATGCGGTTGTTTAGGAGTAAGAAAGGGAGTGTGAGTAGCAATAAAGAATTGTTATATATGAACAATTTGAATTGTGTAGTAGTCTAATTAAGAGTAGGTAAAAATTAGAGGGTGAGAAAACAGCACAAAGGGTCTTCAAGACTGAAGTAGACAATGTTTCTTTATTCAAAGACTCAAGATGGGCCGTGTTTCGGCATCACAGCACCTGCATCAGGGGTCTGTTTAAAATAACAGCATATCCATAAATATTTATTACATAATTGAACCAAAAATTGTGTAGCACACATACAGTGAAACTCTTACAACCCAACAAAACATAAGCCGTCTTTCAGAAAGTTGACAATTTCAAGTGGAAAGGAAACAAATATATAGAAAATCTCTTGATGAACGTTAAAATGTACAGTAACCAGCCAACATCTGAAAAAAAAAATTTTTTAACAAGCAGAGAGCAGATGTATTTACATGAATCGTAATCAAAGACAACTTTGAGTGAAAAGCGATAAATGTGAATATATACAATGGTGTCAATGGGAAACAAAAGAAGCAATACGTGCCTGGACACAGAAGCCAAAAGTGATGAAGAACCTCACTTACCACATCTAAACGACAAGGTTCCAAATTATGCCTTTGAAGAACAATCCAGGTTTACTCTTCAGAAATAAACACAACAAAACAATATGTATAACCACATCCAAGGAGTAGGATGAATCAACCGTGGTTATAAAAGGCCAAACTGGTTTACAAAAACTAACATGTATAATGAAAAGCTGGCAATAAGGCTTTCAATAAAAATAGGCCAAACAATAAAACATGATACACTGGGGGGGGGGGGGGCCTCAATGCCGCTTTTGTCCACACGAGTTTGGCTGCCATACAACAAAATAAGCAGAGGAGAAAAAAAAAGAAAATAAGAGAAGTGTAAAAGAAAGTGGCGAGACCCGCTGGCACAGAAATTATCACATGATCTACATAGGAAAACTTAGGTCTTTGATTTACAATTCACCATAAGGTAAGGGTGACAGTATCTCAAGGAGGTCCTCAACAAGCCACCATCTTGAGAAAGCTTCTCCTCTTGTTATATATCTTATACAACAGGGTCACCATATGAAGGTCATGAGCAAGACTAGGAGCGAAACGTTTATTCTCTCCTCCTCAGGGATACACAGCAATGCACCAGTTTGCTCACTGAAAGCTATATTATGATCCCTATTAACACCTGTGGTGTTCCCTGTTATATGAATGTTTTACTGTGCTGTTTTAATATATATATTTCTGATACTGTACCATGTCATTGCTATTACTAGGATTGAATTTGTTTTTCTCCATTTATCTCATTGATTGTACTTTGTCTTACATTTGGCCATGTTATTATTGTTATGCAATTAACACAGGGGCAGTTTTACAATACTGCAGTAAAAAGTAGCCTTAACCCATTTATGTAGGACATTTTCATGTGCTAAGGCAATTTTTCCACATGGGTAAAATGGACAAATTTCTGCTTTTTTTTTTTTTATTAATGGCCACAAGCTAATTTTCCCATTAGTGCATGAGCCCCTACTGCCACTCAGTTTGTAGGTGGTAAGGACTCATCCACTAACCATGCCCTAATCGGTTACTGTGCGAAACATAACTGCATTAACTGATTAGTGCAGAACACGCCTCTCTCTGCCCCAGACCCGCCCCAGCACTAAAACATAAAATCTATTTGCATTGATGTCAAAATCACCACAGAAAGCCTGAGCACACCCTGCGGTAAGACATTTTAAGCTGCGGTAAGCACGCGCTACTACTTACCACAGCTTAGTAAAAAGACCTCACAATGTAAGTTATTTCTGTAAATTATACCTGTTACTTCATCCTAATATAGCTTATCTATTTATGTAAACTATATAAAGGAGGAAAAGACTTCAGATGCTTTAGATTTGTACCCTCTGCTTTCACTGATGTCCTTATTAAAGGCCGGTAGTGGTAAAATACCGAGCAGCAACGGAGAGAAAACAAAAACTGGCAGCTCCAGACGAAGCTACAAGCAATGAAATGGAGAAGCTCCACTAAGCGAACAGAGCCAGTATAAAGCTAAATAGCATTTGGTACCAATTGGAGAGAAAGTGTTATAAAGTTAAGAAATTTAGGAGCCCTTTTACCAAGCCATGGTAAAAAGTGGCCAGCGGCAGTATAGGTGCGTGTTTTGGGCAAGTGCTGAGCAAGTTTATACCACATCTGCAAAAAAGGTGTTTTTTTTTTAATGGGATGGGAAAAGGGCATGCAGTAAAACTGAAACTAGTGCACATCTAAAACTGGCCTGAGCCCTTAACACCACCCATTGATCTAGTGGTAAGGGCTCATGTGCTACACACGAGGTGACCAGTCGGCGTGCACCAACTGCCGATTATCTCCAGAAATGGTGCGCGTTGGGGGGAAATAAATAAATCATCCAGGAGTTATGGGCATGTGTCAAACCTGAAATTATCACTAGGGGGGCATGCTGGCCTGGTAGTAGTCTCATTTGGACACGCGCTGCACACATGAGAGCCTACTGTGGCTTAGTAAAATGGCCCCTTAAAATTGAAAATGAAAAAATTTAGCATTTGAAGGATAAAAGAAAGGAAGGAAGGAGGTTTTTTAACTAATGATGTTGCATAAAACAGCTCTGCAATAGATGTTAATAAGGACATCAGTGAAAACAGAGGGTACAAATTTAAAATATCTGAAGTCTTTTCCTCCTTTATATAGTTATAATAGTCAAGCTATATTAGGATCAAGTGAACTGTAAGGACTTATATTAGCATTTATGGTAGACATTATAAATAAGTCCTAGCCAATTTTTGAACCAAGTTGAACAAGCTATACCTGTATCCGTTTCTGCATACAGTTCAAACTCCTCTTATTGACTTACAAGTGCATTCACTCTGCAGCTCCTCAGCACCTCTCCACTTTTACCTCTCCCTACACTCCTCCCCAGGAACTCCGTTCACTGGGTAAATCTCTCTTATCTGCACCCTTCTCCTCCACCGCTAACTCCAGACTCAGTTCCTTTTATCTTGCTGCACCATATGCCTGGAATAGACTTCTTGAGCCGGTAAGTCAAGCTCCATCTCTGGCCATCTTCAAATCTGGGCTAAAAGCCCATCTTTTTGATGCTGCTTTTAACTCCTAACCCTTACTCACTTGTTCAGTACCCATGGTTTATCATTTCCACCTTAGTAGTTCCCTTATCTCTTATTTGTCCTGTCTGTCCTAATTAGATTATAAGCTCTATCAAGCAGGGACTGTCTCTTTAAGTCCAGTGTACAGCGCTGCGTACATATATTAGCGCTATAGAAATGATAAGTAGTAGTAGTATACGCTGTTCTGCCCCCATGTTCATGAAGGCAGGGTGCATTGTTCGGTATATTTAGTATGAGTATTATTTGTATTCAATTGCATTGTCTGTGTACAGTTAGCACTGTGTATTAGGACTGCTTTTCCTATATTTTGCAGCTTCCTGTGATTGACTCCTTATGAGTTTTCCTATTGGCTGTTAGCTAGGGCCAGCCTTCCCCCTGTTCCCCTGTGGGCTGTGTGAGAGAGCCTAGTCTTGCCAGCATGTTTTGTAATCAGCAGCTGTTCTAGGGCCGATCCCTCCTTAATCTACTGTAATTCCATCAAGTAATTTCTCATTTATTTTCCCTGAGTTTCTCCCCCTTATTCAGCTTTGAGTGTTACAACTTTTTCTTTCTGCTGGGCTGAGGTTCTGGCCATCTCCTTGCCTCTAGGGTGGCTAGATCTATGTGCAAAAGGCAAAGATTCTCTTCTAAGCAACTGAACTGTAAATTGGATTTTCTTTGTTTATTATGAGTACTACAATAAAGAAGATTTGCTTAACAATTGAGAGCTTACTGGTAAAGCTTCTACTTGGGGATGTTTAGCTACACTATACTTTTTTTAGAACAGCACATACTCTGCCTTGGGTGAATCTGTTGATAAAGGTGGTTAATAAATACCAATGTATAAACAGATTTGAATACTGTGATTTTTGTAAAAACAACTATGGGGCTCATTTTTGAAAGAGAAAAATGTCCAAAAGGTGTCATAAAGCAGCATTTGGACAATTTTCTACTTACAATAGGTGCAAATAGGTGGGAAAATGTGGGATACAAATGTAACAAATAAATAAATAAAACTTCCAAATAGGTATTTTCAAAACCTATTTTGCAGGTGTTTACCTATGCAATTCATCTGCAGTGCATCCAAATCACAAGGGGGCATGTTGGATCAGGATTAGGGCAGGTTTAGAGTATTCCTAACACTTGGACGTTTTACAGCCATAACAGAATAAAAGTACAATTTGAGGGGTCCGTTTACAATGGCATGCTAGCGTTTTTCATGCATGCTAAAAATAAACACGCGTTAAATGCTAACGATGTCCATATATTCCTACGGGCATCTCTAGCATTTAGCACATGCTAGTGATTATTGTGCACTAAAAATGCTTCCGTGCCTTTGTAAAAGAACCCCTCAAATTGTATTTCTGCCATAGACACTCCTTGTGACCTTGGGCAAGTCACGTGGAGGGGCATGATCGAAAGGGGCCCCCAAGTTTTCCTGAGGCCGAAGGGGCATGCAAACCCATATTATCGAAAGAAGATGGGCGTCCATCTTTTGTTTCAATAATAAGGTTGGGGACGCCCAAATCTTGACATTTAGGTCATCCCTAGAGATGGTCGTCCTTAGACTTGGTCGTTTCTGATTTTCAGCGATAATGGAAACTAAGGATGCCCATCTCAGAAATGACCAAATGCAAACCCTTTGGTCATGGGAGGAGCCAGAATTCAAAGTGCACTGGCCCCCCTGACATGCCAGGACACCGACTGGGCACCCTAGGGGGCACTGTAGTGGACTTCAGAAAAAGCTCCCAGGAGCATAACTCCCTTACCTTGTGTGCTGAGCCCCCCAAGCCCCCCCCCCCAATTCACTACCCACAACTGTACACCACTACCAAAGCTCTTATGGGTGAAGGGGGCACCTAGATGTGGGTACAGTGGGTTTCTGGTGGGTTTTGGAGGGCTCATATTTACCATCACAAGTGTAACAGGTATGGGGGGATGGGCCTGGGTCCGCCTGCCTGAAGTGCACTGCACCCACTAAAACTGCTCCAGGGACCTGCATACTGCTGCGATGGACCGGAGTATGACATTTGAGGCTGGCATAAAAAATGTTTAAAGTTCTTTTTTGAGGGTGGGAGGATGTTAGTGACCACTGGGGGAGTAAGGGGAGGTCATCCTCAATTCCCTCCGGTGGTCATCTGGTCAGTGTGGGCACCTTTTTGTGCCTTGGTCGTAAGAAAAACTGGACCAGGTAAAGTCGCCCAAATGTTCGTCAGGGACGCCCTTTTTTTTCCATTATGGGTCGAGGACGCCGATGTGTTAGGCAAGCCCAAGTCCCACCTTCACTACATCTCCGACCCCCCCCCCCCCCCTGGAACTTTAGTCGTCCCTGCAATGGAAAGCAGTTGGGGACGGCCAAAATCGGCTTTCGATTATGCCAATTTGGGTGACCCTGTGAGAAGGACATCCATCTTCCGATTTGTGTCGAAAGATGGGCATCCTTCTCTTTCGAAAATAAGCCTGTTTATGTTCCAGTGTCAGCTCTTTGGGGAAGGAATGTGTTGTACTTGAATCCTTAATGTCTCAGTATAATGCTGCATATGACCAATAGTGCTATAGAAAACTAACTATAATATTATTACTGTACAGATAAACATAATATACAATTTGTACATATATATGAATAATGATATCTGCTATGTATATTGGAATACAGGGGAAATTGTAAAGAGAGTTATCAAAGTATGCAAAGGAGTGTGAAATAAGGGCAGAGATGAAGAGATCAAGTGAAATATATGGAGGGCAGAGAAACCAAAGCAAAAGAGAGGTAGAAGGAAAGAGAGAGAGATGCCGAAGAGGGCAAACATTAGCGAGGCATGAAGCAATAGAGAAGGAGAAAGAGAGTAGTTCAGCTTCTGTCATATGGCTCTTGAGAAGGGCAAAATGCAAGGGTATTCCATAGTAACATAAGAACATAGTAGATGATGGCAGATAAAGACCTATACAGTCCATCTAGTCTGCCCAACAAGATAAATCCATTACATATGGTATGAGATACTTCATATGCATACCTGGTCTTGATTTGTCCTTGCCATTTTCACGGCATAGACCGTAGTGAAGTTAACATCAAAGCCCCTGAAAAGCTCCACTCCAGCCCATCCAATTTTATTCAGCCACGATCAGGGCACAGACCATAGAAGTCTGCCCAGCACTGGCCTTATTCTCCAACTTCTGAAACTGAATCTATTCCAGTTAGAAAGCCCACCCGCTCTGATTCACAAGCTTGCACCTGGTGCTTCCTTGGCTTTGAAAAATCCCACTCACTACTGTAGAAAAAATGGAAATGAAATGGATAAATACTTGAAAAAATACTGACGCTTCCATATTCACTCACAGCAGTGAAGCTGTACGTGATCACACAAAAGTAAATATGATGAATGGATGCTACTGAGAGAGTTATTTGCATTATGGATTTTTCTATACTCACGAATTTGTCCTATTTTCTATGTCTTGCATGTGGGGAGAAACTTTCAAATCATGCCATGGTACCTTATAAATAGAAATGACATCTTACATCCAAGAACCTGTCCCTAGTTAATAAGGATAAAGCGTATTTCAAACATTCAAAGGATTTAAGTGAGTAAGAGGCATCGGATGAAGAAAGATAGGGTCTGATAAAGCACTGGAAGCAAGTAACCTTCTCACTGAGTTTGTGTAAAGACAATCCCCAGAATCTTTAATTTTACCAGTATGCCAAGGCATTGTTAGATTAATGTTAGGTTTGAATGATGCATCGCTGCTTTGATGACATGTCTGCTGACACTGAAACTGCTGTATGAGAAAAAAATAAAATGAAGTGGAAAATTTGTACTGCAGCTTGAAAAGTGAGCAGATATCAGTGGCTTAATTAATGACAACTGCAAAATAAAACATTTCCTTTTACACAAACAGCTGCCAGGTAATTTTGAGTGTGGCAAAGGAGCATCTTGAACAAGGAATAGCACACTTAAAAAAATATAGAGCAAACCGACAAGGCTGTTTCAATTATGAAGACAAAAACAAAGCTGGATGTGCTGATTGCCCACTTTTTCCTGCACAGAGAAGCACTTCTGGCTATAGCATTACCTGAAAAACAAAGCAGATGAAAGACATCACTTCCTATTGTTGCATTACTGGTCATGAAGGACACTAACAAGCACAAAAAAGAACAAGCCTTTGCTCAAGATGAACAGAAGCAACAACAGCAAAGATGACAAAAAAGTCCCAAAACAAACAGTACGGTGCAAAATTTTTACTGATGGGTAACAGAGACTCAACATGAATTGTGTTTCAGCCATCAGGCCCACATCAGGAGTCTGTATCAAAACTCTCTTATTGATCATATAAAAATGTGAATATATTGGAATTTGCATCAATAATATAGCACAAATGCTGCACACCAGACACGAAACCGTCAATCGCAAAATGCATGAAATACTGCCGTATGTATAATGCTGTCAAACAGCTCTAAGCCCGTATTTTAATACATTTTTGTAAAAGGACTCCCAGGTTAGCTGAAAATTTAAAGAGAAAGGAAAATGGGACTTGATATACTGCCTTTCTGAGGCAGTACATTCAAGGAGGAACTACATTCAAGGTGGTTTACATATATTCAGGTACTTATTTTGTACCAGGGGCAAGGGAGGGTTAGGTGACTTGCCCAGGGTCACAGGGAGCTGCTGTGGGGATTGAGCTCAGTTCCCCAGGATCAAGGTCCACTGCACTAACCACTAGGCTACTCCTCCACTCCACTATTCCAGTGAATAAACTAATTGGTGAAAACAAACAAACAAAAAAGATAAGGACTAAACACCAAGAACAATGCAGAGTAGAGGAGTAGCCTAGTGGTTAGAGTGATGGTCTTAGTAGCCAGCAGTAGCCAATTCAAATCCTAGTGCTGCTCCTTGTGAGCTTGGGCAAGTCACTTAACCCTCTATTGCCTCTAGTGGGAGAGAAGAGTTACTTTTATAAAGCTGATATTAGAAAGAGGAACAAGTTGAAGAAATTGTGTGACCTAAAGAGGAGAAAAAAGTCAACAGGAGCCAGGGGAATGGGGTCAATAAAAAGAAATCCAGTAGGTAATATGAAATAATTTAATTAAATAATTAAACTCTGAAATTTTTTGCCAGAGAATGTGGTAAAAGCAATTAGCTTAGCTGGGTTTAAAAAAGGTTTGGATGTTTTCATAAAAGAAAAGTCTATAAGCCATCATTAAGATGGACTTGGGAAAGTACACTTTTTATTTCTAGGATAAATAGCATAAGATCTGTTTTATTGTTCTGGGATCTTGTCAGGTGCTTGTGAACTGGCTTGGCCACTGTTGGGTTTGCCCAGTATCCAGTCTGCTCCAGTATGGCAACGCTTATGTTCTTATGTATGTTCTAAGAGAAGTGGGAAGCTTGTGGATATAAGGCTAAAAGGAAATACAGGTCATTGGGGAAATAATGATCTGTAATTTCTTAAAGCTGGCTGGTGATCGAATGCTTTGTACTCTTACTTTACATGGCCAAGCAAATGCTACAGTGCAGTTCATACCCCACGTCATAGAGGAAAAGGCATAGAAACAGAGGTTTTCTTGTTGTTGTATTTTTTTACTTGTTTTTCATTTGGTTACTGTTTTAAAAAATGGGGGGTAATTTTGCAATTTGTATGTTCATGGAATAATATCAACCTGATCCTTCTCATCAGAAAACATTAACGTTTTGTCTCAGCTGAGCATAATCAGTCAAATGCAAATTGGTGTGTAAAAATTGCCTGCAGTACAGGATGTAAATTACGCTTATAAATTCAGTGCTCAAATTATGTGACAAGTGGTGTTGTATTAATTTTGCCACTGAATACATTAAATAACTAGCAGTTCAGTTTCTTACTAACACGTCAGCCACTTCAGATGCTGTTTGGGTATAGCTGCTGAATACATTAGGGCTCATTCAATATTTAAAGACCATTTAGAATCAAGGAACACATTCAGAGGTAACGACCTATCTAATGTGTGATTCGCTTCTCACATAGTAATATGAGCGTCATCTGAAGAAGGGACTTATACCTTCTCCCCAACCCCTAACCCCCTCCCCCCCCCCCCCAAAAAAATACTGACTTTAAAAAACTAACCAAATGTCTGCTAACCTTATAAAATGCATTCTAACTCTTAAAGCATTATAGAAACATAGGAGATGATGGCAGATAAAACCAAAATGGTCCATCCAGTTTACCCAGTAAGGTAGTTAGGGTTGTAACTGCATCTCTGTGCACTTTAATCCCCTCCACGATGCCTTCCTAAAAAGTGAGAAAAGTCATTTCAGTGCTTAGAGGACAACTGCATAAAGGCCACTAAAAGTTAGGCACCATCCACCCGATATGTAAAATCATTTAACCAGCCAGAAACGGCTCATGGCTGGTTAAATTTAAAGCAGTCAAAAACACCCGGATATTTAATGCTGGTCACCAGAAACAGCCCGGCATTAAATATCTGGGCTCAAGGTTATCCACAGGAGTCAGCCTAGCTAACTCCTGCAGTCTGAATATTAGGCCCTATAAATCTGTGTATTTATTTATTTATTTATTTATTTATTTATTTATTTTTTATTTATTTGTAGCATTTGTATCCCACATTTTCCCACCTATTTGCAGGCTCAATGTGGCTTACATTTGCCGTAATGGCGGTTGCCATTTCCGGGTAGCAGAGTTACAAAAGGTATTGCATTAAGGTGCATACATACATGGTAAAGAAGAATACATTGTGGTATTGCATATAGGTTCCTGAGTGATAGATTGGATTGTAACATTTGTTAGGTCATCATTTATATAGAAATCATATTCGGCATAAGGATTGAGGTGTTAGTGCTTGTTCATTAGTAGCAATAGGTTAGTCGGTCTGGTGATAAGAGTTCGGTTTTATCTAGTTCATGTTCAGTCTTATTATTTAGTATTTAGGATGGATATTTATGGTATGCCTTCTTGAACAGGTCAGTTTTCAGTAGCCTTCAGAAGATAGTTAGGTCTTGCATTGTTTTTATGGCCTTTGGTAGTGCGTTCCATAGTTGCGTGCAAATGTAGGAGAAACTGGTTGCATATGTGGATTTGTATTTTAGTCCTTTACAGTTGGGGTAGTGGAGAATGAGGAATGTGCATGCTGATCTTTTTGCATTCCTAGTAGGCAGGTCAATAAGGTCTGACATATAGGTCGGGGCTTCCCCATGTATAATTTTGTGGACCAGTGTGCAAACTTTGAACGCAATTCATTCTTTTAATGGGATCCAATGTAGTTTTTTTCTTAGGGGTTTGGTGCTTTCATATTTCGCTTTCCCAAATATGAGTCTGGCTGCTGTGCTTTGAGCGGTTTGAAGCTTCTTAATGATCTGTTCTTTGCATCCGGCATAGATGGCATTACAGTAGTATGGATGACTTAGCACCATTGATTGTACCAGGCTGCGGAATATTTCCCTTAGGAAGAAAGGTTTGATCCTTTTAAGTTTCCACATTGAATGGAACATTTTCTTTGCTGTATTTTTTGCATGGCCTTCGAGTGTGAGATTTCGGTCAATTGTGACTCCCAGAATTTTCAGGCTGTCAGAGACCGGAAGGGTGAAATCTGGAGTGTTTATGGTATTGGGTTTGTTTGTGTTATATTGTGAGGATATGATGAGACATTGTGTCTTTTCTGCATTTAGGGTAAGGGAAAGGGACTTGATGCCTTTCTGTGGTCAGGGCCGGTCTTAGGGTGAGGCGACCGAGACGACCGCATAGAGCCTCGCGCTCAAGGGGGCCCCGTGCGGCGCGCCTGAAGTCGCCTGCCCCGACCACCCAAGCTCCAGTCCCCCCGCCCTCTGAATTTTAAGTTACCTCGTCGTCAACGTTGGAGCGGCCGGCAGGTAGCAGCAGCCGTGAAAAGCGTGCGAGCTGCTGGGCGGCGCTTCGGGAGCCTTCGTTTCCCTTCTCTCGTTCAGCTCAGGTCCCGGTGGATCTGTCCCCATCCCCGTGGGATCTGTCCCTGCCTCATCCCCATGGTTACTGCGGGTCCCCATCCCCATGTCATTCTTTACTACCCGCCTATTGTTGACCCCCGTTTTGGTGCTTAATTCACCATTTTTATCTCAACACCTTCCCTAGGTGGGCATACCAGGCCTCTACCACCTCTTATGTGAAAAATGTTTCTTGATGTTGCTCCTGAGCCTACATTCTTGCACACTCATTTCATGTTCCCTAGTTCTACAGATAGAGGAGTTTCTGCCAGGTACTTATGACCTGGATTGGCCACTGTTAGAAGCAAGATACTGGTTGGGCTAGATGGACCATTGGTCTGACTCAATATGGCTATTCTTATGTCCGTAAGACATTTTGAATTTGAAACTAGAAAGTAAAATGTTATTAATTAGTAATATGGTTGGATTGATTAAATCATGTATTGATTATGAATGTCACTGTCCTGAGTCTGCAATAATAAAACCACTCTTCAGACTATTGGTATGGTGTTATGATACTGTCAACAGAAGGAGTAGTGTAGCCAGCATGACACTTCCAAAGCATAAGAAGAGAACGGCGTAGTTACAATAAGAAAATTTATTCTATAAAATACTCAACATGACACCATGTTTCAGCCAAGGAGCCTGCCTCAGGAGTTTAGAAACAGAAGTCAAAACATTTTCTTAAATAACATATATAAAAAATGAACAATAAATCATAATGTCGATAATAAAAAATGCAGACAATAAAATCATGAATAAAAACATCATACATAAAAAATCATAAATAACAAGGGATAAGATAACACAGTAATATAAATATCACATTAAATATTGTATAATCAGTAAAAATAACTTAAAATCTAACAAATAATAACCATGATTTTTTATATATAATGTTGAGTCATTTATAAAATAAAGTTACTTATTGTACCTACGCCATTCTCCTGTTTTGCTTTGGAAATGTCGTGTTGGCTACTCTACTTCTTCTGCTGGTTTTGTGTCTGTAGTTTTTCACGTTCCTCCACTTTGTAGATCCCCTTGCCTGTGTTATGGTATTGTGGCTCATTTTCCAAAGACAAAAATGTTTAAAAAGTGGCATAAATCAGTATTTGAATGTTTTGATTGCCAAAATATTCAAATTGCTATTTTTTGAAAAACATTTTTAAGTGTTTGGTATGCAGTTTGTTTGCAGTGCATTCAAATCACAGCAGGGCATGCTGGGGTGGAATTTGAGCATTCCTTGAACTTTTTCTGCCAAAATGGAACAAAACAAAAACATCCTGGGCTTCAATTTAAACATTTTGGTCTAGGTCTGTTTTTATTACAGCTAAGTCACAAAAAGGTGCCCTAAATGACCAGATGGCCACTAGATGGATTAAGGCATGACCCCCTTACTTCCGCAGTGATCACTGACCCCGTCCCACGCCCAAAGATGTGAAAGAAACAGTACATACAGCCTCTATGACAGCCTCCGATGTTATAGCCAGTCCTATTTGAGCATCAAGCATGTCCCTGGAGTAGCCTAGTAGTCAGTGCAGTGTACTGTAGAGAAAGGGACCCAGGCTCAAAATCAACTTTGTGTTACACTTGTGGTGGAATATGTGAGCCCCCCCCCCCCATAACCCACTCAAAACCTTCTGTACCCACATATAGGTGGCACCTGCAGTCATAAGGGCTATTTTAGTATTGTACAGTTGGGTACAGTAGGTTTTGGGTGGCACATCATACAATATAAAGAAGCAACAGTGAGATGTGTACCTGGAACCTTTCATGTGAAATCCACTGCAGTGCCCCCTAGGGTGCCCCACTGCTAGGATGTCTGAATGGCAAATCTACTAAGAATGCTGACTCCTCCTACACTCCAATAGCTTGATTTGTGCCTCATTCACTTGGATCTTTTTTTTTTTTTTTTTCCGAAAATGGTCCAAAAAGATAAACACACCGAGTACAACAGTGTTTAGAAAAAGGGCATTTTTGAAAGAAAAAAGATAAATGTTTTTCATTTTTGAAAATCATTGTATTTGCCACTTGAATTTTTGACATTTTGAGCAAAACATCCAAAGTCAGATTTAGGTGTCATATCAAAAATGTCCCTCTATATGTGATAGGCATAGTGACAAATTGGCAAATTGGTGACTGTTCTGGTTGTGATGCTAGTGAACACTTATGAAGGAGTGTAGCCTGCACAGAGTAGCAGGTGTGGCTCAGGTCATCTTGTTTGGCAGACTGGATGGATCATGTAGGTCTTTCTCTGCCACCATATCCTAGGTTACTATGTTACAGGAATGGAATAGAATTTCAGAGACAATGTATTGGATTCCTGGTTTTCTTGGGCCTGTGTGATGGGGAGAGGAACTGTGGAGAGAATAGGACAGGGACTCAGATTTGTTTCTGGTGTCTTCTGAGAAGAAAGTAACTGAAAAGTTCACCTTCTGAATTTCAGTAGATCCCACTAATATATAAATAAATCACTCTGGTATATATTCAGGGTGTGCCCATATCTAATAAAATGCAGATAGATAAATACAGTGCACTCCATTTAAGTGCACATCGGATAAGTGCATGCTCTGTTTAACTGCATGCTGTACTTCGGTCCCGTTTTTGGCGCCATCAATTTCTATGGGGACAAACTTCGGTTTAGTGCACCACTGATAAGTGCAAGATTCTCTTATATGCATGGTTTAAGACCGCTCCTCTGCAGGAAAGACTCCGCATAAGCGCACATGCGGAATATGGAAGCCGACTGGCGCATGACAAAGGGGTGGTAAATTTGAAATCTCATTGGTTAACTGCCACAGGTAGAGGAAGCGAAAGAATGTTGTTAGAGTGTACACTGGAGTCATCGTCGTCATCACGCAACTGTAAGACTAACACTGGCTGAACGAATAGAAGTTCTTAAAAAATTAGAAAACAAACAAAGTCAAGCATCTATTGCTAAAGAATATGGTGTCAATCCCAGTCAAATTTCACGTATCTTGAAGCAGAAAGACCAGCTTCTGGAAGACTGGCAAAACAACACAAATCCACACCGGAAACGTAAACGGGCGGGAAAAGCTGAGGATGTAGAAGATGCTCTTCTTCGATGGTTTTCTCATGTCAGGAGCAGACAGTTTCCTGTGAGTGGTCCACTGCTTATGGAGAAAGCTAATCAGCTAGCTGAAAGTCTTGGGCTAACTGAATTCAAAGCCACTGTTGGATGGTTGGAAAGATGGAAGGAGAGGAACAACATAAAAATTCAAGAAACAGCATGGTGAAAAACAAGACGCTGATGACTTTGGTGCTGAAAATTGGGTTGTGTCAGTTCTTCCTACCATCTTGAACGAGTTTGCACCTCGTGACATTTTCAATGCTGACGAAAATGGTCTCTACTGTTGAGCGATTCCTAATGGAACACTTGCATTCAAACAAGCCGAAACTACAGGAAGTAAAACGTCGAAGGACCACCTGACGATCCTCCTTTGCTACAATATGGAAGGGAGTGAGAAGTTGGAACCACTCGTCATTGGAAAGAGCAAACAGCCCCATAGCTTCAAGAATATTAAGCGACTTCATGTGTCATACGAAGCTAACGCAAATTCATGGATGACTGGGGAAATTTGGAAGCAGTGGCTAAAGAAGTTAGACACTAGAATGCGGGTACAAAAGCGTCAGATTTTGTTGCTTTGTGATAATTGTGCTGCACACAGTGATGATGTCAGGCTCTCTCACCAAACACTACCTCTCTAATCCAACCTATGGATCAGGGCATAATAGCCAATTTCAAACAACATTATCAGGCTCTTGTGCTACATCGTCTGATGAGCTTTATGGATGACCAGACTGACAAGGATAAACATGCTGTTGAACTGGCTCATAATCTATCACTGTTGGATTCCCTACATATGCAGAAAGAAGCCTGGAATCATGTTACACAGGCAACCATTGTGAACTGCTACAAGCGGGCAAGCTTTGTTAGGGATGTGGAGAGGGACGAAACAGATGCAGCTGTTACAAACGCGTCAGATGAACAGGCTATTGATATCCCACACGGTGTTACTGAAGAGGAGTTTCATCACTACATAGCTGTTGATTACGATCTATAAACAGCTGACAACAGCACTGATGTCCAGATATGCGCGTACACACAGGCAATGGCTGATGATGAAACAGATGATGAAATGAGCAGCGAAGCACATGCTGACAAAATTCAACAACCTCCTGTCACTTTTGCAAGAGCGCTGGAGAGTCTCAAAACCACTCGGACCTATCTGGAGGCCACTGGATATCAGTGCTATAACAATTTTTACTGTCTGGCAGACGTAGTCTATGGAACTCAAAGACACAAGAGTGTACAAAGGACTATGACTGATTACTTCAAGTAAGCCTAACGTCAGTTAACGGAGACTGTATAACGTCAGTTAACGGAGACTGTATACTGTATGTATAATAAACAGTACTGTACATATGTTTATCAGATGTCAAGCTTCTTTGGGTCACAACGGTTAAGTGCACGCTCCGGTTAACTGCATGTATTTCTTTGGTCCCAGACCCTTGCACTTAAGTGGATTGCACTGTATATATCTAGAAAGATATGAAAATTCCCATATTTGTTTTGTTACATTTGTACCCCACGCTTTCCCACTCACAGCAGGCTCAATGCAGCTTATATATTGTATACAGGTACTTATTTGTACCTGGGGCAATGGAGAGTTAAGTGACTTGCCCAGAGTCACAAGGAGCTGCCTGTGCCTGAAGTGGGAATTGAACTCAGTTCCTCAGGACCAAAGTCCAATACCCTAACCACTAGGCCACTCCAAACCCAGCATTACTCTAGTCTGTGGATGAATCTGCCATTATTTATTCCTGTTACAACATTGTAACGTTTACTCAATTGCTGACTTTCTCTCATGCCAAAATATGCAATGTATACAAATCCCCATAAGTCAAGTTTAGCTACATGTTTTGTGCTGTTTGGAGAATGTCAAGATTGACACAGCCCATATGGTGATATGGTGTTTTATTTCTTCTGCACTAGGAAAAAATTAAGCTTGCATGCTCATAAATGCCTGCCTCCAGCAGCTGATGTATGAAGAAGAAAGGAAGAATGCAGTTTCACTTTACCCGAGTTGGCTTTACAGAAACAGTGGTATAGCAATTCAATAGAGATACACATACATTAGTGCACATTCTGTTTATAATCACATCTTTAAAATGGTTTAGTGAATACAAAATTGATTAACATGCGTTACCTACAAATTAACGTACGTACAACAGATTTTCGTGTGTTAAAAAGTTGTAACATGAGTTTAGAAAAATTTTGATTAAAACAAATGTGTGATATGAACCCCAAAAAATCAACAGAACTCATGAGAAGAAACAAAATTTTCTAAACATGAACAGAATTTTATGCCTCTGCACATTCCTATAATTCAGTGTGACAAGTATACTAAGCCATCATGATGTGAAACATGGTGGAGATTTTATGACATTCCAAAGATTTCATTCTTCCTAAGTAGCTGATTTTTCTTACTAAATGAGAAGTGATAGTCTAGCACAGCAGTTCTCAAATTAGTCCTTGGGCCACAGATAGCCAGTCTGAGTTTCAGCATATTTGCAATGACAATGCATGAGATAGATGTGCATACAATGAAGATCATACAACTCTATCTCATGCATAGTTATTGAAGAAATTCTGAAAACCTGTCTGATTGGTATTCAAATAACCCAAATGTGTGCCAATAAATGCACATACCTAGAAAATTCTAAATTGGGACTAGATGTTAATCCCTGTTCTATCATTCATTATTTGTGTTAACTTGAACAAGTAACTTTTCTTATGATCTTACATATGTACTTTTATATGGTACTATGTGCCTGTTTATCCCACAGTAATTTAATAGCATTGTTCTTTCTCTTCCTTCTTAAAATGATCATGACATAAGCAACTCAAAGAAAGGTAAATATGGATTGCTTAGGTTCTGTGGATGTAAAACATATATGGTTTGAGTTACCTATGGAAGATGAGGAATAAGGGAATGGCAAATATCTATTCAGGCAACCCAGCATATAAAAACAAATTAACAGTGGCTCTGTGGCAAATGCTGTATTGCAGAGGTCCTAGGCCAACACTCTGCTTTCCAGGTCAGCCCAAATGGCTGATACTGCAAAAGTAGCATTCATAGCCTCTGGGGAGAAACATTACAGCCTTTGCACAATGGCAACATCTAATGGCCAGATCTATCACCATGAGTGGATGGAGCATTGTCAACCAAGCATTGTCACTGCAGTGACAGATCTAAGTGAGTTGGGAAAGGATATAAGATAAGGGAAGTGGCACTTGTAAATGAAGGTTCATAGTACTATATCTTACTAAAAGCCATTTCCAATTGAACTGAAAGCCCAGGAGGAAGCTACCAAAAAAAAAAAATATCATTATTGCATAAATCTGAAAAAATGGCAAGTAATGATGCAAAATGAAGCAATTTGAGCCTGAGCTTGCTCTTAGTCTCAGAATACATTGGCTACCTCAAGTCCTTTTCAGATTATGCAGATAGCACTGCTGATGTCTATCCCCTTTAGAAGAATGTAGGGAAACTGCACTGAGAATTTCCATGCCTTGATGTTGTAAGCCAAGGGCAAGAAGCAAAAACTGCCTTCCTCTGCATTTCCATACTGAATTATTTGTATAACCTTTGAATCACTAAGAGCTACAGAAGAAAATGTAATTACAGTTGGAAAACAAACTGACAATGCCTTAACAAGCTGAGGGCCCCTTTTACTAAGCCTCGTAGGCGCCTGCGCATGCCCAACGTGCACCAAAATGGAGTTACTGCCTGACTACCGTGTAACTCTTGCGGTAATTTCATTTTTGGCATGTGTCTGCTACGCGCATCTGCAAAATACATTTTATTTTCTGGCACACGTAGCGGACGCACGCCAAGTGGCATCTGATGCACGTAGGTCATTACCCCAAACTCTTTACCACTAGGTCTATGGCTGGTGGTAAGGTCTGAGACCCAAAATGGATGCGCGGCAATTTTGATTTTGACGCACGTCCACTTTGGGGGAAAAAAAGAGGGCTTTTTTACAGGTCCACTGAAAAATGATTCGACGCACGTCCAAAACCCGCACCTACACTACCGCAAGCCATTTTTCAGCACGCCTTTGTAAAAGGACCCCTGAATGAAGAACTAAGTATCAGACAAGACCAGAAGGCATACACGTTTAAAAAAATGTTCTCCTGTTTTTTTTCAATCTGTGTTTTATATTATTCACTCATAGCTGTCCTTTCCATGAAGGAATGATATTCCTGAGATCTTAACTGCACACCACTCCCTTCCTCCTATCATGTAGTCTTCAACATATGCCATGTACACTCAAATGAGCACATTTGGAGGCCAAAAAGTGAAAATTGCCACTCCCTATTTTTGTTCTTTCTTTACAGGATGTAAAAAGTATAGTATTTCTTTCAGATGTGCCTAAACCAAATTCCAGAATACCCTGCCCCCAACAGAACCATAGTTCTTACAATAGTACTCCTGCTCAATAGAAGAACCACCACAGGTTCAGACACTTGCGCCCTAATTCTAGATATGGTGCTAAAATCTCTGCATGCAATTTTGGGCATGTGCCCAATTTGCATGTACAATTTAATTGCCAAAAAAGCCAATTAGTGCTGATAATTGGGCACTAATAATTATCAGCACTAATTGGCATTAATTAAATTTTAGGTACACATCTTTAGGTGCCAAGGTCTGCAAGGAAATTTAATGCGTGGGTCCAAATAGGGGGCACAGCCAGATGAGGGGCATAAGCAGATCAGGGTCGTCCCTGGAGTTTGTGCGCATTGTTATAGAATAAGGTGGATCCAAGCCTAATATAGGCTTGAGAATTTGCAACAGGTGGTGTAAAACCTCACAATTAAAATTGGGCGCAGATTCCAGAGCTAAATGCTAGTCTATAAATGGCACCTAACTCTAAGTGCTGTGTATAGAATAGTTCTTGGTGTATAAACTTGGCTGAAGAGCTATCATCTATGGGATTACAACTGAACGCCTCTTTCATAATCCCCCTAAACAGAACAATAGATGCTGCAATAAGTAAGCCTAAACAGCATAGACACCAGTCCATTTTGTGATGGCAATGAGCGCTCCTGTAGCAACAGTAGATACATCCATTCCTAAACATACAGACATCGATCCCCAAATTCTATATATGATGCCCAAATCTGGGCTGATATTTGCACATGGATTGAAGAAGTGCATGCAAATCAATTACTTAACAAGCCATTAGCAAGCAATAAATTGATGTTAACAATTATTTTGATTAGCATCAATTTATTGTTAATTGCAATTAATTATCATAAATTAGATTTTGTATGCGCATCTAGCTGCATGCTACTCTATAACCCTGCACCCTAAATCCCCTAACATACCAGAGATGTGGTAGGGGAGGTCTACAAATTTGCTTGTGGAATTATATACTCCTGCTAGAATTCTGCACAAAAACTTTCTAAATTTTGTGCACAAAGTTTGAAAATTCTGCAAAATTCTGCAAACAAAATTTGTTATCGTCGCCTCCCTCCCTGCACCCACACAATAGCATCCTCCTTTTTTATAGCCCCTCCCTCTCCCACACAGAGTATCCCCTTTTTTGCAGCTCATTCCCACCCACAGCATCCCTTTTTTACAGCATCCCCTTTCTTTTTTTACAGCCCCTCCTTCCCTCCAGTTACCTCCGCACTCACCCATCAGATACAAGAAGGAGCTGCAGTGGAACAACCTCTTTTGGGCAGGAAAGAAACCCACTCTTTCCTGCCCCACTGCTGCCACTCCCTCACTGGTACTGTGCTTTTTCCAAATGGCCCCCAAGACTTCAAGTTGTAGTCTCATGAGATTACCGCTTGAAGTTTCAGCGGCCATTTTGAAAAAGCATGGCACCAGTGAGAGAGTGGCAGCAGCAGGGCAGGAAAGAGTGGGGTTCTTTCCTGCCCCCAAAGAGGCCATTAGACCACCAGGGCATTCTGTGCTCAGGTAGGCTGGGTGGGCAGGCAAGCGGGCGGGCAGCAGCGAATCAACAAATGGGCAGGGGGAGAGCGCAGATTCTATGCAGAAAAATTTAATTTTGCATGACTGGGAAATTCTGTGCTCCACAGTCATGCAGAACTCTGGCAGGATTACAGATATAGAATATTAATTCAACAACAACCTGGTACTTGCTTGAAGAATACAATTCTACTATCAACGACTTGCAAGTATTTCACTCTCAGATCAATTAGTTAAATGGGGAGGAAAAGACTTCAGATGCTCGGCACCTCTCTTATTGTGGATATCTCGCTGCTCAGAGTTAACCTTTGAAAATTAGGGGGTTTTTCGGATGTAAACTACTGGCGAGCATCGTCATAAGTCAAAAAGCCTCTCCATATGTGCCTCATTAAATTTTTATTTTTAGATTTTTTGGGAAAGATTTTCTATTATTCACTTATCTAATACTTAATTAGAGATACAAAAAGGCACTTATCTGATACATGGCTCAAACTACTGGGTATGCTGTACAGCGAGCCCCTGTTTCGCCAATTCTTCATTAGGAGCATGACCTGTGGCCACTTTGAGTACCCTTTTAATATGTCTACTTCTGTTCTTTTCCCACACCTAAATTCCAAGAGTTGGGCAATGGCATTTATACCAGGTTTCAGGTGGTGTAAATATCAGCAACCATTTGGGCACAAGAATTAGACTTAAGTGCTATTCTTTAAGAGTACTCAATTCTGAGTGGTCATAGAATAGCGCTCCGCACTGATTTTTTCCAGAACTCAAATTTGGGCCCTTTTACTGAATCTCAGCCTGAATACTCACATTCATAGCTGACTAACACAGCAGTTCTACTTGTTATAGCTGGTTCTGTGAATCCAATAAAAAGTGAGGATGACTGTCCACTGCTGGTCTTCATTCCAGCTCTAGTGTTCCCTTCATTTCTGTGCACATTGTAGATGGGTCCATTGTTTGCTGCTGAAGTAAATATTTTCTCTGGACTAATACTTTGCTTTCTAATTCAATCCACTAAGGAGTGTCTTCATTTCTTGTATACTTTTCAGATTTGCCCAGGCTCTGTGAGCTTGCTGCTCGTGGTTCAAGAGTCAAAGTAGAATACCAGAGAGCACCCATGAGTACAAGAGCTCAGAAGACTAGCTCTGGAAATTAGAGATGATCCACATGAGTATTTACGTGTATTTGCCATTATAGTTCATCATGTAGTTAGTTGTCTGTTTCTGCACATGCCTTTTTATATGGTATCTGTCTCTGGGTGGTACCCTATTTCTCTCTTTTATGTTTTTGCATCATTTGGTCTAACCATTCTTTGCTCTCTTCTTGTGTCCCTCGCTGTTGTACTTGTGAATGTGTTTTGTAACATAAATTTATTTCCAGTCTGTGCTTTGCATATAATCTTCAATTGCATGGATTGGAAAAAACATTTATAGCTTCTGTTGTCTACTGACGATCATGATGATTGATTTTTTTTTGTTTTGTTTTGTTGCATAGTTTTGTTTTCAGTTTGAACCACTGATTCCAATATCCTGAAAGGCAGGAAACATTCTATCCATCCATACAACCAAAAGAAAGAGAATGTTTTACTTTTCCTTCATTATGTTGAGCTATACCTAAGGAGTTTGCTTTGGAAGAGTCTCCCAAATAAAATGTCATATTTGGGGGGGGGGGGGGGGGGGGGGGGTAAGGGCCTAAAAGACTAGATCTTTCCAATAGATTATTTGGTACTGTGAGAGCAGTGGCGATCCTAGCCGGCATGACACCCGGGGAGGATCGCCGATGCGCGCCCCCCCCCCCCCGGGTGCAGCGTGCCCCCCCTCCCACCTGGCGAAATGACACCCCCCCGGGTGCACGCCGCTGGGGGGGTGCTGCGGCACGCACCTGTCAGCTGAATTCGCTGACTTCGCTAACTTCGCTGCAGCTCCCTCTGCTCCGGAACAGGATGTAACCTGTTCCAGGGCACAGGGAGCTGCAGCGAAGTTAGCGAACTCAGCGAACTCAGCTGACAGGCGCGCGCCGCGGCACCCCCCAGTGGCGTGCACCCAGGGCGGACTGCCCCCACCGCCCCCCCTTGGTACGCCACTGTGTGAGAGTTCAAATGAGATTCCTCATGGCTTCCATGAGTATAGCAGCTGCATATGGGGTTTTTTAGTTGTATGTGTGACTCGAGTTGGTTCTGGTGGTCTGGATAGGGAGTAAGGCTAGGGTGGAAAGGACAAGCCCAGTTGTATAATGGGTATTTTTCATGCATTGTTCTAACTGCTGCAGACTTGCTTGTTTTATGTAGAATACATTTTTTGTTTGGGGAATTTTATGCAATACTGTTATGATGGAATACACTTCCCATTATCGGGAAAAAGGTGAGGAGAGCAGGAAGTAATACATCAGGTTCTAGCAATACAATTCAGGGTAAAGTAGACGCAAACAAAAAAATCTCATAATGCTGAAAGGAGATGAACTAATATCCTAAAAGGCCAAATATCATGCAGAAACCCTACTTGGTTGTCTAAGAATTGAGAGGGAAGAGATAGCTAGATCAGTTAAAAACCAAAAGTGAAAGGTGTAGGAGAAGAGGAAGAAATCCTGCTGCCTTTGAGTATCCTTTAGAAGTAACTGCGAAGGTAGTCTCTGTCATTTAAAAATGCCAGGCTTCATGGAAAATTTTCAGTTAAGAGGTATTGCATTTTGTTCTGGACTAAGAAGAGCTATAATGGGAGGTGATAGCAGAGTTAACTCTGGGCCAGGACACAGCTTAAAGCCAGCAGCTGCCTGGACCCTTCTGAGGCACAAACAGCAAATTCCTCTTCATACTGTGCCCATTTCTCAGCCTCTTGGCTCCTGAATTTTTGTTTGTATTTTTCACCTATTAGTATTCTGGAAGCTGATTTACTCTGAATGTCCACCAGTAATTTCTGTGCCCCTTCTTTGGAATTTTCACCTAGAGATTTTCTGAATCTCTAGCTATTGCTTGGACTGTGTTTACCACTTCCTTGGATTTCAGTACCCCAAATGCACGATTCTGTATCAGGGTCATCCCAAGACTATCTAATGCCTGATAGCAACATGTGTGCAATAAATTGTCCCCAAAACTGATGGGAACTGAGCAATTTCATAAATTTCTTTTGGTGCTGTACATCTTCAGGAAAATAAATTGTGCAACTGACTGCTTTATCCCTGTCATGACTTCCACAGTGATCTGAAAGCTGCCAGTAACAAGAAAAGGCCATGGCTGTAGTGGTCTTTTCAAATTTCCAACAGAAATAAAGAATGCTTCTCCTTATTGAACTGCATCCTACATACCACTTGCAGTTCAGCACGTTCAAAAAATTGGGTTCTGAATCTATAGATCCTATCCAGAGGGTATCTTCCTTCTATCTTGCTCTACCTTGTCCGATGCATATTCCAAAGAATCCACACATTCACACCAATCACATTGTCAAGGACCCACCACATTATCACTCAAACCCAAAACTCAATCACCCAAACGCACCACAAGATCCAGCAGACATGCACATATACACGTACACACACATTTTCACAAAAACATGGAAGGCACACAACTCACAAACTGAGGTTCTTGCATTTGGGCAAACAGGACACCAAATTGCAGCACAATGAAGGTTTATTTGTTTTTTTTCTGCTTCAACTATCAGTGGAGAGATTGTTCCATTTATTTGATGCTTAAACACAAGCACACCTTGGAGAGCTTCTGAGTATGCTTGCAAGGCTCCTGAAGTCCCACCAGAAATGAACTGATGTGTTTTCTTTCACCATCTTTCTTTTATGATTCTGTTCCCCTTGCTTCTGAATGACTCACAAAGGTGATGTAAAATTCAATTATAGAGAAGTTTGTAGCTACACAAAATTGTCACTTCCAATTACTGTGTTATCTGACAATCTGAAGAAAATTGGTTTTGCAAATCAATTTAGATAAAAGCAGGTGGAAAATATTACACCCTGTAATTTAGACAATGTGGTAGATTCAGAGATGTTTGTAACATTCCCTCAAAAGTGAAAATTGAACTTTTTTCTGATGGCAGCCATTTTGTTTCTGCCGTTTTTAATCATAATTTTTTATGGTTTCACTCAGGGGCGTAGCCACAGGTTGGCCTGGGTGGGCCAGGGCCCACTCACTTAGGGCTCAGGCCCACCCAACAGTAGCACACGTTTAAATTCGGCCAGCTGAAGACTTCCTCCTGATGGTAATGAAAACACTAATCTCCACGATACCGACACCTGCACATGCTCAGTTTTCAGCACATGCCTGCTGCAGACTGCCAGGGTGGAAAGAAGCATTTTCCTGCCAGCTGAGATATATTTTGGGTGGTGGTTGGGAGGGGGGAAGAACACTTGGTGCCCACCCACTTCTTGCCTAGGCCCACCCAAAATCTGTTGTCTGGCTACGTCCCTGGTTTCACTTATGTTTTTTTTTTGACATGTGCAAGTCAGGGAGGTTGTGTCCTTCAAGAATAAGCTTTTAGTTTTTCAAAACAAGCATTTTTGAGGGGTGTATTGAACTTTTTTCTGAAGACAGACATTTTGTTTTTGCCATTTTTAATCGTGATTTTTTTATGTTTTCAATTGTTTTTACATGCACAAGCCTGGGGTGCCATTCCAGAAAATGTATTTTTTTTCTTTTTTTAAATGATGATTTTTAAAGGTTTTATTGAGCATTTTTGAAACTGTGGCCATTTTGTTTTTGCCATTCACTCATAAACCGCAGTATATGAGAGCCTACATGGAGACAGACCTTGAAACAGCCATCGGCGAAACATTCAGTTTTGATGTGTCTCCTATTATGTTTTTACCTAACCATGACTCTCTTACTCAACACCCTCACTTATCACCCCTACCACTGCAATTTCCCCACCCCTAGCTGTCTGTTCGTCTGTCCAATTTAGTTTGTAAGCTCTGTTGAGCAGGGACTGTCTTTTTCATGTTAATTTGTACAGCGCTGCGTAAGTCTAGTAGTGCTATAGAAATGTTTAATAGTAGTAGTAGTACCTATACTACAAAATGAAAAATTTAAGAAGAAATAAAGATAAGTACTCTGTTCAAATTACCTCTGAGAAGAAAATTAAAAATATATATAGCTAAAGGATCGATGAAGATTACATGCTCATCCTATATATATGCTTGGTCAAATAATATAGCCTAATGGTTGAAACATGCGTATCTGATAGATCCAACAGTATTTCTTTAACTAATTTATAAAATGAATTGTTGAGAAATATATATAGGAGTTGGGCTTGATGCTATTGTATACTAATGAATATGGTATTTTTAACAGTCAATTGGTTTTAAGTTACACAGTAGAACTGGGGACCATCAAAAATAGTCTCTTATATCCGAGGTCTGTTATATCCAAACAAGAAAATTTAACACTCAATGAAAGCTCACACTAATTTCTTTAAAATTAGGTTTATTGTAAACAAAAAACGTAAAGTGCTGTACTTTATAGACAAATGCAAATATAGATGCAAAGAAGTCTAACAACACTTACATTTCAGTTAAAATAGTCCAAAAGAGATGTTTGTTTAAGACAACACTCACACCTAGTTAAGAATAAGTCAATGTCAAAAGTGTGCTGCAAAGTCACTTCACTGTCCCTGGCAGTGTAAAGATAGAACTGTAACATCTCCAAGACTGATACAGCATTCAGAAAGGTGGGAATGGCTTCCACTTCACCTCCAATAGTCTCTACCATATCATCATTTGATTCTTCCTTTGGTGATAAAAGTTTAGCAACAATGTCATCATCGCGTGGTAGGTATGATGAAAACAGGTTTGGTAGAATTGATATCATCCATTTGGTGATGATTTCTTTGTCCACTGCTGCCACTTCACCACACACCTCGTGAAACACAATTCCATGTCTGTCTTTGAATCTGTCCATCCATTCAACGCTGCACTGAAGTACATCGTGCATTCATTTCTTAGCAAAAATTGTCCGCTTTTTCATGCAGCATTGAACCATTAACTGGAACATTCTGTGTCAAAGAAAACCGCTTTAACAGCGCTGTTCTACAGTTATGTTTTTGAATACTGCAATTCGCAAACACTTTCTACTTGCAGTCAATGACATTTCATATGCTTGCTTAAGCTTTTTTCTCTCCTGCCATATCCCATTTACTGTTTGTTCCACAAGATTTAGTCTTGCACATATTGCTGACTGTTCTTGATGTCAACAATTATGACAATTTTCCTTTCCAACTCAAGCAGAACATCTATATTTGTTGGACATCAGTACTACCCATAAGTCAGTTCACCACGTTTATTGTAAATCGAGACCTGCTGTAAGTCAGTTCACTAGAAGCATGACTGCCATGTGAGTCCTTTATATACATGGTCCTTTAAAGTCATGGGACCACGTAACATGGTCTCTTGTAACTGGAAGTCTGTTATAACTGGATCTGCTATAGCCAAATAGAAATACATTGGAAATCCTAGTCTCTTGGCCAGGGCAACATTTTTCGGACGCTATATCCAAGTGTCCGTTATATCCGGGTCACTTATAATGAAGTTCTACTGTACTTATATATATATATATATATATATATATATTTTTTTTTTTTTTTTAAGTCTATGTTTATTAGGTATGTGTACATCCATTTTCATGCTAACATATGTTTATTAGTATAAGTATCACCTCTGAAGAAGCCATATCATGTACCTTTTATCTGTCTTTCTACAGTAAAGGTCTTTTTACTTACCTTCATTGTGTCTGCTTCTTCACCTTTCAGAACTGGACCAAGACTTGTTCATTTTAGCCCTCAAAAAGTCCATTACTTTGCTGCATCCTGCAGCTCAACAGTGTCAAAGCAGTAGCTAAATTTGGAACAAGAAGCAGTGCTGGCTATCTCGTGTATGGGCTACTAACACTCTTCCCCTCATCATGATTGATTCCCAACCCTTCTAGGATAACGTTGGAAAAGTGGCGATTATTGATGGTCTGTGTGAGAAATGCTTGATTGTGAGTCTCGGTCTGGCTGTGAAGCCCCTGAGAGACATTAGATCATCAACCCTCAATTACACTTGACAGGCCCAGAAAAGGAGTGATAACATTGCTTGGTGGAGGCAGATCACCCTGAAAACCCTTTCAATTACTCAATGCTATGGTCTTACTGGCACTGGGTGAACCACCTTGGGATATATAGAGTATTTCTGGACAGAGATGAGTGGAGGAGTGGCCTAGTGGTTAGGGTGGTGGACTTTGGTTCTGAGGAACTGAGTTCAATTCCTGCCACAGGCAGCTCCTTGTGACTCTGGGCAAGTCACTTAACCCTCCATTGCCCCATGTAAGCCGCATTGAGCCTGCCATGAGTGGGAAAGCGTGGGGTATAAATGTAACAATAATAATATCTAGGATTGGATATTAGACTATCTTGTTAGGGCATTTATAATAAGATTGCAACCTTTACTTTCCAATGAAAAGGCACTCTTTTCAGCTGGCATGGTGAGGTACGCTGAGCACAGCTCCAGGGAACATGATTTCCTCAAGATTTTTCCTGCTTTTGCCATACCAAAGAGAAAGGGCAAGGGAAGAATTCCTCCTCCTATCTCTATGTCAACTCTGGCCTCTGGTCAACGTTCCATTTGGAGTTATGCCAGTACTTCACAGGCACTGGGCATTCCTGCAGTGAAGGTCTATCCAGAGAGCAGCCTTTCTTTAGGTAGCAATAATTTATTATTAAAATTTTCTATACTGCCTTAACTGTATTGCAAGTCTAGGTGGTTTACAATTGTAAAATATAAAATTAAGAGAACTCCCTTGAACAATAGGAAAGGAAACAATTATTCGAGATACCTATGTATGACTAAAGGTCTTAATAATATCTTATTATATTGTTCCTCTCCTGATTCCATCTTTTTCCAGCATCAAGTGAGAAGAAAGACCAAAAATGTTCATCTCCTAGGTTTGTTCCAAATGCATTCTTTAAAAAAAATATATATCTATATTTGTTTTTATTTTTCAACGATACAAGAAAAATATAACTAGCAAAAATCAAATACAGTCTCACAACACAATAAAACAGCAAGAAAAATGAAACAATACCCCATCCACCCCAACCCATTCCCCCTCCCCCCCATAAAAAAAACTAGTGAATAAGAAGCCTACTATGAGCTAAAGGCGACAAAGTGATCCAAAAATATTCCCAAATCAAGCTAAAATGCTGACCAGGGTGGGAGTCCAAATCAAGGACTTCACAATGCTCCACTGCAGCTTGAGTGATCATCAAGGACCGGAAGTGAGCTAAAACAGGAGCCTCATCCAAAAGGCAACACTGAAGAATGAATCTTTTCCCCATCAATACTGCACGTTTCACAAAACCCATATATCATTTAGGCATGGGGTGTACGAAGTCAAAGGATGCAACAAGTGGAAGCTTGGTCAATGCTGCGTGCTCTGAGCTCTGAGAATGTAGCGGAACCAGCTAAGTCAACAGTGGTGGTGTCGGAACCCAGAGCGGACTCGGAGTGGCAACAGGTCGTGGGCCATGGGAAGAAACAGCACAAACATGTGACTTGACTGCTTACCTAATGTTGTATGGATAACTCAGCCTTATTTTCTGAGGGCTGAGGTTTGGGAATGAGAGGTGGGCAAGGGTCTGCATAACGGATTAATGGTGGGTTTTAACTCCTCTGGCAGTTCTGATCAGATAGTTGGGGTGAAAGGGGGGGGAGAGGAGGAGAAGTTGTGGTTGGGTCCTGGAATGTAAATGGGATTAATAATCTGGGGAAATGCAGTGTGGTTTTTAAAGAATTTGGGAGATTACAGTGGGATGTTGTAGTTTTGCAGGAAATGCACCTGTGGCCCCAAAATGCACATGTGTTAAATCATCGCCCCTTTGGGGGGTAGCAATACTGCTTTGGCAGAATTTTGGGTTTACAATGCAACAGGTGTTTAAAGACTCAAGTGGTAGATGTGTGGTAATATGAGGGTTGCTACAAGGCAAGGAACTCACATTGATTAATGTGTATGCTTCAAATATGGGTCACTCCTGCAGGAGATCCAGGGGATTGCTAATGGAGAAGTAGTGGTTGTAGGGATTTTAATGTAGCACTTGGATCATTCAACTGGGGGGAAGGGTGCTACAGTGAGCCTAATCATTTTTTGAAGTCTTTAGAAGTGGTGGATTGATGGAGGTTAATGCATGGAGTGCAATGCAATTATACCTTTTATTCACTTGCTACACAAACATACACCTGTATTGATGGGCTTTGGATCCATCGGAATATGTGGATTATGTTGGGTGAGACTAGTATTGGAAGCATTCAGATTACAGATCATACACTGGTGTGGATCAAGCTTAGAGGCATGGGGACGTCAAGGGGGTATGGTTTCTGGGCACTTAATGAGTCCCTATTGGGCGATGAGCAGGTAAGGGAGGCGGATTGCCAAACTATTTAGAATTTTAGACAAACTAATGATAATGGGGAAGTGAGTGATGGTATTTTGTGGAATACACTGAAGACGATAATATGGGGGATCTTTTTCAAGTGGGGGGGGGGGTTCGGAGGAAGTGGCAGTGAGGGCAGCTCAAATTTCAACTACAGAGTAGGTTACTGGTGCTCAAGAATCAACATAAGAGGTCACCCAGAGGTGAGGGGGGAGCTTGCACAACTCCAGATGATAGAAGTGGATTTATGCAACAAAACTTAGGCAAAGTCTTTTTGAATTTGCAAATAAATCAAGTGCAATGCTTGCTCATTATCTTCGGGCTTGGAGATTGAGGACTACCATTCACAAGATTAGGGATAGTAGGGGGCAGTGGCAGTATACAGATCCTGAGATGCAATATTGCTTTTTAAAATATCACCAAGAGTTGTATCAAGCAGCAGATGGAGAGTCAGCTTCTGCGATAGACCGCTATTTGGACTCTGTCCCTCTTTAATGACTTACTGAGCCAGAGTGTGTACAGTTGAGGGAGCCTATTAGATTGGGGGCGATGAAGGGGGTTATTCGCAGACTTCAGAATCGGAAAGCCCCTGGCCTTGATGGATTTACAGCAAGATTTTATAAGAACTTTGTGGGGGAGCTAGGGGAGTTACTGGTGCTAGTGGGCAATGGGGTGCTTGATGGGCACCAGTTGACACCATCCACGGCCAAAGCAGGGGTGACACTGCTGTCAAAACCAGGGAAGGATCCATCGATGTGTGGGACTTATAGACCAATATATCTCCTACATGTTGATGCCAAGATATTGGCCAAAGTTTTGGCCAGTAGACTGGCTAGGGTATTACTGAAGTTGGTTCACAAAGACCAGTCAGATTTTATACCTCGGTGACAGGTGGGTGATAACATTTAACACACCCTTCATTTGATCTGGAAGGCCCAGAGCTCTTCGACTAGCATAGCTTTCTTGGGGTTAGATGCAGAGAAGGCATTTGATAGAGTTAGCTGCCCTTCTTGGGTGGTGCACCAAATGGGTTTAGGGGCAAATTTTTGTTCTTGGATAGTGGCATTTTACACTGCTCCGAAGGCTTGTCTCCTTATCAATGGTTCCTATTCTTCTTTTTTTACCGTTGGTAGAGGAACACAGCAGGGGTGTCCTCTGTCGCCTCTTCTGTTTGCACTTTAAATAAAGATATTTAGGGAGTCCAGGTGGGGGGAGTGAAACATTGCATTGCTCTTTTTGCTGATGATGTGTTACTTTATATTAGAAATCCGGGCCTGACACTACCCATTGTTTTAAAGGTGTTTCATGAATTTGAGAGGTTTGCAGGACTGAAGGTTAATATGGATAAAAGTGAACTTTTAGGGATCTCTTTAAGGGAGAAACATAGGCTGAGGACAGCTTTTGCTTTTTGCTGGGCTCCCAATAGTATTTGATACCCTCGGGACCTTAATAGGTTATTTGCCTTCAATTATGATAAGATTTTGGAACAGATTCGTATAGATTTGTTCCACTGGAGAAGGTTATAGTTATCTTGGTAGGGCCGTATTGGTGTGGTAAAGATCAGTGTGTTCCAGGTTGCTCTTTTTATTTCAATAATTACCAATCCACATCCCTCAGAGTCTTCTTCAATGTATACAGGGTACTATTTTTCAGTCTATTTGGAATGGAAAGTGCCCCCATCTGGCAGAACAGGTTCTTTGGGGGGCCCCAGAACAGGGAGGGAGAGTGGTCCCCAACACTGAATGGTACTATGTAACAGCTCAGCTCCGATGATATTAGATTGGGAGAGGGGGAAATTAAAGCCTTCTGTTCTGTTGGAACAAACTTATTTTCCCTCAAGTCCCTTAGGGTCACTTTTGTGGACTACTGAACGATTGGGGGGTATATCTATTGGAGTCCGGAATCTTTTCGTTCGACATCTGCTTGATATCTTGGGGGAAGTGTGTAGATATTGGGGGTCAATTGGACCGGACTTCCTCTTTAGAAGCAATTCAGTAGGAGCCAGGCTTTGTGGCTGGGAGATAGAACATGACATTTGCTAAATGGGAACATTTGGGGTTGATTCACTTTTGGGATATCACGGCAAGGGGCCGAGTTATGGAGTTCGAGGCGTTGTATTCCATGCATGATCTAACTATGGGGGATTTTTTTCCCTATCTGCAAGTTCAGCATTTTATGACGACACAAGGTTGCCAACAGGAGGATCCCCTTAAGCTGGTTTATTTGGAGAATTTATGGCTCCTTCTGTAGAAGTTACCTAGACCCATTTCGGTGAAATACAGATTAATTAGGGGATGGGACCCAATTTCTTATAAACTCAAGTGTACTTGGGAGAAGAATTTGCATCCTAGCTTTTCTAATTTGGAATAGGAGACAATGTGTGGAGAAATACAGAAGGCTTCAGTGTATGTGCTGGTGCAAGAAAATGCTTATAAGGTACTTACTCATTAGCACTATACACCTGATAGAATGAAATGCATGTTCCCTACTATGTCTGATATATGTTGGAGGTACAAGGTCCAGATGGGTACATTTTTACACATCTTTTGGGGATCTACTCTGATAGCCCCTTTCTGGGTGGGAGTGATGAAATCACTCTCAGTTATACTTGGGACTTCTTTGGTGTGTGGTCCTACTGATTGCCTGCCGGGATTGCATAATGAGTGGGCACTTTGATGGGGAGGCAAGATGATGCAATGGGGTTAGCTGTGGCAAAATGCCTTATAGCGATACATTGGAAGAGCACGGTTCCTCCTACTTTTGAAGAGTGGAAATGTAAACTGGGTCAACTACTTTGGATGGAACACCTCACAGCACAGCGTAAGGACTGCTTTTTGCCTCACAAGTAAGATTGGGACAGACTCCAAGATTATGTTGAGGGGCAGTTTGGTTGGAGGGAGGGTGGACAGGGGAGGGGTGGGAGTTGTTGGAGAGATTGTCCTGAAGAGTTCACTGGACAATCTGATAGAGTTGGATATTAGGGCATGGGCAGTGGGGAGGGAGGGGTGGGGGAGGGCATTTTCTGGAAGGATGTTGATTTGTAGTAGGGGGGATTTATGTTTAGTAATTAAGGCTTGTGGGAGGGATATGCTGTTTGTAATTTTACTACTCATTTATTTTTGCTTATTTTGTAATCGAAATGTGCATGTTGTTTCTTTAAAATAAAATAAAGATAAAAGATGCAAGAAGTGCTGGAGGTCATAGTGTCCATCTCATCTTTCAGATCTTGGAAATGTGCACTCCTAAATTCCCCTAAAAGTGTTGTAACTTGGAGCAAGACCAAAACATATGACCAATAGTCACCACAGGTTGGATGCATGTACAACAAGATGCATAAGCACCAAAAGTTGCTTTATATGCTCTATGGGGTGAAATATATAACCGCATTGTCAATTTGTATTGCAATTCCCAATGATGGACATTGGTTGTAAGGGCTTGAGCGCGCTTGAATGCCCCTCTTAAGGCCAAAGAACTTCAAAAGGCCATTCAGTCTACTAAGAATTTCACTGCCCCTGGCCCTGATGGCTATAATCCAGAGTTTTATATGCTATTGCTGCCCCAGTTGTGTGGGCCTTTATTTTCTATTATTCACAAGCTATGATACAGGGCACTTTTCCCCTATGAGTAAATATGGCTTTGATTACTCTTATTCCTAAAACCGGGAAATCCAGCTTGAATCCTTCATCTTATAGACCAATTTCCCCTCTCAACATGGCTATAAAAATCTTAACATGGGTTTTCACAGACCGCCTGGCAACCTTGTTACCTTTTTTGATTGATGAGGCGCAGGTAGGGTTTGTGCAAGATCGCTACTTGATGATTAATGTGCAGAAAGTGCTCTTGGCCATGCTCATGCCAAAACACACCTGGACTCCTGGTATGATGGTGAGTCTGGACATTGACAAAGAAGCCTTTCATAAGGTGGATTGAAGCTATCTTTATTCTGTGTTACACTATGTTGGTATTGAGGGGTGGTTTTTGTGAGCTCTACTCCACACTAATCCTATGGCCTCTATTTTAGTTTCCACCTTTTTATTTTTGCTGTAGCTGGAGCCCTTCCTCCATTCTCTCAAGAAGGTTGGTGAAATTAGGGGTATTCACCTACCTTCAGCTGAAGTATGGGTGTTGGTTTTGCTGATGATATCCTTTTGGTATTATCCCATCCAACTGGGGAAGACCAGCATGCTCTAAGTAATCAAGGGTGTCAGGACCTTCAGACCAGGCCTCAGAAGTATATAGCTTCCTAAAATGGCAGAAATAAATATCAGATATGTCAGAAGTCCTATGATGGAGGTGACCAGAGTCGTCAAAAAGACAGGGAATGTATCTGGAGCCCATACACTGCTTAGTAATTTGGGCAAGCAACCTCCCAGGCTTATTGCCAAAGCAAGAATACTTAGCCTTATGATAAAGGAGCATTTTTATTGTGTGCCCGTAGATCATTGCATTAAGAGTTGTCTGAATGGCCACAAGAACACAATTGGCCACCAAAGTTGATGAAGCAATATAAGCTCACTTGGCCAAATTATATTTTTCCCCCAAGTGTACAATAGCTTGAGTGATTCACTTAGTTCTTTTTTTTTTTATTTATTTATAGATTTTAATTATACATTCACATAATAAACATAAATGCTTAGCAATATCTGCATTACAAGAAAAAAGGAAAATAAAGTTACCCTATTAAAAATTATCCATCAACTTTGTCCACAAATATTTGGATCCAGATTCAAGGAAAAACAAAAGAACAAAAGAAAAAGCATCTTAATCAATGGAGCAGTGAAGAACAACAAACACTCGCAGTCCAATATACAGCATAGTTTTAACTAGTGGGAGCAACCAAGGAAACATCTCTTCCACCTTCTTTAAAATTAATAAATTTGTGTAATTTCTTTGGGTCAAAAAACATAATTAGTCAAATTTAGAGACACTAAGCATCTACAGGGAAATTTTAATACAAATAATCCACCTAGGTTGAGAACTTTCGGTTTTAAGACTAAAAATTCTCTCCTTCTTTTTTGCGTGTCCCTAGCTAAATCTGGGAAAACTTGAACTTTAGATCCCAGAAAAACAGCATTTATATGACGAAAATAAGAACGAAGAATATTGTTTCTGTCTGGCTCTAAGGCTAAAGCCACCAGAAGGGTAGTCCATTCCGTTATAACTTCTAAAGAACTTTCCAAAAATTCAGTCAGATTTAAATCAGGTTGAGGTTGCACAGATGAGGGTCTTGAAAATCCCATTATATATTGGGCTCTGACTATGGGTGGGTAGCCCTCAGCCGGAATTCCCAGTATTTCACAAAAGTATTTTTTTTCAACATATCCAATGCTGGAAGAAGCGATAATTTAGGAAAATTTAGAAATCTCAAATTGTTCCTTCTTCCATGATTTTCTAAATATTCAAGCTTACGAGCTTGAATATCTGTTTCCCTGATAACTGCTAAGGCAAAGTTCTGTAATTGTTTAATTTCACCTTCTAATGAGTCAGTCTTATGTACTTGCAATTCAATTTTACCCAACAGAAGCTGATAAGATTGTTTTAGCTCCAAAACCTCTCCTCTAAAGGAGAGACACCTGAAGAAGGGAAGTGTTCAAACCTTGGATTGCATCCCACAGAGACTCCATTGTCACCACAGCTGGTCTCTTCAATCCTCCATTCCCTCTGGAAGCAGGTCCCTGGTTAGAAGGAAGGCTGAATAGCTTGCCTATCCTCCAATGTTAGAATCCCAGGGGATGACGTAGCGACGGGTCCTCCTCTTTCAGCAGGGGAAGCCTGTTCCACTTCGGGTACTTCACCGTGCTGCATCTTCGTTGTCGCAAAACTGCTTCCAGGTCGTGGGGGGAGCTGCGCTTGAGGGAGGACTAAGTGAAACTCCCTCAATGCTACTCCCTCAATTCCACTTCGGGTACTTCACCTTGCTGCATCTTCGTTGTTGCAAAACTGCTTCCAGGTCGTGGGGGGAGCTGCGCTTGAGGGAGGACTAAGTGAAACTCCCTCAATGCTACGGTCTGTCTCAGTAGCTGTGGATCCAATTGAAGCAGGTATCGGTTCTCCCAATGTTCGGACGCCAAAACTCTCTAGAGTGGCCTGGCGTGAGGTAGGATTTTCTACCAAGCTCCAGGAGGAAAAAGCCTTAGTTTTTCCTTTTCTTTTCCCCATTTCCAGCATGGGGAAAAACTCCAAATGTCTGGCTCACTCACGGAAGCTCAGGAGCTCACCAAACGCCTGTCTGCTCCAAACGTCATCTTGGATCGTGGTCTCCCCCAGCTGATGCGCTTAGTTCTAGCAGAGACATAAGAAATAACATTGCTCTGTAAGAACGCCTTAGTGGTCTCCCAAAAAAGTCCAAGTGTATCAACATGTTGGGAGTTGTTATTTCTGAAAGCAGGGGTCATCATGTAAATAAGCCAGGAATCACCAAGCACTACCCTTGACATGAGGGAGTCCCACACCCAGATCCACCCTGATCATTGAATGGTCAGATACCATTGGAAGGCCAATATCAGTGCTCCCAACCTGTGCAAAAGCAGTGGTAGACATTAAAATATATTCAATCTGGGACAAGGTCCCATGAGCCTTGGAAATGTGAGTGTAGTCATAATCAGCAGGGAGTAGGAGCCACCAAGGGTCCACCAAACCCAAAGAAGAGCAGAGGAAAGGCAGGCCCCGGGCCAGCCCCAAACCCAAGCTGGTCCCACCTGATGATCTATCCTGTGTAGTATCCAATTGCAGGGGAAGAGCAAATCCTTCATACCTAAACGTACTAATTTCTGGAAAAATGTATGTCCATATACATTTGGCACATAAACAGCTAGAAGTTAAAACTGAAACCCCTTCAAACAAAGTTTTAACATGATACAGCAGGGTAACAGCACCTTTGGACACCCACCGGTATAATACATAGAATACATAGCTACACACATTGAGCTTACCAACAGCAATGGCATTATAAAGTCCCCTAAGGAAGCCATTTTTGGTGAAATGGGTCCCCATTGGGATGTTTCACTTATACCATAAACTGTTGCTCAAAAGATAAGTTACAAAAAACGACATGTTTTTCATATTGATGATTTAATGCGCTAAGATGTCATTGCATCACCATATAAATTAGAAAATTACAAAATTGAGTTGTTAGGACATTTTGAGACCGATGATTGAAGTCATTACTGTGCTGTAATTGTTATATTATATAACAGCACAAAAAAGCACAGGCGTCTGAGGTCTCTTTTTCAACCCTGTATAATATTTTCAGTATTGAAAGAGTCAGCTGCAGTTAAAGTTATTTTCCAAAGTGGTTTGTGTGGACTGTAACATGATACATCAACCATAAACATCTCTGGTAATAACTTGCACAGTGCACAATAAGAACTTTCAAATAAGAACTGCA
Organism: Microcaecilia unicolor; assembly: GCF_901765095.1. Classification (NCBI taxonomy): domain Eukaryota; kingdom Metazoa; phylum Chordata; class Amphibia; order Gymnophiona; family Siphonopidae; genus Microcaecilia; species Microcaecilia unicolor. Next base: position 202,698,634 of record NC_044036.1, on the reverse strand, counting down.
AATCCAGCTCTCTTGTAAGGGGAGGAAGAGTAGAAAACATCTCCCATGCATCCCCAGCCAAGATTTTGATGTTCAACATCTGATAACTTACTCTTGAAGTCACACAATGTCAGCATGTTGACGGTTCAAAAGAGTTAAACTTTTTGAGCACTTAACTGGGAAAGATATACTTGCCACATTCAAAGAGAGGATACGAACACCTTGTTTAGGAGTCACAGTTATGCATGGTAGAAACACAATTGATACAAAAACAGAATTTACAACATCCCCAAGTGCCCAGCCCTCCCAACATTAACAATGAAACAGGAGACAGTTGAGCTGCTCTGAACCACTCCACCTCAAGTAGCAATAAAGAAGTAATAAGGAATCAGGTGTCCACACATGTGGGGGGAAAAACCCTCTCCCCACCCCCAAAATGCATTTTTTTAAAAATGAATCTTCAGGGATGTTTGAAATTGCCCATAGGATGTTTCTGAATGTAACGAAAGTGGGAGACTATTCAACAAGGCCAAGAAGAAAATGAAAAAAAAACCCAGCCCCGTCTCAGCTAACCCACCACCAGCAACACACAGCTTGGGTGTTTGCCATGCTAGAACAGGCATAAGAATCACCTGCTGTTCTGAGAGGAGTAGAGTCTCTTTGAAATGATCCCATGATAGAGAGAAGAGGACAGATGGCATATGCAGAGTTGAGAGCCAGTTTGGAAATGAAATCGTGAAGACCTTGTGATTTGGAGGAGTTCAGAGAAGAGTCACAGGAAGGAGATGAAGTGGTTCCTGAACTGCTTGTAGTTCTTCCTTTGGACAGACTCTCAGTAATAACTTTGGAGGAAGTTTGGTCAGCAGTGCTTCTATATATAAGGTCTGTTTGTTATTAGCTCAATTTGCTTCTCAGACTTCTCAAGTAGTTGAGTCTAAATTTTGTATAGTAATTGGAGGGTGGATAAAGTAGAAGAGGATTTAAAGGATGTAAAAGAAGTTCAAGCTGCCTTAGTTTTGGATAAGACTATTGATTATAGAAAGATGGAAATATGGAAAATGTTGCTAAACATTTGAATACTAGAATTTTGAGTTTCCCTCAGGTGCTTATTAAATCTCCGAAGGATCTGTTTTATAAATACCTAAGGAAAGTTTTGATATTTCCTGATACTACAATGCCACCATTGAATAGTATTTACTATCTTCTGATGAACAAACCAGGAAGAATATTGGATATGACCTCTGAGGCAACTTTAGATGTCATTAGATTGTTAGAAGCTTCTGGAGAGTTTGTTACCAGGAGAACTACACAAGTGGTGTCTTTTGTTTTTGTTTAAGACAAGTAATCTGTCATGCATTTATATTTCAGTTATTAGAATGTTGAATTTCTTGGTTCTAAAACACGTATTTTTCCAGAAAGCACGTATTTTTCCAGATGTATGTAAAAAGAGCCAAAATAGACGGAAACATTTTTTTGAGATGGGAGAAATCTTTTCTTTGTTTTCCATGTAAGTACTTGATACAGCTGAGAGATGCTTCATTTACCTTTTATGAACTCTCAGAATTGTGAGAGTTTCTTCAGACTATAATCTTTGGGATCTTAAACTTGGATTATGTGATCTTTGTTAGTTAATTGTATTGTAGCCTGTTTTTGTTTTTTTTTTTTTTAAAGCTTTTCCTGGTATGTTTTCTTTGTTTCCTACTCTCTGAGAATTCCCCCCCCCCCCCCCTCCCAATACTGGTATAAGACTTCCTTTTCATATATAACTTGTTTCTTCTTTTTTGTTATACACTTACCTTTTTTGGAAAGTTTCTTTATAAAAGAATATATTGTCTTGATTGATAATTGTAAATTCCTATAAAGATAATTAAAAAAAAAAGAACAGTGGTGCTGCATGGCCTATATGGATGCCATTGGCAAATGAGTGACTGTGCTCGGCCGTACTCACCCCCTTTATTGGTGCAGCTCCTTCCTTCTGTCCTTCATGATCTGCAATGATGTCATGGCCAAACCAAAGGGAGAAGGGAAGGAAGGAAAGTCCTGACTTTTATATAATATGTTGTACTCCGCTTTGATAGTTTTTCCTAAGCAGTTAATCAAATAAAATAGCCTGAATCTGAACCTGTTATAAAATAGGTCCTACAGTGTGGTCTTGGGGTCCCTAAATGGAGAATTCATTCATTTTAGTATTTACATACTGTCCCCATATGCCATAGCATTTTAAAAGGGTAACTATACTCATATCTTTTACGCTTCATTACAACTCACTATTCCAGCTCAATTTAAAGAAAAGCACTATTTCAAAACTGGGTTATTTGTGTGTGCTTGAAAGCCTGCACCTAATTCTGTTGTGTGGTACATTACTAGAAATGTATCCTATATGTAAGACATTTCTCACAAAGAACAGGTTGCTAATTATTTTTCTAAATGATATTTTCTGCAACTCCAGTAAGATTTTAAGTGGGCCTCTCCTTGTATTTATAAGGGACACTAAATAAATTGCAATTAGTTGCAGTTTGATAGTTTAATTTCTGCTTCATACATTTCAACATGCCCGCATATGATTAGAATACTCAGGAAGAGTACATAAGAGCTGGAAATTGGCTTTACTTATTGCTAGGCTAGTTCCATGTCATTATGAGATGTTCTCTTCTAGTTTATAATTTCCATACCAATGCACTGAACAAGACAGACCAGAAGATCATGAAAATCCAGGAGCAAACCAACATAGTAACAAATAGTAACACGGTAACATAGTAAATAACGGCAGATAAAGACCTGCACGGTCCATCCAGTCTGCCCAACAAGATAAACTCATTTTACATGGTATGTGATACTTTATATGTATACCCGAATTCAATTTCTCCTTGCCATTCTCAGAGCACAGATCGTAGAAGTCTGCCCAGCACTCTTCTTGTACTAAAAGTTCTGAAGCTAATGTTGAAGCCCCTTAAAATTTACACTCAAGCCCATCCATATCTATTCAGTCACGATCAGGGCATAGACCTTAGAAGTCTGCCCAGCACTGGTTTTGCTTCCCAGTTACTGGAATTGCCACCCAATCTCTGCTAAGATTCCATGGATCCATTCATTCTAAACAGGATTCCTTTGTGTTTATCCCACGCATGTTTGATTTCCATTACCGTTTTCATCTCCACCACCTCCTGCAGGAGGGCATTCATAATGCAGAGGTTACAATATAATAATATTTCTGGTGTTCACAGAAAACTTTAAGCAATTGGTCAATTAATTTGTTTTTCAGCTAGCAGAAACCCTCCCAGAATGAGTTTCTAAGTGGCAGTTATATGCAACATTTGGGGAAATCGATGAATGCTAAAGATAAGAAATAAGACTGGAAAAGAATGTTTTATATATTTGCATTTCTTCTCAATTGTTTACTAACAAGCAACACATTTGAAAAAAAAAAAAGCAGTGTGGATGGTGGCCACCGTATCAGAATTCTTGCCACTTTTACCTGGTTTCAATATAAATCAAGCTGCAGATGGCCATGAGGCATGCTACTTTTCAGAAAACGTTTTTTTTTTAACAGAAATTACTGAATTTTCATTTTATAAAGAAAAACAGCATAGTGGTACTTTGCAATGCTTCATGCACCTGTAAGAATGAAAGCAACTAATCTTCCCTTTCTCTCTACAAAATGCTTATTTATTTATTTTCAGCACTTGATATACCGCAAGTGATCCCTGAGGTGGCTATCCTGCTTATTTTCGAAGGAGAAAGCTGGCCATCTTCCGACAGAAATTGGGAGATGGCCGGCCTTCTCCTACGGCCAGCCAAATCGGTATAATCGAAAGCCGATTTTGGCCAGCTTCAACTGCTTTCTGTCGCAGGGCCGGCCAAAGTTCAAGGGGGCGTGTCAGCAGTGTACCGAAGATGGGACGGGGGTGTGGTTAAGAGATGGCCGGCCTCGGCCAATAATGAAAAAAAGAAGGCCGGCTCTGACGAGCATTTGGCCGACTTTACTTGGTCCTTATTTGTTCACGACCAAGCCTTGAAAAGGTGCCCGAACTGACCAGATGACCACTGGAGGGAATCGGGGATCACCTCCCCTTACTCCCTCAGTGGTCACCAAGCCCCTCCCACCCAAACATAAAAATGTAAATACATTTTTTTTGCCAGCCTCTATGCCAGCCTCAAATTTCATACCCAGCTCCATCACAGCACTATGCAGGTCCCTGGAGCAGTTTTAGTGGGTACTGCAGTGCACTTCAGGCAGGCGGACCCAGGCCCATCCCCCCTACCTGTTACACTTGTGGTGGTAAATGGGAGCCCTCCAAAACCCACCAGAAACCCACTGTACCCACATCTAGGTGCCCCTGTTACCCTTTAAGGGCTATGGTAGTGATGTACAGTTGTGGGTAGTGGGTTTTGGGGGGGGGGTTGGGGGGCTCAGCACCCAAGGTAAGGGAGCTATGCACCTGAGATCAATTTGTGAAGTCCACTGCAGTGCCCCCTAGGGTGCCCGGTTGGTGTCCTGGCATGTGAGGGGGACCAGTGCAGTACAAATTCTGGCTCCTTCCACGACCAAATGGCTTGGATTTGGCCGGGTTTGAGATAGCCGCCATTACATAGGCGCCCGATATAAGAGGCTTGGGGAGGCTAAGCCTCCCCAGCCACAAGTGCAGCAAGGAGGGGCGGTGGGGGCGGACTGCCCCGGGTGCAGCGCGTGAGGGGTGCTGCCTTGAACATCTCCCCCCCGACTGGTGCGTGCAGAACTTGCGATCGATGCTGGGGCTGTCCTTCCCCCCCCCCCCCCGACGTGCGATCGATGCTGGGGCTGTCCCCCCCCCCCCCCCCGACATGCGATCGATGCTGGGACTGTCCTTCCCCCCCTCCCCCGACGTGCGATCGATGCTGGGACTGTCCTCCCCTCCGACCAGCGCGGTATCGCTCTCCACCTCCGCTCCTGTCACATCTTTCAAATTTGAAGCTTCGTAGCAGCAGCAGCAATGATGTAAGCGCTGCTTTCAGCCTGCCCCGGAAGCCTTCTCTGGACAGCGTCCCGCCTACGCGGGAAGCTGTACAGAGAGTGCTTCCGGGGCAGGCTGAAAACAGCGCTTACATCATTGCTGCTGCTGCTACGAAGCCTCAAATTTGAAAGACGTGACAGCGAGCAGCAGGTGGTGGGATTTGTCTTTCAAAAAACAAATGTCAACTCTAGGCAATGGTGCTCAAGAAGCAGCAGGAGGCAACATTTCGCTTACAGCCTCTACATTCCCACAGGTGCAGTTGGGTCATTGTCATCATGGTGGTAAGAGAAGGGATCTACTAGGTCCAATACCTTTTTTTTGGCCTGGTCAGATGTAAGGGAGAGAGGGGGGCAGTGGGGCAAAAAGAGGAGAGTGTTGGGTGGGATTGAGCCTTGCAATAGTAAGAAACAAGGCATGGGGCAAAAGGGGGGTACAAATGGGAGAGTTTAGGGTGGCAAGAGGGGAAGAGAGATGGAGTTAGGACTGGGTCAGGATGGAAAGACAGAGTGGGTGTGGATTAAAAGGAGAAAGGGGGTGGTGGGCAGAGCGAGGAAAGTTAAGGGCGCAAGGAGGGAAGTGTAAAGGGATAAGGATGTAGAGAGAAGAGTTTAGGGTGGGTTAGTGACAGGAGCGGAGGGGGAGAGCGATACTGCACTATCCTGGGGGGGGGGGGGGGGAAGCGATGCCAGCCAGCTGCTAGACCAAAGGGAAAGGGGGGGGTGGAGAGAGGAGGATGTGATGCCACATCTAAGGGGAAGAGGGAGGAAGGAAAGCAATGGCAGGGCAGGGGAATGGGAAAAGGGGGGTGGAGAAAGGAGTGAGAGTGATGGTAGATCTAAGGGAAGCAAGAAGGGGAGGGGAAAGGTGGGATGCATGAGGGAGAGGAGAGATGCATGAGGACACTGGAGGAGAGAGAGAGAAAGTGGACAAGTGCAGGGGAGAGCCAGAGACATGCAAAAGAGCAGGGGAGAGCCAGAGAGAGATGGAGAGAGAGAAAGAGGGGACATGGAAGAGAGCAGGGGAGAGCCAGAGAGAGATGGGGAGAGAAAAAGGGGACATGGAAGAGAGCAGGGGAAAGCCAGGGACATGGAAGAGAGCAGGGGAGAGCCAGAGAGAAGATGCTGGATGGAAGAGGGGTACAGAGAGAGAGAGATGAGTGGAAAGATGGGGAGAGAAAGAGGGGACATGGGCAGGAGAGAGAGAGAAGCTGCCGGGGAGAAACTGGGGGAGACTCTAGCTGTCAGACGGAGAAATGCTGAATGAGAGGAGGGAGATAGAGGGAAAATGCTGGAAGGAGGGGCAGAAAGAGGGAAGACACGACATAAGGATAAGGAGGGAAAGAAAGAGAAAAGACACTGGAAGGATGGGGATAGAGAGGACATGCTGAATGGAAAAGGGTCGAGAGAGAGAACTGTTTAGAAGGAAGGGGAGATAGAGGGAGACAATAGATGGAAGGAGAGGGAGACAATAGACAGAAGGATTGGGAGAGGGTAATGGGTAGAAGGATGGAGAGAGAAAGAGGGATGACACTGGATGGAAGGGTAGGAGAGAAAGAGGGAAGGTGCTGGACATGGATGGATAGAGGGGAGGGAAGAGAGGAGAAATCTGGACATGGATGGAGTGGAGGGCAGGGAAGAGAGGAAAAATGTTGGACAAGGATGGAGGGAAGGAAAGACAAAGGAAGGAGATGCACACGGATGGAGTGGAAGGCAGAGGAGAAATGGTGGACATGGATGGAGGGGAGGAAAGACAGGAAGTACATGCACATGGATGGAGGGGAGGGGAGAAATGCTGGATATGGATGGAGGAAAAATTCCTGAATTTAAGGGCTGGATCGGAACACTTTGAGGGCAGATGCTGAAACTGGAGAAAGGATAGGGACAGGGCTACAGATGGTAGACAGGACGCATAAGGACACAGGAGGATGATGGACATATTGAGAGAAAAAATATCAAATGGAAAGAAGACACTGGGACCAAAGCGAATAGAAAAACTAAATGATCAGACAACAAAGGTAGAAACAGTATTTTATTCAGAATTTATTAACTGGAATATGTCAGCTTTTGGAAATGTGCATCTGTGATATTTTGCATGTAAGTTTTAATTTTTCTAGTATTGCTGCATGCTGAGTCTGACTTCTTGAGGTAATTTTCCAGTTTTGCCTTCATATCTGTTGTGTCCTGTGTTTTTCATGTGTAATCAAGGTGCAGTATCTAGTGTGTAGTATTTACAGCCCTTTTTGGGGGTTTTTTTTGTTTCACTAGGTTGTGTACTGGTGTTTTAGAGTCCAGTGTAATTACAGTGCTGCCTTTCCACGCATAAGGTTGTAGCTCGTCCTGTCCTTGGAATTAGTGCTGTTATGGTTTGCTAAGGTTATGAGTGTGTTTTTGTACAAGTTGTGTATAGTGTTTTGCAGTGGAGAGGTTGTGTATTGGCATTACTGAGGTGGCACCAAAACATCAAAAAGAGTTTTAGAGCCTAAATCATGACACACTACCTCTTGAAGGATCTACATATAGTTGTTAATAAAAGGAGCTCATTGTGAACACTTTCCACCCTAAAAGGGTGTTTTGTGGCTCTACATGAGAATTGTGATATTATAATCCCTTGTTTCATATTGTTGACGGTCTGCATTTTCCATATGGGTGGTATATTGGTGTATTAGGGTCTGCCTAATGTTATAGTATAGTAAGGTTCTGAGTGTGTTTTTGCACAAATTTGTGCATAGTGTTTTACAGTTGAGTGATTGTGGTTAGTATGCTTTGAGCAACCACTTTATTCTTTGACATATGATACATATCTAATATCGAAATTTAATAAAAGGTATTAATTGTGACTTTTATTTTTACTTATTTTTTTTCTGTGTTAATTCTGGCTATAAGCTCCGCCCCACAACCCATTCGGCCACAAATTAAAAACTATACTATTTAAACAGTATTCACATATGTAAAATGTAGCAAATCTTGAAAACAGTAGCCAATCAGTTGTTTTAATTGTTATATTTGAATTCAGCACAACTAATTCCATAATAAATAGCACATTTTATCTCTGACAGAGGTGGCTTCTAAAAAATTGGAGACTGGTGTTATTCTATATTTCAGCTACCTGGATTATTTAGGACCATAATACATGTAATTGCTGTTTGAAATTTTTATCTAAGCATCTGAATGAGGGAATGAATGAAAGTATGCCCTTAAAAGAAGCCAGTATTTAAAAACATGTGTCCTCTGCTTTGCTGAGGCTTTAATGGCCTGCCGGTATGAGTCCTCAGTAGAAATGGGAATTATTTCTAATGCTGGCCAAAACTTGAGAGAGGATTCATCCAGATCCTCTTTTGGCCTAGCAGAGGTAAATATAGGGCAGATGTTTGCTTTTTGGCTATGATCAACTTTTTAAAAAAGATTAAAACACTATTTAGAAGAGATCATCTTTTAGTGATAGTATAGATGAATGGAAAAATAATAAAGAATACAATATAAAAGCTTATGAAACACTGAGGAAAAAACATCAGTTTATAGATAAGAAAGCTTTCAAAACTCTGAAGTGATGAATTACAGTTCATAACCAAGTAGAAGTCATTGTACACAGCTTTATATCATTTTAAAACCCCTCTACTATTACTGAAAATGCCAAATGTAGGCTAACAAAAAATATATATAAATCATAAAACCCAAATCAGTCTTTTATCCCTCATTCATCTCTAGTTCCTAACTTATTTTGTTAAGGCTTACTATACTGTCTTACCTAACTGGCTGATCCAGGCAGTGTACAGACTAAGAAAAGAAAGACCCACAAAATTTATGACAATGAAAAAAGAACTACAGTTTATGATAGGAAATGTACCATATTCAGGGACCGAAGAGGACAAGGAGTTAGGGCAGAAATAGGTAAAGAAGGAAAATAGAGGAGAGAGGGAGGAAAGGACAGGGATAAGGTGTTGCGGCAATTGGTCAGCAGTGAACTGCCAGGTCAAGTTAGGTCAAATGCTTGTTTAAATAGTCATGTTTTAATTTCTTTTTTTTAATTATTATTTATTTATAATTTTTAATAACAAATCACAAGTCAAAACGCCTTGCTTCAGCAATACAAACTTATTATAGAGGAAACATTTAAAAAAAAAAGAAAAGAAATCCAGTCTTCCTTAGACCACTACTTGAAGGCAATTCGGTGGGGGGGGGGGGGGGGGGGTGGTGGAAAAAGTAAAGTTAAGGAGAACATAGGAAACATTTGTTAAAGTACAGACTAACCAAGACTAAATCCCACTATATTTTACAAGCTAATGATGTTGTGTTGCTGGACACCTTCTTCAGGTCCAGAAAGGATCTCAAATGTTTAGGTAAAAAGAATACATATTTTAAACCTAGGTGTTTCACTATATACTTACAAGGGTATGCTAACAGAAAGGAAGCCCCTAAATGTTTAGTTTCTTCCCTCATATCCAAGAATTGTTTTCTCCGCTCCTGTGTAGATTTTGTGACATCAGAATAAATCCATACTTGTCCACAAAATAAAGAACCAGAATTTCTAAAGTAAAATCGTATTACTTAGTAACGTAGTAAATGACGGCAGATAAAGACCTGAACGGTCCATCCAGTCTGCCCAACAAGATAAACTCATTTTACATGGTATGTAATACTTTATATGTATACCTGAGTTTGATTTGTCCCTGCCTTTCTCAGGGCACAGACTGTAAAAGTCTGCCCAGCACTGTTCCTGTACTAAAAGTTCTGAAGCTAACGTTGAAGCCCCTTAAAATTTACACTCCAGCCCCTCCATATCTATAAAGTCACGATCAGGGCACAGACAGTAGAAATCCGCCCTGCACAGGTTTTATTCTCCAAATACCGGCGTTGCCACCCAAACAGGATTCCTTTGTGTTTATCCCATGCATGTTCTACCACCTTCGCGTCTCCTGAAAAAGGTTAGTTTGCGGATTAATACCTTTCAAATATTTGAACGTCTGTATCATGTCACCCCTGTTTCTCCTTTCCACATGTTCAGGTCGGCAAGTCTCTCCTCATACAGTTTGCAACGCAAATCTCATACCATTTTTGTAGCTTTTCTTTGCACCTCTTCCAGTCTTTTTACATCTTTAGCAAGATACGGCCTCCAAAACTGAACACAATACTCCAAGTGAATTTAAATCCTGTTCGAAAACAAAGTTAGCAATCAGGGTAACATGTTCATTCACTTCTGAAAAAGAGGCCTCCAAAATACAGACATATTATTCAGGTCAATACCTCCATCAATTGGCTGAACCAAAGTTCCAGCTTTTAGTTCATCTTCTAAGGGTTGAACCTCTGTAGCCTTTTTTAATCATTTATGAAGGAACAATGTGACAAGACGACGGCTGTGGCCAGAAGGATGCTAAGCTGCATAGAGAGGGGTATAACCAGCAGAAGAAAGGAGGTGTTGATGCCCCTCTACAAGTCATTGGTTAAGCCCCACTTGGAGTATTGTGTTCAGTTTTAGAGGCCGTATCTTGCTAAAGATGTAAAAAGACTGGAAGCGGTGCAAGGAAAAGCTACAAAAATGGTATGGGATTTGCGTTGCAAACTGTACGAGGAGAGACTTGCCGACCTGAACATGTATATCTTAGAGGAAAGGAGAAACAGGGGTGATATGATACAGACGTTCAAATATTTGAAAGGTATTATTCTGCAAACTTCTTTCCTGGCATCTTTCCTTCCATTCCATGCCCGCGCCCCTTCCAGGCCAACATTTCACCCTTCATTCCTCAACCCCATTTCCCCGACTCTACCTTTAATTTGTCTACAAATTGCCAGGTGGCGGCAGCGAATCACACAAGCTGCCCTGCTGCCGGTCTGACATCCTCTCTCTACTGCAATCCTTCCCACTGCAAACAAGAAGCTATGTCAGAGAGGGCAGGCCACAGTAGGGAGAAGATGTTGGGCCAGCAGCATGCAGAGCATGTTTACATTTAAATCGTAAGATATACTGCGTCAGACCAAAGGTCCCTGAGGGTCATATATTGTGTCACATATACAAGCATTACCCATCTGGTGTATCCTAACTGGAAAACAAAGGTGAGAATCATTGTCCTAGAGTGTCTGCAGCATTTAGAAAGCAAAACATGCAGATCTTTCCAAATTTATACCCTGGATGGACCACTCCAAAAATCTCAATCATTGTGGTAGTGAATGCCACTCTTTGGGATGGGACACCCTTTTCAGAATGTTCTGATGCACCAGCCTGTTGGATCCACCAAAATATGTGCCAGCTACTCCTTTCTATTATATGCCAGGTCTGGTATCACTAAATCAACTGCAGAGTAGGGAGCTGCTTTATTCACTCAAGCTTCTGATACTGTACAGCTGCTAAAATCACAGAGAATGTTTTTTGAAGGTGTGAATAAGCATGTGGATAAAGGTGAACCGGTTGATGTAGTGTATCTAGATTTTCAGAAAGCTTTTGATAAAGTACCTCTTGAGAGACTCCTGAGAAAATTAAAGAGTCATGGAATAGGAGGCAAGGTTCTGATGTGGATTAGGAATTGGTTATTGGACAGAAAACAGAGGGTAGGGTTAAATGGTCATTTCTCTCATTGGAGGAGGGTGAACAGTGGAGTGCCACCGGGATCTGTACTGGGACCAGTGCTATTTAACATATTTATAAATGATATGGAAATCAGAACAACGAGTTAGGTGATTAAATTTGCAGATGATGAAAAACTATTCAAGGTAGTTAAAACACATGCAGACTATGAAATATTGCAAGAAGACATTAGGAAATTGGAAGACTGAGCATCCAAATGGCAGATGTAATTTAATGTGGACAAATGCAAGTGATGCACATTGGAAAGAATAATCCAAATCATAGCTACCTGATCCTAGGGTCCACCACTCAATAAAAAGATATGGGTGTCATTGTAGATAATTTATTTATTTAGATTTTGCTCACATATTTTTCAGTAGTAGCTTAAGGTGACTTACATTCAGGTACTCTGGATATTTCTCTGTCCCAGGAGGGCTCACAATCTAAGTTTGAACCTGAGGCAATGAGGGTTAAGTGACTTGCCCAAGATCACATGGTGCAGTAGTGGGATTTGAACCGGCCACCTCTAGATTGCAAGACTGGTGCTTTAACCACTAGGCCACTCCTCCACTGAAATCTTCTACTCAATGTGTGGCAGTGGCCAAAGATGCAAACAGGATTCTAGGAATTATTATGAAAGGGATGGTGACGGAAAATACTATAATGCCTTTGTATTGCTCCATGGTGTGTCTGCACATTGAGTATGGCGTTCAGTTCTGGTTGCCATATCTCAAAAAAGATATAGGTCTCTAGGTCATTTATAAATACGTTAAAAATCAGCGGTCCCAGCACAGACCCATGGGGAACCCCGCTAACTACCCTTCTCCATTGAGAATACTGACCATGTAACCCTACTCTCTCTTTTCTATCTTTTAACCAGTTTTTAATCCACAATAGAACACTACCTCCTATCCCATGACTCTCCAATTTCCTCTGGAGTCTTTCATGAGGTACTTTGTCAAACGCCTTCTGAAAATCCCGATACACAATATCAACCGGCTCACCTTTATCCACATGTTTGTTCACCCCTTCAAAGAAATGTAGTAGATTGGTGAGGTAAGATTTCCCTTCACTAAATCCATCTTGACTTTGTCTCATTAATCCATGCTTTTGAATATGCTCTGTAATTTTGTTCTTAATAATAGTCTCTACCATTTTGCCCTGCACCGACGTCAGACTCACTGGTCTATAATTTCCCGGATCTTCTCTGGAACTTTTTTTAAAAATCGGCGTTACATTGGCCACCCTCCAATCTTCTGGTACCACGCTCGATTTTAAGGATAAATTACATATTACTAACAATAGCTCCGCAAGCTCATTTTTCAGTTCTATCAGTACTCTGGAATGAATACCATCCGGTCCAGGAGATTTACTACTCTTCAGTTTGTAGAACTGCCCCATTACATCCTCCAGGTTTACAGAGAATTCATTAAGTTTCTCCAACTTGTCAGCTTCGAATACCATTTCCGCCACCGGTATCCCACCCAAATCTTACTTGGTGAAGACCAAAGCAAAGAATTCATTTAATCTCTCCGCTACGGCTTTGTCTTCCTTGATCGCCCCTTTTACTCCTTGGTCATCTAGCGGCCCAACCAATTCTTTTGCCAGCTTCCTGCTTTTAATTACTTAAAAAAAACTTTTACTATGTGTTTTTGCCTCCAACGCAATCTTTTTTTCAAAGTCCCTCTTAGCTTTCCTTATCAGCACTTTGCATTTGACTTGACATTCCTTATACTGTTTCTTATTTTTTTTCAGTCGGTACCTTCTTCCATTTTCTGAAGGATTTTCTTTTAGCTCTAATAGCTTCCTTCACCTCACTTTTTAATCATGTTGGCTGTCGTTTGGTCTTCCGTCCTCCTTTTTTAATACGCAGAATATATTTGGCCAGGGCTTCCAGGATGGTGTTTTTGAACAGCATCCATGCCTGATGTAAATTTTTGACCCTCGCAGCCGCTCCTCTAAGTTTTTTTTCACCGTTCTCATTTTATCATAGTCTCCTTTTTTAAAGTTAAACGCTAATGTATTTGATTTCCTATGTATACTTACTTCAAAGCTAATATCAAATCTGATCATATTATGATCACTGTTATCAAGCGGCCTCAGCACCATTACCTCCTGCACCAGATCATGCGCTCTACTAAGAACTAGGTCTAGAATTTTTCCTTCTCTCGCCGGCTACTGTACCAGCTGCTCCATAAAGCTGTCCTTGATTTCATCAAGGAAGTTTACCTCCCTAGCGTGCCCTGATGTTACATTTAGCTAGTCAACATCGGGGTAATTGAAATCACCCATTATTATTGTGTTGCCCTGGTCAGGCGGACGGTGGTACACTCCTATCATTATCCGTTTCCCCTTTACACACTGTGACAAGGCTAGCATCCGGGGTCCCGCAAAGAGGCAGCTAATCCCTGGATTACGATTCCCAGAGGCCCTTGCAAGAAGGAGAGAGGAGGGTAGCCCCAAAAGGGTGGAACAGATCTCCAACCCCAGCAGGGGGAGCAATGGCTCAGTGCTAGGTGAGCCAGTTACTCCCTTCCCCACTAGATGGAGAAGGGGAGGTGGAGCTCAGTCCCTTGGCTGTATCGCCAGTATATAATTCCCCCCCAGCTGTGAGAAAAAGGGGAGATTTCCTGGTGGCTCCCAGCCACCAGGGGGGAGAGGAAACTGATCGAGATAGAGAATCCGTGGAGTAGGTGGAGGATGGAAAGGGCCTGCCACTGGAGCTTCCCTTGGGGAGAAGCTACCATGGAGGGTGAGAAGGAAAATGCAGGCCTGTCCAGCACATGAAGGCAGTGTGAGAGGCCACAGAGGTTGTGGTGCTGTGAGGTAGGAGGAAACCTGCCAGCCCTGCTCAGTACAGGGTCCTCCTGGGTGCTGTGAAGAGGACAGGTGAATTGAGAATTGTGAAGAGACTGTTTGTGAAAGTGTTGGAACTATTGGGATGTATAGAAAAGCTGGCTGGACTCTGACTGAGGCCTTCTGAGGGAGAGGGGAAGGTAGTGCCAAGGAAGTGGGCCTGAACTGTTAAGGAACTGAATGTTTGCTGGAGTTTTGAACCCAGCCTGAACCATTTTTGTGAACTGCATTATGACGTTGGGAGTGGAACTGAATTGAGAATAAAACACTTTGGCCCTAAGTCCAAATGGCAGTCTTGTTCTTTACCGGCCACCTGTGAGCCTAACCGGGCTGCTGGCACCAACTCAGAGTGGAGGAAGCGAACCCCTTTACAACATGGAATTTCAATCCACAGTGATTCCAAGAAGTGTTTTGTTTCCTACAGAATTTTCAATCTATTTGATTCAAGGCTCTCCTGTCTCCTTAATATACAATGCTACCCCTCCACCAATTCGATCCACCCTGTCACTACGATATAATTTGTACCCCGGTATGACAGTGTCCCACTGGTTATCCTCCTTCCACCAGGTCTCAGAGATGCCTATTATATCTAATTTTTCATTTAGTGCAATATATTCTAACTCTTCCATCTTATTTCTTAGGCTCCTGGCATTCGCATATAGACATTTCAAACTATGTTTGTTTTTCCTATTTACATCATGCTCAGTACTTGACAGTATTAATTTGCAATCTTTTGTCTGATTTTTATTTAAGGACACCTGCTCTACTACAGTCTCTTTTGCAACCTCACTATCAGGATACCCTATCTTCCCTGTTTTGGTGATATCTTTGAAAGATACCTTATCCCGAACCATGAGCTTTTGAGCGACTGTCGGCCTTCCTCCCCCCCCCCCCCCCCCCCGCCACCCCCCACCCCCCGTTTCTAGTTTAGAAGCTGTTCTATCTCCTTTTTAAATGCCGATGCCAGCAGCCTGGTCCAACCCTGGTTAAGGTGGAGCCTATCCTTTCGGAATAGGTTCCCCCTTCCCCAGAATGTTTCCCAGTTCCTAACAAATCTAAACCCCTCCTCCCTGCACCATTGTCTCATCCACGCATTGAGACTCCGGAGCTCTGCCTGTCTCTTGGGCCCTGCGCGTGGAACAGGTAGCATTTCAGAAAATGCTACCTTAGAGGTTCTGGATTTGAGCTTTCTACCTAAGAGCCTAAATTTGGCTTCCAGAACTTCTCTCCCATATTTTCCTATGTCATTGGTACCCACATGTACTAAGACAGCCGGCTCCTCCCCAGCACTATCTAAAATCCTATCTAGGTGACACGTGAGGTCCGCCACCTTCACACCAGGCACCAGGTGATCCTCACGTCCATCAGCCACCCAGCTATCTATATGCCTAATGATCGAATCACCAACTACAACAGTTGTCCTAACCTTTCCCTCCCGGGCAGCACTAGGAGACATATCCTCGGTGTGAGAGGATAGTACATCCCCTGGTGGGCAGGTCCTGGCTACAGGAGTACTTCCTACTTTACCAAGGTAGCACAGGGGCTATCAGACTGGAGGTGGGACTTCTCTACAACATCCTTGTAAGTCTCCTCTGTGTACCTCTCTGTCTCCCTTAGCTCCACCAAGTCTGCTACTCTAGCCTCAAGAGAACGGACATGTTCTCTGAGAGCTAGGAGCGCTTTGCATTGGACACACACATATGACATCTCACCAACTGGGAGATAATCATACATGTGACACTCAATGCAAAAGACTGGATAGCACCTCTCTCGCTGCTGGACTGCTGACTCCATCTTAGCATTTTTGAGTTTTTCAATAATTTAAAACTTGCTACAGTATTAACGATTTTAGCCTACTATAAAAATGTCTTTTAGTTTATATAGTATATTGTATGATTTATTTAGTGTTTCTTTCTTAGATGGTAATGAAATGTATTTAAAACTCTGTAAGAGCACTCCTTGCTTGTTACCCTAATTACAATAACTGATTATAAATGAAGAGTTGTCCTAGGGGTGGGTTGGAAGACTAAACTAGATCCTGCAGTGCCTGCTAGATTCTATCTGTTAATGCTGTGGTACAAAGTTTATAAAACTAAGTGGAAAAGACTATGGAGATTAGTTGATAAAATTTGCTTTTTATATTTTTATTTTGCCTATCACTAACCTACAATTCCTCCTTTAAACCCCAATCTCTAAGTTCCCAAAGCACAAAGCAAAATAGTGTTCACTTACCAGAGAAATATCCTGTTCTCTAGGAACTTCTCAGAAATGCTTGCCCTGGGATTTGTAGTATGGAGTGTTGCCATGATTTGGGTTTCTGCCAGGTACTTGTGACTTGGCTTGGCCACTGTTTGGAAAACAGGATACTGGACCATTGCTCTGACCCAGTCAGCTACTCTTATGTTCTTATGTTTTATGTGCACTACAGGAAGTATCTATTCTCTACTTTCAACTCCTGTGTGGTGCTGGCGGCTAGAATGGATTGAGTGAAGAAAGGAGCTCTATTCTCTGCAGTGGATTTAGTGGTGCTGGGCAGATAGAAAAGGGGGTTGATGCCCGTTCCCCCTCCCTTTATGTGCAGAAAAGAAGAGAAACAGAAGGCGACTCCATCTTGGCATTTATGAGCAACTCCAGCGGTCCTCTCCTCATCAGAGTACCTTTTTACCTTTCTCTTCTATTACCAACTGTCTTTTCATCTTCCTCCCCCACACCTCCCAAGACTACATGCAATATGTGGCCAGTTATATCTGTTTACTTGTTGTAATAAACTGTTGGAATTTCAGACAGTAGGGATTGATGCAGGTTAAGCTGATTGGATAGCAAAGCATGTACACACTCTGTGAGGCCAGGAAAACATACTTCTGAAAGAACCTGAGAATTTGGGAAGAGAGACAGTTTAAAACATAACCCTGAAAGAAAACTGCTTTCTGTCAGTGTGCTGCTTCTTTTATGTGGGACACCGTATGCGCTGTGTGCAGTGGTGGCAACTGATTCTGAAGCTCCACTGACCTCAGAGAGAGAGAAAAGTTTTGACAGAAAACATGATAATAAAGGATGCTCTGTTCACTAAATGCTCAAACAGCTACTTTAAGGGCTGATGTATGTAATAAGCTGTCCATAAGAGCTATGGTGAAGCTCAACACAGTTTTCTGGGAAATTATAGACCGGTAAGCCTGACGTCAGTACCCAGCAAAAGAGTAGAAACTATTATAGATAATAATATTACAGAACACATAGATAAACATGGTTTAATGGGAGAAAGTCAGCATGAATTCAGCTAAGGGAAGTCACCTATTTGCTTCATTCTTTAAAGATGTGAATAAACATGTTGATAAAGGTGAGTTGGTTGATGTAGTGTATTTAGATTTTCAGAAAGCTTTTGACAAAGTCTCTCATAAGAGACTCCTGAGAAAATTAAAGAGACATGGGATAGGAGGCACACCTGGTTTACCACACTACCCATCCCCACCTCCCAGCAATAGTGCACATGCTCCATGGAAAGGCTACCATGCCATCCTCTTTTCCCATGGCCACCTCAGCTTACACAGCACCTAGGCCTGTGTACTGCGCACTCACTCCCTCAGCCCCCCACCCCCAAAAAATCTGGCTGTAGCCATCTGTCACAGGCTATGCAAGGAGCATTGCACATGTCCCTAAAAAATTATGTATGTGACTCCAAGAATGCCCATCACCTGAACTCTGCTTCTACCAACTAGTGTTTAATAGATGATTTGGCATCCACAGGGACCTTGAGGCACTCAGGTGTTTGTACAGAAAGATACAGCAGGAAGACCTAGGCCTCATTTAGAGCATGAGGGAGCACCTCAGGGCCTAATGTAAGTACCACTGACATTGCACCCCTATAACAGCTCAGTCCTGCATCATGGCCTGATTATGCAGCTACTTCTGTTACATTGTGCCCACAACCCCCAATATCCACTATAATGTGCTGCAACCAAACCCAAACTCATGAGATGTCATATAAAGGAAGGGGGGAGGAGGGCTGGAATGTTGGACCAAATGAAAAGTTGCCAGCGTTTTCACACACAGCTACCAAGCACATTGCAGCAGCTATGGCAGGGTAAATAAACCTGTAACTAGAAAGACCCAAATCCTCTGCACAGAGGGCCCACAGCCCTAACCCCCACACCACCCAGATAACTGACAAATGAATATACAAGGAGGACAGTACACTGACCACAAAGGGCTGTGAGAGCTCAAGTTGCCACCCAAATAGATGACCTCTCATGGACCAGACCTCACATTGATTGTATATAGCATTATGAGGTCCAAAGTTAGGTATGCTGCCCTGTGAAACATCCCTCAAGGCCCAAGCTGGGGACCCTTCAATCCTCTACATGATAGTGACACACAAACCCCTCCTTAGAGAATCTCCCACCTATGCATACTCCTCATGGGGTGATGTGCAGCTCCTGGCATTTATCTGATTATATCATAGATAGATGCCTCCAAACCTAGGTTTCCCCACCATGCAGTATGTAAAGTGCCTTTCTCAAGGGGGTCCCACCACATGTGGCCAGAAACATGGGAGGATCAAACAGACTCCCCTGCCATCTCCCAGCCAACTGTAGACCATATAGGCATGGGGATGCACACACATCCACATCCCTGACAAGAGCTGGAACAATGCAACAGCTCAGTTGCATATTACCTCTCAGTCAGTGCCTGGTCACCCATGGCCCTCCAGCAGGGCCCATCTTGCCTGCCTGTAGGGAGACAACCCTCTCAGGCTCTGGGGTTTTCTGCTGTGTCATTTCATTAATGCCACTGATCACAGATATCCCTCAGTTAACAACCAGCAGCCTCCAGCTGTCCCTGTCTCTGCCTTCAGATAGCCAGCTGCATCACTATGCAAGCCGTGTAGGATTGTTGATCTCAATTTCAAATCTTTTAAACAACCTCCAGCTGATGCACAGCCTGCCCCAGACCAGCCAGCTCCAGAGTAGCCATCCTCAGACCAGCCAGCTTCACAGCAGCCAGCACTGGACCAGCCTGCAGCTGAGGGGGCCTGGGAGGAGGTGGTCCTGGACCCTGGCTTCTGGGAGATGCCCCTCACCCCACAACAGGACCACATTCAGCAGCCTGAATGAAAGCCATGGACTGATGTTTGTTCATATTAACATTGCATTTTTATTTATTTCACAAATACAATGTTCACAGTTATTTATGTATAAAAGTTGTTGCCTCCACTCTCTAAAATATGTGTACATTCCCTGATCTGCAAGGCTGACAACTGCTCTGGTTTAAACACTCCTAGGCAAGCCCTGGGAAATGGAAACTGTAGAACGAGGGGGATGGGGGGATAGGTGTCCAAAGGGCCCTCAGTAGAAACATTCAGAGCAGCTCCTCCTTAATGTCGTGCTCACCAAGAGGGCTGCCCAATCAAGAGGAATCCTATGTGTCCTGAATCACAATAAGGCCCAGTGGAGCTCAAACTTACCACCCCCAAGATGCCACACATAATGTGTGGAATATGTAATAGGCTGCCACAGCCAGCAATAGCCTTTAAGCTTAGGTTGCCCACTCCAGCACCTGACACAGTTGTAAAATATATGAAAGCTGCTACCCGGTCATGCACTGGGGGTAAGTACACATGACTGCAGTCTCCCTTTCCACTCTTTTCTCCTAGATCATGGATGTAGGGCATCTGTGAGTGGGGCCTTTCCTGAAATGAAACCTTGGATCAGATAATCCCCTTCCAGTTCCTGGGGGCACCCTGGCCAAAACACGCACCTACACTACCGCAAGCCATTTTTAGTGCACTTTATTAAAAAGGACCCCAATGTGTTTTATCCCCATATATAAAGAGACATGAACATACAGTCCATGGTGTTTTCCTTTTTAAACTCCACTAAGCTAACCGCCTTTACCACATTCTGTGGCAACGAATTCCAGAGTTTAATTACATGTTGAGTGAGGAAACATTTTCTTCGATTCGTTTTAAATTTACTACATTGTAGCTTCATCGCATGCCCCCTAGTCCTAGTATTTTTGGAAAGCGTAAACAGACGCTTCACATCTACCTGTTCAACTCCACTCATTATTTTATAGACCTCTATCATATCTCCCCTCAGGTGCCTTTTCTCCAAGCTGAAGAGCCCTAGCCGCTTTAGCCTTTCCTCATAGGGAAGTCGTCCCATCCCCTTTATCATTTTCGTCGCCCTTCTCTGCACATTTTCTAATTCCACTATAGGGGTATAACCATGATGGCAGAAGAGCTATCACAGTACTTTCCCTTTGCTAATTTGAATATTTGCTATTTTGTAACTATTGTGATATATTCATCTCTGATTCATTCAGCCCAGAAAAATAATAGTGATATTAAATTAATGAATCTTACATGAGGGTAGGATCACATTCAAACATGCAAAGCATAGAAAATAGCCCAGTAGGATGTCGTTGCATCTGAAACAACTTAAAGCTTAAGTAAGATCAAAGAGATGCTGACAGGTTAGTATCTCGTCAGAAATTGCACTGCCAAGCCTCATTTCACACAACCAGCTTGTTAGTTTTATTAATGCTAGAAAGAAGATTTCTTTCCACAGTAAGCTGCACAATTTTAAACGTGGGAGGCCTAAGACTGAATATTATCACTCTGTCTACACACTGAACTGAAAGATTTCTGTATAGATCTAAAACCAAGTGGGTTTTTTTTTTTTTTACAGGAGGAAGAGTTTTACAAGCTCAGTCACTTTTAAGCTTGAGAGCACTTATATTTGATGAGTATTCTAACAGGTGTTCTACATGATCTTCCACGGTTTCATTTTACATCCCACATTTTTGACACTGTTCAATTAATTTTCAACATTTTAAAAATATATTTTTTTTCATGTTAAATATTGCTTAGCATTTATATGTTATCACAGTTTTTCCAGAAGGCAGAGTGAGGGAGGCATTCATTTTCTAACTTTTACCATCCTTCCTCCCTTCCTATTCTGGTCTCCCTAAAGTGAATAATTTAAACTTTGGCTGTCAGGTGATAATGAGGCTCATTTTCAAAGCACTTAGCCTCCCAAAGTTCCATAGAAACCTATGGAACTTAGCCTCCCAAAGTGCTTTGAAAATATGCCTCATTGTCAACTTTCTTGATAAATGAAAACTTTGAGCATAGCTCAGATTTAATGGCCTAAGACCATAAGCCTTATCCACAAATTATTTTTAACTTTTTCTGTCTATCAGTGGGTTTTCTCCTTTTCATAACAAAAGACTCCCCCATTCCACACTCTTGAAATAGTCTCTACGCAGACGGTGAACTAACTATTGTAAAGGGATTATGCTGCAGCTAAAAATAATGTAATGTAAACTTGATTATTATGAAACTCATTATTAATGTGAAGTGCATTCAGTGTTGAGCATTACTAGAAAACAAATCAAGATTGTCCAATAACAGGCAGTTCAAACTATGGGGTATCTTTTACCAAGCTGTGATAAAAAGGGCCCTGCGGTAGCAGCAGGGACCATTTTTGTCGTGCACCAGAGCCTTATTTACTGCAGAGGATAAAAAGTCCCTACAAAAGACATGGCCATTCGGCAAGATTATTCTTTCCACATAGCCATGTGGGGGAGATCACTTACCACCACCCACTGAGGTGGTGGTAAGGGCTCCCATGGTAACTGGGCCTGTCTGATTACCACTGGGTTAGTACTGCACTAGAAATTATGGAATTAGTCTCCATAGCACCAGAAATGGTGTGCGCTTGAGCTTTGGACTGAAGGTAGTTCCGGGTTGCCATGCAGCAACCCTTTAGTAAAAAGGCCGCTATGTGCTTATTTAGGTAATCATAAATTGGAGAACCACACAGAAGTCAGTAGCCAGAGTAATTCATCAGTTTAAACAACCAGCTGAGGTCAAAGTAAGCCTACAAGCAAGGAGCCCTGAGCCATTCAGGACCCTATGTCAACAGTTTGAGTCTGAATGTGACAAAGCTACCTTTTCTATTAGGCAGATTAGATATACACCTAGGGGAAAATTCTATAAATGGTGGCAAAAATTAAGTGCTGATAAAAATCAGTACTGAACACTATTCTATAAAGAGTGTTCCGGGATAAGTGTTCTTAATATAATAGCGTTGAGCACCAAATTCTATGGTGTGAGGACTTGCACCGGCTGAAACCAGGGAACATAGTGTGCAAGTTGGACGCGGATCCCTGCTATTCTGTAATACTGTGTACATATTTTGTGAACACCCTTGATTCGCCAATGCCCATCCCATGGCCATGCTCCCTTTTGAGTTGCGAGTGATCCAATTTAGTCACCCATTATTACAGATTAGCACACAGGCAGATCCACATGCAAATCATTATTAATGCCAATTAAGTGCTTATTAACTCCAATATTTAAATCATTGCAGCCCATTAACTAATTATTTTGTGTGTGGATCTGGGATCTGTGTCCAACTGTGGGCAACCTTTATAGAATCCAGATGCTAGGATACAATTCTATATCCTATGCACTACCAGTATATACACATGTATGTGCACACTTACACACATATATCGTGATATTGCACCTGTTCTGCAAATACCCACCTAATTTACATAGTGCATATTTACAAAGGAGACATATTCAGGAATGGAGCATAGGCAGGACACAGGCAGACAGAATGCTGTAAATTAGGCATTTGTGCTTATATCAGCTTTATGGCCGGAGTAAGTGCTCAATCCGACATGTTAGCTGCATTAATACCTGGTTATGCTAGTATTCTATAAAGGAAAGTAGATGCTTATGTTTCTTTATATAGGCAGCTGCTGTGTACCCTCTGGATGCCTAATTCAAGGCACTCTGTTATAGGATTGCTATTCCCCTCCCCCAGAGCATTGTTCCCTCTAAGCTAAGCGGGAGTCCTCCATCTACAGACCTGCAGGGGGGGGGGGGGTGCTGTTTCACTATCACATTTTCAGTAGTGAGAGACAGGCAAGCTCTGCAGGACTCCAGGGAACCTGCATGTCCTTAGCTATTGAAATCACTACATTGAAGCACCATCCCCCAATGGCAGCAATGCATTTGGAGGGCTATCGTTTATCTTAGAGGGAACAGTGCCCTAGAGTGCGGCAGTTTGGGAACAACACTAGAGGTTTTGCTATGTAGGAATGCACATGCCTCTACCATGAATCTGTTGGCCAGTCCTGAATCTCAGCCAACAGAGAAAAACTTTCTGATTCCTAGTCCAATACCTTCTTTCTAAAGCAATGGTCAGACAACAGGAGGGGAAAAGATGAGGCTAAAATGAGCAGTGAAGAGCAAAGAAAAGTTAATTTACTACCTAATACAGCCCCTCCCTTTGCCTGCCTAACAAGCAGAGTAAGGGAGGAAAGAGGTAAAGATAGAATGAGTAGAACACAGCCAATTCAGATGCTGTTAGCTTTATTGCCAAGATAATATAATCGGGTTGTTAATGTATAAACAGGTCAGTTCAGTGTCACAGTACCACCACAGTATCTTGAGACTGCCACTAGAGGTTATGGTGGCCATTTTGAGGCCGAAGCCACCATGGACAGGAGTGAGTGGGGATCATTCATAATCTAATTACCCCACTGGACCACCAGGGATAGTAATATAGGCTTGTGCAGGCCTAAATGTAGGAAGGGAGGGGGGGGCACTGTTGTTGGTTGGCAGACCAGTAGTGGACATTGTTGTTGATCAAAATGATCAAGGAGGAGGAACTTGATTGAGAGGAGTTCGAGGAGGGAGGTTGGCTCGTGTTCAGGGGTGGGGAGGGAGGAAAACCACAAACAGCTTCAGGTGGATACCCAGAAGTTATGTGGGTGCCAGACGATATTCAGCACCTTCACTCACATATCTCCAGTACTACGTAAGCCACATTGAGCCTACATATAGGTGGGAAAACGTGGGATACAAATGTAACAAATAAATAAATATCTAAGTAGCCAAACATAGAATAGCCTTTTGTGCAGTCATCTCTGCTTGCTTACCAATGCGGGCACTGGCACTGATTATCCCTGGTACCCACATTCCTCCTAGCTTTTCTCCAGTTCTACCCCAAGATGCTTCTCTAGTGCCTGTTTGTATGTGGTTAGAGCTGATATTCATGTATTAATAAAGGTAGAAAAAAAGAGCAAACAACAGTGAAAGAGACTATTAGATCCAAAGGAACATTTTTCAAAAAACTGGAAAAAGAATTCAAATGAAGAAAACAAGAAGCAGCATAAGGACTGGCAAGTTAGATGCAAAGTATTAATATAGAAGGGCTAAAATAAAATATGAAGAGAAACTTGTCATAGAGGCAAGAACCATAGAAAATCACTTTTTCAGGTATATCAGAAGCAGAAAGTCCGTGAGGGAATCCATGGGACCATTAGATCATCAGAGAGTAAAAGGGACACACAGGAAGGATAAGGTTATAGCAGAGAGACTGACTGTATTATTTGCTACAGTATTTACTGGAGAGGATGTAAGAGATCCAGAAATGGTTTTAAAGCATCATGATATGGAGGAGCTGTAACAAATCTTGGTGAACCTGGAAGATGTACTGAGCCAAATTAAAAGAGTAGTAAATCACTTTGACTGGATGGTATACTGAAAAAACTCACACATGAACTTGCTGGTTTGCTAATATTATTGCTAATAAACTAATGGAACGCTTCTAAAGAGGAGGATTGTGACATTTCTTGAACTACATGGAATGCGGGACCCAAGGCAGCATGGCTTCACTAGTGGCAGGTCGTGTCAGACGAATCTGACTGTCTTCTTCGACAGGGTGACCAAACAGTTGGATGTGGGAGGGGCGCTTGATGTGGTATACTTGGATTTCAGCAAAGCCTTTGACACGGTTCCGCATAGGTGACTGATAAATAAATTGAGTGCCCTCGGTGTGGGACCTAGAGTAACTGATTGGGTAAAAAAACTGGTTGATTGGTAGGAGACAGAGGGTGGTGGTAAATGGAGCTTGCTCTGAAGAAAAGGATGTCGTCAGTGGAGTACCGCAGGGATTGGTCCTAGGGCCAGCTCTCTTTAACGTCTTTGTGAGCGATATTGCGGAAGGGCTGTCTGGTAAAGTTTGTCTCTTTGTGGATGATACTAAATTCTGCAACAGGGTGGACACCCTGGAGGGTGTGAATGACATGAGGAAGGACCTAGCAAAGCTAGAGGAATGGACCGATATTTGGCAACTAAGGTTTAATCCCAAAAAATGCAGGGTCATGCACTTGGGTTGCAAAAATCCAAGGGAACGGTATAGGGGGTGTAGTGCTTCAGTGTGTGAAGGAAGAGCGGGACTTGGGGGTGATTGTGTCTGACGACCTTAAAGCTTTCAAACAGGTAGAAAAAGCGACGGCCAAAGCCAGAAGGATGCTTGGGTGCATAAAGAGAGGCATGACCAGCAGGAAAAAGGAAGTGATAGTGCCATTGTATAAGTCTCTGGTGAGGCCTCATTTGGAGTACTGCATTCACTTCTGGAGATCGCACCTATGGAAAGATATAAACAGGATGGAGTCGGTCCAGAGGGTGGCTACGAAATTGGTAAGCGGTCTTGAATGCAAAAATTACAGGGTCAGGCTTAGGTACCTCAACATGTATATACTGGAAGAGAGAAGGGAGAGAGGAGACATGATTGAAATGTTTAAATATCTCAAGGGCATTTATGTACAGGAAGAGAGCCTTTTTTCAAATGAAGGAGAGCTCTGGAATGAGGGGGCATATGACAAAGTTAAGAGGGAATAGGCTTAGGAGTAACCTAAGGAAGTATTATTTCACAGAAAGGGTGGTGGAGGCATGGAATGGCCTCCCGGTGGAGGTGGTGGAGTCGAGGACTGTTCCAGAATTTTAAAAGGCATGGGATAAGCACGTGGAATCGCTTAGGAACAGGAAGAATTATGGGTTACAGAGGATGGGCAGACTGGATGGGTCATATGGCCTTTATCTGCCGTCAAGTTTCTATGTTTCTATTATCTGTAGCTCATCATCAAAATCATCCACTGTGTCTAAAGATTGGAGGAAGACCAATGTAATGCTGATATTTAAGGAGTTCCAGGGGTGATTCAGGAAATCACAGACCAATAAGCCTGACATCAGTGCTGGGCAAAATAGTGAAAACTATTATAAAGAATAAAATTACTAAACACGTTGACAAGTTTAGCCCTAAACTAATATTTCAACACCAAATTTCTATCAACACAATTATTAAATGTTACAACCAAAGTTCTTCATGAATTCTCTCCAAATCCAATAGATATTCCAGAAACTTTCAAGGAATCTAATGTTAAATCTCCAAAGGCAATTTCAATTCCATAGAGACCCCTCCTATGGCTCCTAGAAGTCTTCCCAGCTTCGGCTCCTTGATTAGGGGGTGTACAGATGCCGCTACTCCAAAAGAAGTTTCTGCAGTGGAGGAGTAGCCTAGTGGTTAGTACAATGGACTCTGATCCTGGGGAACTGGGTTCGATTCCCACTGCAGCTCCTTGTGACTCTGGGCAAGTCACTTAACCCTCCATTGCCCCTGGTACAAAATAAGTACCTGAATATATGTAAACTGCTTTGAATGTAGTTGCAAAAACCTCAGAAAGGCGGTATATCAAGTCCCATTTCCCTTCCCTTTCCCAGTGCACTTCAGACCATTCAGGGATTGCCCCATTCCTCCACCCTACTCTTCAGGGACAACAAAGGGGTGTTGATCCCATAGGTAAAATGGGGGAACTCATTGCATGTGGCTGCAGGGAGTGCACTTCCAGGCTAAGAGTATCTACTGGGCCCAGAGACTGGTTCAAGCCACCTCCTTTGGAAACCGGCCTTAGCAACAGAGCAGTTGTCTAACTTCCAACAGAGGTCACAAGTGATTCCATTGGCCCACTCAGCTGCAACAACAGGCTGAACCATTTTGCATGGCTGCTTTCCTTTTGGTCTCAGAGATAACAAGTGCATTGTTGCTCTCTAGCATGTTGGCGCCATCTTGGATTCCACTGAAATACAAAAGCTTCCCAACAGTTTTGAATATTATATTTGCTTTCATAGCTGCTGCTGCTGCACACTGAGCAGAGGATTTCAATGTATCATCCTAGACTGGCCAAATGGTGGTGTTGAATTTCACCACTTTCCAGATAACTCCAGCAATAAGTAGCATACCCGGCTATTCAGACCTGCTATCTGGATAGTGGCTAGCACTGAATCTGGGAATATGTTTAAATGCTGACCATGGAATTTGAATATTACCCACTGAATTTCAGACAGAGTTTTGGTTTGTTGCATTTTTTATTTTGTTTCAAAATGAACTCATCCCTGCATGTCTCTGTTTAGTTTACGCTGCAACCAGGATAATTCACTCCCCTTCAGATAGTCAAAGATATTGCAGCTTGAATATTCATGAGCTACAACACCACATCATGCAGAATCACAATGAATAAAGAGAAGTAAGAGAAAATGTAACCACGCTATCCACTCATTTATTGTACTTTGGTTTAACTTGTCTTTAACTGTCTTTTTTAAACGTGAGCTGATATAATTTGTTAGTTCAATTTATGCTAGAATACAAATGCCAGCAGAGCTATGCAAAAACATCAGTCTAGATCTGAGATTTTTGTGGTGTACTTTCTAGTAAGTGAATGGTTTTGCTGCATTAATGGAGAGAATTTGACAGAAAACACACCAAAGGTATTAATGTTCATTCTTCCCTGAACACGCAAGATTCTTGATAGTCATTAAAACTAGAATATATTGCACCATTAAAACATTTAATATGCGTCTCCTTAATCTGACAGACCATAAAATTTGATCTGTCATACATGAAATAACCTGTGAAATTTATCAACTTCTGCTATGCTTCGTATCACCCACTGCACGATCCATATAACTTGTTACAGTCGAAAGAGGAGCCGTATGGTATCAGTTTAGACAGCTTTTTTTTTTGGTTGAGTGTACTACCAATCCTCTTATAATACAGTAAATTTCATTTCTGTGAGCCCTTTTTAAAAAGTACTTTAATACCAGTGTGTTTCTACTTACAAAAGTAATTCCTGCCTTGCTAAATTGATGATTCCACTTCAGTGGTAGAATGGCTCAATAATGCTCTGATAGGCACAGTACCCTCTCTGTGAACCAATTTATGACAACAAACATTAAAGGAAAGGGAAACAGAGTTTGGAATTTAACTCGGACCTTTTCATTAGTAGTTGAAGGCATGTTACATTTAGATACTTTAGAAGGAAATGAAAGGGGGTTTTGATTTAGCCCATACCCAGGGCCACTGAGAGACAGAGCCGGGCCTGGGGCAGGGCCACCGCCACCCCATCCTACCACCCCACTCGGGTCAACTTGTCATACAAAAAAGTTGATTTTGGTGTAATCTCAATAAAAACATAGATCCTTTCCAGTCCAAAGCATACTGTATCTATAATACAAAGCCTACAAAAATCACTCAGGACCTACAGAGCTAACTTACTTTACCATAATACCACTATCTTACAGAAGTAACACAACAAGGACCCTACCTAGGACAATGCAACACAATAAATATTGCAGTCAGACATAGAACATCAATACATCTATTGGAAACTGAACAAGCTGAATTTTTACAAAGGCTTAAACTAGAGAATGATACAGGGACAAAGTTTGTCCCCATCTTCACCCCATCCCTGCGAGCTCTGTCCCAGTCCCTAGCCAATCCCTACGAGCTCTGTCTCCATCCTCATCCCTGAGAGCTCTCTCTGATCCTATCTGTTGTTAAGCTTGCACTAGCGAACCCACTAGTACAAGCTTAACAACAGATAAGTGCTTGTCCCTTTCTATTTGAACTAAAGATTTTTTTAAAAATTACAAAAAATTAATAAAAATATTTTTAAAGGGTGGCACTAGGGTGAGGTTTTTTTTACTTATGACGATGCCCGCCAGCTATTTTACAGTAATAAACGTTAAGTTTTAAAGTAAAGGCTGAGCGGCGCGGGACCCACTATTGAAAACAAAAGCGGAGGCTTACCGAGTATCTGAAGTCTTTTCCTCCCCCTTTTCTCTTTATGATACAGAGTTAACATTATTTGCAAGTTGTGGATTTTGAAGTATAAAAAAGAAACAATATTCTCTACAATTGTTGTTTTATAAATCACAACCAATACAGAACAAGGATTTTTTTTTTTTTTAACTGTCTTTCCTCCCCCTCACAAACATCCCTTTCACTATTGGGAAATCTGAACAAGCCAAATTACTATAGAATGCTACATAGAAAATTCATGCTAACAGAATACCTCGGTCACACACACAGAACACAAATGCTAAATACATAATAGCTAACCAAAAATGATATATATATATTAAACCAAAACCCCAAGAAGCCACATCAAAGAAATAGAAAAATATGCATTTCATCCTATACCGTACAAAATATAAAGATCACACATGCAGGGGATGGTGTCACAAAATGTGTAGCCACTCACCTAGGGCTAACCCAGCTGCCACTTAAAGGGTCTATTCCCAGCACAGTTCAGGTCTGCCTACACCTGGGCATGTGCTCCTCGACACTAGCATCCACCGACTGGGTCCCATCCACCTCTGGGCGAGTCTCCCACTCTCAAGTTATCCCCAGTGATTTCTAGGTTACTAGGCCCACACTCCCAGTGGTCCCACAATTCCTATAAAGCACTCACAGACCCAACACACAAACCACCAGGATTCTTAGTCCAGACAAGCAGAGTCAATAAACTAAAAAATGTATTGTCACAAATGCTATTGAACAGTGAACTATAAAAACTGATGGAAAATAACAGACAAATAACAGGTAACTGAATAAGGATCAATTATAAAACTATCACTACCTGGATATTGCCTGGGAAGTACAGCAAATATAGCTGCTCACAGTTTACAGAATATAACTGCTCACAGGGTCTCAGTAAATAGATCTTTCTCTACTTCCAAACTGAGACTGGAGAAAAATCCAGTATTTCCAGACTGAATTTGAGCTCCTTTATGTGAGTAAATTTAGGCACGAGATCCACACCTAAAATTTACAAGCAATTTGAAAAAGGCGGCACAGAAATAGGCAGGTCATGTGTGGAACCGGGGCAATCCTAAAATTTATTTGTGTTGTTATAGAATAATGGAGATACGCACCTAATGTAGGAGTGTACACTTACACCATGTTTCAAGTTGGTGCAAATGGCTGCACCTAAAGTTACATGTGATTCCCAGGCATATGTGCTATTGTATAAACCATGCCTAACTTTAATCACAGCATATAGAGTAGTGCTTTTTTGGCTCTGATAATTTTGGCGCCATATATATAATCAAGCCCTATATGTGTAACTTATAAGTACATAAGTACATTAGTAATGCCACACTGGGAAAAGACCAAGGGTCCATCGAGCCCAGCATCCTGTCCATGACAGCGGCCAATCCAGGCCAAGGACACCTGGCAAGCTTCCCAAATGTACAAACATTCTTTATAAGTACATAAGTAATATTCTATAAGTTACATGCATAAGTTGAGATTGTGTCCATGCATCTCCCATGCTCCGCCTACAAGTGCACTCACTTGCAGCTATGTGCTAAGTTGTGCATTTATATTATAAAATACCGCTGAGCAAGCAGCTGCCAGTTACGCTTTGACTTGCCCACATAAATGACAGTATTCTATAAATGTAGGCATTCAAATGGCACCTACATTTAGGTGACCAGCTACAGAATGAGGGGAATTACTGCTGGCAATTACATATGCTGAAAATTGGCATTTACAAATGTAAGAACTGGCACTTGTACATAGAAGTTGCCACTTAATTAGATGTAATTTTACATAGCTTGTCTAAAAATACCTTCTAAATTTCTGGGAGCTAAGTTCAAATTCTATATTGGCAATTACGCATGATTGAGACCCCGGGCAAGGGTTATGGGGTGGTCCTGTCAAGAACACAATCAGACAAGACTGTCAAAATGAAATAAGTGCTTTTATTAACTTAAATCTTCGATCTATTCTTTCACAGACCTAGAACAAAAGTATAGTCTCTTATCTTCAGAAGGGGGAAAGAGTTTGCACAGGCATATGGCCTACAGGGCCCAAAACACAGTCTATGGCCTGTGACAGCCATGCCCCAAACACAGTATGTAATGTCTCTCATTTTAAGGCAAGGCTCACAATTCTTCAAATAAAAGATTGGCTTACCTCAGCCAGATCACAGCAGCTAGAAATATTCAATAAAGGTGTATGCTGGGGCTTCAGTTCTTCCTTCCCTGGGCCTCCTTACCCTTTTAAACTTCCCAGGTATTAACTCCGCCCCTTCCTACTCACTTCCTTCCAGGGTGGGATCAATTCTGTTGAGGTGGCCCAGGTTAGTTAGAGAGGGACTTTTTTATGGGCAAGGGGCAGTATACTATAAACCCCATCACAGCATATAATTGTCGATATAGAATGTTAGTGTAAGTAGTAACGCTTGAAACGATAAGTAGAAGTTTTACTTTTCTGTAGGCAGTTTATCCTATTTTGTGCTGTATACTCATGAACTTCAGAGACTGTAGCGAAAAGATTTTGAAATAATGTTGTGCAAAGAAAAAACTCACATATGACTTTATTCACTTTTACTGCACTCAAGGGTACTTATGTTTAATGTTTAACAAAGGCTTTATATATCGCTTTTCTTAGTAAAAGCCAAAGCACTGTACAATTCCAGTACAAAGAAGCAGGAAAGGAATTACAATATCAACAGGAAAGAACAGTGGGGGGAAAAAAGAGAAGCAGCCCCAAAGAGGCAAAAAGAAAAGCGGTGGTGGCCAAAAAAGCAAACAGGATGCTAGAAATTATTAGGAAAGGGATGCAAAATAAGAACAAGAATATTATAATGCCTCCGTATCGCTCCATGGTGCAACCTCACCTTGAATATTGCACTCCATTCTGGTCGCCATATCTCAAAAAAGATATAGCAGAATTAGAAAAGGTTCAAATAAGAGTGGCCAAAATGAAAAAGGGGATAGACCGCCTCTCATATGAGGAAACACTGAAGAGGTTAGAGCTCTACAGTTTGGAAAAGAGACAGATGAGGTCTACAAAATCCTGAGTGGCACAGAATGGGTAAAAGAGAATCGGTTTTTCATTCTTTCAAAAAGTACAAAGACCAGGGGACACTCAATCAAATTATATGTAAATATTTTTAAAACAAATAGGAGGAGGAAATATTTTTTCACTGAAAGAATAGTTATCCTTATTGCCGGAGGATGTGGTAACAGCGGTTAGTGTATCTGGGTTTAAAAATGGTTTAGACAAGTTCCTGGAGGAAAAGTCCATAGTCTGCTATTGAGACAGACATGTGAGAAGCCACTGCTTGCCCTGAGATTGGTAGCTAAAGTTGGTCACATTTCATAGAATAACCCTTGAGCGTTATGGTCATTGTAAATTTAGGTGTGACCATTTGCACCAATGAAAATGTGATACAAATCCCTGCGCCTAAATTTATGTATATAGCACCATTATTCTGTAATTATGCATGTAACTTAAAATGATGCCCTGCTCCATCCTGAAATTCCAGTGATTGTCCCATTTCTGTGCCCGTTTTTTTTGGCCTCACGTAAAGTTTAGGCACAGAACCCATGCCTAACTTTACGCATGTATCATCCAATTACATCTAATTAGTGCCAATAATTACTTGTTAAAAAGCCAATTATTGGCACTAATTGGCTCATTATTCCATTAAATTGTGCACACAAATCGGGATCATGCCTAAATTTGCATGGACAATTTTTGGATACCTTTATAGAATCAGGGGAATTATGGGCATTTGATACTGAACTATTTTTTGGCTTTGTAGAGTCATATAGGGGCAACTTTCAGTAAGTCAGAGGTGCAAAGTAGCCACAAAATTTGCGGTGCAGCAAAATCAAAATTGCTGCGTGTCAATTTTGGATCTCAGACCTTACTGTCAGCCATAGACCGAGCGGTAAAGAATTTGGGCGGTAATGACCTGCACGCATCAAATGCCACTTGGCATGCGTCCACTACGCATGCCAGAAAATAAAAAATATTTTTCAGATGTGCGTAGCAGACACGCACCATAAATGAAATTACCGCAAGAGTCATGCGGTAGTCGAGCAGTAAGTCCATTTTGGTGCGCATTGGGTGCGCATAGGCGCCTATCCTGCTTATTTTCGAAAGAGAAGGCCGGCCATCTTCCGACACAAATCGGGAGATGGCTGGCCATCTCTCAAGTCCAGCAAAATCGGCATATAGATGGCCGGCCTCAACTGCAGTGCATTGTGGAGCCGGCCAAACTTCAAGGGGGCATGTCAGCAGGGTATAGAAGGCGGGATGGGGGCGTGCTTAAGAGATGGCCGGCTTTGCCCAATAATGGAAAAAAGAAAGCTGGCCCCAACAAGCATTTGGCCGACTTTACTTGGTCCCTTTTTTTCATGAACAAGCCTCGAAAAGGTGCCCCAACTGACCAGATGACCACCGGAGGGAATGGGGGATCACCTCCCCTTACTCCCCCAGTGGTCACCAACCCCCTCCCACCCAAAAATAAAAAACATTTTTTTGCCAGCCTCTATGCCAGCCTGAAATGTCATACCCAGCTCCATGACAGCAGTATGCAGGTCCCTGGAGCAGTTTTTAGTGGGTGCAGTGCACTTCAGGCAGGTGGACCCAGGCCCATCCCCCCTACCTGTTACACTTGTGGTGGTAAATGGGAGACCTCCAACCCCGCCCCAAAACCCACTGTACCCACATGTAGGTGCCCTCCTTCATCCCCAAGGGCTATGGTAGTGGTGTACAGTTGTGGGGAGTGGGTTTTGGGGGGCTCAGCACACAAGGTAAGGGAGCAGTCCCTTAGGGTGCCCGGTTGGTGTCCTGGCATGTGAGGGGGACCAGTGCACTACAAATGCTGGCCCCTCCAATGACCAAATGCCTTGGATTTGGCTGGGTTTGAGATGGCCGGCATCGGTTTCCTTTATTGGCGAAAACCGATGCCGGCCATCTCTGACATTTGGCCGGCCCCAACCGTATTATCGAAACGAAAGATGGCCGGCCATCTTTTTTGATAATACGGTTCGGGACTGCTCTTTGTGGAGCCGCCCATATAGATGGCCGCCGCCGTTCAATTATGCCCCGCCACGCGGCTTAGTAATAAGGGACCTAGATTTTCATATGGACAATTTTCACAGGGCTCTTTTTACTAAGGCGTGCTAATGGTAGAGGCTATTATCAAAAATAAAATTACAGAGTACATCCAAGGACATGGATTACTGAGATCAAGTCAGCACGGCTTTTGTGTGGGGAAATCTTGCCTGACCAATTTACTTCAATTCTTTGAAGGAGTAAACAAACATGTGGACAAAGGGGAGCCGGTTGATATTGTGTATCTGGATTTTCAAAAGGCGTTTGACAAGGTACCTCATGAAAGGCTACAGAGGAAATTGGAGGGTCATGGGATAGGAGGAAATGTCCTATTGTGGATTAAAAACTGGTTGAAGGATAGGAAACAGAGAGTGGAGTTAAATGGGCAGTATTCACAATGGAGAAGGGTAGTTAGTGGGGTTCCTCAGGGGTCTGTGCTAGGACCGCTGCTTTTTAATATATTTATAAATGATTTAGAGATGGGAGTAACTAGCGAGGTAATTAAATTTGCTGATGACACAAAGTTACTCAAAGTCGTTAACTTGCGACAGGATTGTGAAAAATTACAGAAGGACCTTACGAGACTGGGAGACTGGGCGGCTAAATGGCAGATGACGTTTAATGTGAGCAAGTGCAAGGTAATGCATGTGGAGAAAAAGAACCCGAATTATAGCTACTTCATGCAAGGTTCCACGTTAGGAGTTACAGACCAAGAAAGGGATCTGGGTGTCGTCGTCGATAATACACTGAAACCTTCTGCTCAGTGTGCTGCTGCGGCTAGGAAAGCGAATAGAATATTGGGTATTATTAGAAAAGGTATGGAAAACAGGTGTGAGGATGTTATAATGCTGTTGTATCACTCCATGGTGCGACCGCACCTTGAGTATTGTGTTCAATTCTGGTCGCCGCATCTCAAGAAAGATATAGTAGAATTGGAAAAGGTGCAGCGAAGGGCAACTAAAATGATAGCGGGGATGGGACAACTTCCCTATGAAGAAAGACTAAGGAGGCTAGGGCTTTTCAGCTTGGAGAAGAGACAGCTGAGGGGAGACATGATAGAGGTATATAAAATAATGAGTGGCGTGAAACAGGTGGATGTGAAGCGTCTGTTCACGCTTTCCAAAAATACTAGGACTAGGGGGCATGCGATGAAACTACAATACAGTAAATTTAAAACAAATCGGAGAAAATGTTTCTTCACCCAACGCATAATTAAACTCTGGAATTTGTTGCCAGAGAACGTGGTGAAGGCGGTTAGCTTAGCAGAGTTTAAAAAAGGGTTAGACGGTTTCCTAAAGGACAAGTCCATAAACCACTACTAAATGGACTTCGGAAAAATCCACAATTCCAGGAATAACATGTATAGAATGTTTGTACGTTTGGGAAGCTTGCCAGGTGCCCTTGGCCTGGATTGGCCGCTGTCGTGGACAGGATGCTGGGCTCGATGGACCCTTGGTCTTTTCCCAGTGAGGCATTACTTATGTACTTATGTAATGGATTTAGTGCGTGGTAATGATTACCACACCCTAAACGCTAAAAAGCCCATAGGAATAAAATTGGCTGCATGGCACTTAACACACACTAATTTGTTAGTGCACGCTAAAGGAAATTCACTAAGTAGTGTTAGGGCCTTCGCACAGGCATTAGGGCCTTAACATAGACATTAGGGCCCTAACGTACATGAAGGCCTTAATGCTGAATGATTAATTTTCCCTAAATTCATTAGTGCACCTTAGTAAAAGGAGTCCATAGCCTATATTCTTTCATTCACTTTCCACTAAATAAATCAAGAAGCTTATGAGTATTAAATGTAATCGTCAGGCTTTATCCTTTAGTTGGTACTGAATCTTTAATCACTGGTGTTACTGCTCACAAGTAACAAACTGAAGCTAACTTTACCCCTTGTTATGGGTAAGCTTTCCTGTATCCAAACTATTTGCACAGATTTTTCTAGTCTAATTCAATCTCAATTCAGTGCTTCTACTATTAATTTCCATTTAGACATCAGCCATCTGCAGAGTGAGGGAACAGTTTTTGTTTTGTTTTGTTTTGTTTTTAAGCCTTCTGGCACTATAAATCTTTTGCCTATATTCTTATAATCCCTTTCTGACTTTCTATTGTATCTTATAGTTCAGTGACTTACCACCCATGGAAGATAATTACATAATCAGAGTGATGCTACTCCTGCCGCTGATTCCGTCCTGCTAATCCCCTTCTATTCATTAATATTCCACAAGCCAAAAAAGGATTTGTTCAGCTTTCAAGGCTCTCTTTTTCATCCCTGTTTAGGGAAAGTCTATTAAATCTAAACTTCAGTGTAGACACTTCATTCCATTTATTAAATGCCTTTTGCTATTTCTAAGTTCTAAAAAATAAGAAGTCTTTAAAGAATTAATCTTTTCTCATATGCTTTGACATTTGCTGGTTCTCTGTTTTTGTTTTTGTTTGGGGGGGGGGTTACAGGTGTTTTGTATAAAACTATAACAATATTAATAAAAACAGGCTTTCTTATAATAAAGTGAATACCTTTCTCCCTTGTGCATAAGTAGTGACATTTTGTAACATGCCTAACAACCATGTCAGCAAAAGAACTTTTGAGCATATGTGCTATGACAAAATACATATAAATGTAATCACTAATCTTAATCTTAGAAGAGCGTGTGAAGAGGAACAAATATGAATTGATTTGCTCATGGACATCATAAACACATGGCAATGCACCTTCTAATGCTTCCCTGTATAACAAAATCAAATTCCCCCCAAGAGGACTACTACATCAGTCGGATTTTATTAGAGTTGGCTCCAGCCCATTTGTTTTAAGAAGAGACTCCTATAGTTATGCAGGGAGTTGCTTCCAGATGTAGTGATCTGTTCCTTTTAGTGTGCGCTTCATAAATTCCATTATATTCTATATTTAATGTGCCAAAAAATTCCCATGACAGAATAGAATTTATTGAAACAGTCACTTGGACCTGCAGAGGAGTTGAAAACAGTAGGCGACCGGTTGGAAATGTATTGCCTGCTGTTATCTATTTTTTGTTGTGGTGGTAGTTGTTGTCATGGAGCGAGTAGAGTTCTGTTCCTAAACTCTCTGGGGGCAATTTTAAGATAGTCATTAAAGGCAATCAATTCAGGTACTTTTCGTGTAATTTTATGTTTTAAAGAGTATTTGTATGTTGTATAATTTTTATTTTGAATTATACCAATCTGCTGAGAGGAGTCCTCTTCTAAATCGGCAGACTATAAATCTCTGTGAAATAAAAAATATATATATACTCACTTATTGTACATGTTTGAAGGGAAACCACCCTGCTTTGTTTCCCTTTGAAAGTCAGTAGCCTCAGCATATGCAGACCAGATGATTCTCCACACTTTGCAACAATTTGTTTGAGCAGTCAAGCAGAGGCAAAATAGGGCACACACTGAGGAAAATCACTTGTGCCAGTGCTATTTTATTCCCCTAACCTAAGCATCCCACAGTAATGGATTGTAAGCTCTTTGAGCAGGGACTGTCTTTCTTCTATGTTTGTGCAGCGCTGCATATGCCTTGTAGCGCTATAGAAATGCTAAATAGTAGTAGTAGTAGTAGTAGTAGTAATGCCTCTTTTTAATACCACAAAAATTACAGCCTCACTTCTGGCCACATTCCATGAGTGCAAATTTCACAGATCATTTTACATGGGTAAGTGTCTATTTATTTTCATGCTTGTATACCACCCTGCCCAAAAGGTTACCCAGTAGTGAACAATCAAAATGGCAAAAATCTAACACAAAAAGGACATAGGACCAAATTCAGTAAATGGTACCCATATAAGATCCGCGCTGAGTACCAATTCTATAAAGGATGCTTAGAGCTAAGGGCTAGATTCTATATATGGCGCCTGAAAAATCCACGCGGAATAAATTTCCGCCTATGCATATAAGTGGTGCCTAGAATTAGGTGCGGTATATAGAAATAGAAACATGACGGCAGATAAAGGTCGTATGACCCATCCAGTCTGCCCATCCTCTGTAACCCTTAATTCTTCTTGTTCCTAAGCGATCCCACATGCTTATCCCATGCCTTTTTAAATTCTGGAACAGTCCTCGACTCCACCACCTCCACCGGGAGGCCATTCCATGCCTCCACCACCCTTTCTGTGAAATAATATAGAATATGCTTAGTTGATATCCCAACACCTAGAACTATGCGCATCCATTTACACCAAGGGAAATGTGGCGTAAATACCGATGCATAGATTTAGGCACAGAGGGGTTGTATTCTATAACAGTGCATGTAAATTTTGGAACGCCCATTTCCCCGCCTATAACCATGCCCCTTTTTGACTCTATGCATTAGAATTTAGGTGCTGTGCATTACAGAATATGCTTAGCGAGTTATGCACTTAAATACTAATTATTGCCAATTAGTGCTCATTATTGCTTGTTAAGTGTTGTTAAAAACACTGATTGATTTGTTAAGCCTATTAAGTTACATGCGTTGTTATAGAATATGCTTGAATTTCAGCATAGAATGCCAAGCACAATATATAGAATATGGGGGCAAGTGACTTTATAGAGTGGCACTTAGAGCAAATTCCTGTGCCAAACTTTGTGCACAAGGACTTACACCTGCTGAAACCTGGTTGGGCATGCAAATCCAAGTATTCTCTGGGACTGCTTCTGACCTGCACCTGCCCTTCTCATGGCCATATCCTTTTTGAGTTGCACGCTATAAAACTTAGGTGCGGATATTATAGAATAACGACTGGGCCAGATGCACACACATAACCAAATTGATGTCAATTAAAGCCAGTTACTCATTTTTGACGCCTTGTTAACTCATTAGTTTCCACATGCATATGCCCTGCGTGCCCACTTTGAATGACCTATATAGAATCCAGGGGATAGACCATAAGAACACATGAAATCATAGGCCAAAGGTTCATCCAGCCAGCATTCTATATCTGGCAGTGGTCAATCAATGTCACAAGTGCCTGGCAGGATCTCAAAGCAAATGCATTGCTCATACCTAGGGCTAAGTGTTGGCTTCCCATAGACTACATAGATAATAATGCCTTTTACTCCAGAATCTTGTCTAAATCTTTGTAAGGAGGGAAGACTGCACTTAAGATTTGCATTAAGATGTTAGAACAGAAAAGCTGTATCGAAAGGCAGAGTAGAACGATCGCAAAATGTTTTTTTTACTGACCCTTCCTAAGTTATCCAAGGCTTGTTTGTTGTCTACTAGAGAGGGTGCCTTTTTCTGGCATGCCCCAGCTCTATGGAACCGATTGCCATTAGAAGTAAGAATGGAAGGGTCTTTACAAAGGTTTAAGGTGAAATTGAAAACATATTTTTTCAACAGTTGTTTAGCCTAACTGATTGATCTATGATGCTGTTGGTGGGTAACCTGCAGAGACATTGAGGATATGTGTTTAAAGAGTTTTGTTTTATATTGGAGAGAGTGGATCTTGACTGAGTTCTTTCTAATCACAATTTGGCATTCTTTTCTGATATTTTGTTTGTAAACCACTATGACTTCTTATTAAGAAGACTGGTATGTCGAGTATTTTAAACTATTAAACTATTAATTAATTTATTTATTTTTCACATTTATAGACTGCTTAAATCAAAGTGGTTTACAATAAAAACATACAAATTAAAATACATAAATCACCAATAAAATACATACATCATTATATCAATTGAAAACCGTGCAACAAAAACTGTACCAAGACATGCTAGCTAGAGAAAGACTTTGTCCTCATCCTCGCCCTGTCCCCATGGGTTCTGTCTCCATCCCTGGGCTCTGTCCTCATCTTCAGAAGCCTCGAACACTTATGATTTTATATTTAAATCTTTTTATTAAAGTATAAAAAGGAACAATATGC
This sequence comes from Microcaecilia unicolor, assembly GCF_901765095.1. Taxonomy (NCBI): domain Eukaryota; kingdom Metazoa; phylum Chordata; class Amphibia; order Gymnophiona; family Siphonopidae; genus Microcaecilia; species Microcaecilia unicolor. The sequence goes on along the minus strand of NC_044036.1, from coordinate 202,658,326 downwards.
TGTGCAACTGTTGTTTATAAATCACAAATAGAAAACAATAATAACAACGAGCAACTATAATAACCCCACCACTCTCTACCCTTCCAACACCAACAATAGCTGACTTCTGCTATCCTAGGGAATCCTAATCCACCCTGTTAAAAAGTCCATGGGTACAAAGTACAACCCATTCTGTATGCCCTAGTGAGGGTGAAATATGACCTATGAAGCACTGTTATGATTTTTTAATCTGTGGATGAATAAGAAGTCATCAACAACTTCAGGATTCAGTCTAGCTCTCCTGTCTTCCACAGTCCTTCCTGCAATAGAAGATGTCTTCTTAGAAAATGTGCTGGTAGCAGGAATGTGCAGGATCCCCCATGCACATTTTGCTAGTTGAGGCCAGAATGTTTGCTTGTTTTTCAAAAAAAAATCGAAATACCGTTGTCTGCATCATTCAAACATCAATAACAGTCCAGTTCATTAACAGGCTTCAAAGTAAAAAATGACAGAGGGGCAAAGTTTGTCCTCATCCCCATGGGCTCTGTTTCCATCCCCATCCCGTCCTCATGGGATCTGTCCCCATCCTGTCCAATCAGGCTCTGTCCCCACCCTATTCCTGTGGGCTCTATCCCCATCCCCGTAGTTACTGCAGGTCCCCCACCCCCATGTCATCCTCTAATGCTAGCTTTACATAAATGCCTCCACAAACAGTGCAGTCTTCAAGATTGCAAAATTTCAGCACATAATCTCAATTGACCTTTTAATGCATTCCATAACTGCACTCCAGCCACAAAGAAAGCTGCAGATCTAGTTTCACAGCATCTAACCTGAGACACTACATCAGATGAAACTCATTGCTGTCTCTGATCTCAAACTCCTAACAGGATACCTTTCAAATATAATGGCGCAGAGCTGTAGATAGCTTGGTGCATTCATGATGGAACATTGTAGAGTGCTGGGACACACTTTTGAAAATCATGGTATTTTCTGTAATATGCACTGTTCACATCTCATCACATCTTTGTTTATTTTAATGAATATATAGCCTGCAAAACTGATTAAAACCATTCTATGAAATTTACAACACACATGTTTATGTTTATTAAAACTTGTTATACTGCTCTAACTGCCAGGGCAGAGCTGTTTACATAAAAATTACAAAATATGTAAATAGGACAATGGAAAGGAATGTCATACAAATAATAAAAAAGATATTCATTCATTCATTCATGCTTAGAAAAAAAATGAAAGGCAGGGTTGGTGGAACATTAAAGACAAAAGCCCACACTGGCTGGTCCAGCACCCCGTGTCCCCGAAAGCCTGTTTAAAGAGAAAAGTTTTTAAATTAACTTTAGAAGAATTAATAATATTTATATAAACACAAAAAATACTTTCTATAAATAACTTTGCAACTTTAAAAACTTAAAATTATCCTAAATGTTCCCATGGAGGCTGAAAGAAAGAATAGCATGTAATAAAAATAAATGCAATAATATGCTTATAATCACGGCTTAATTAAAAGCATCTGCAAATTGTAGGGCTTTCAGTCATTTTCTAAATTTAAACAAATCATGTTGACACTGTAGATAAAGAGTTCTTTGCCTAGACCAGCAATTGAAAATGCCATTGGCTGAGTGATTGTAAGCTTTCTACAATGAAGGAACTTAAAGGGATGTGAGGGCACAGAGCACAATATGTAACCTCGCTAATTTTTTCTGGACCAAATTCTTGTTCAAATAATTAGGGCACCAATGGGATCCCTCTGTGCTCTACAAATCATCCAGCAGACCTTAACTTTACCCTTTATGCAGTGGATAACCAATGAGGAGAGCAAACAACTGGCATAATGTAATGATGAATATCATATTCAGCTGACAGTCTCACAGCAGCATTCTGCGCTAGCTGGAGATCACTAGCAGTCAAACCTAAATAAATAATGTTGTGATAGTCAAGATCCAACAATTCCAATCACAAGACAGGATGAAATTCTGAGAGAGACAAAGCAAAACACAAACACCTTAGAAGTTTCAACTTAAAAAATGCACATTGGGCTTTCAACTATAGATGTCCGTCCAACTGAACGCCTAAATGATGAATTACAGGGGCACATTCCGAATGCGTTTGAGCAACCTGCAAGTTAGGGAAGACAAGTGAGCACAATGGCTTCCTAGCTGACATTTTCCCCCAGATGAAGTGATGTGGACAATATCGGGGTAGTTATAAAGGTGTATTATGGCCATGGGGCTAGATTCAGTAAATGACATCTAATATGTAGGCACATTGGAATAAGGTGCATTCTATATAGCGTGTCTACATTAAAACACACTTTATAGAATAGCGCATAGGCTGGGGGAATGCGCCTACATTTAGGCGCAGTCCTTTATGCCACTGCAAACCTGGTGTACATTTGTGCTGCTCTGAATTCTATAACAACATGCATAAATTTGTGTAATGCCCCTGACATACCCACACTCCTCCCACGGCCACACCCCCTTTTAAGCTGTGCATGTTAGAATTTATATGTGCCTCTCTTTTGAATATGCCTAAAAAAAAGCACACATAAATTGCAATTATTACCCATTAGTGATGATCATTGGTTATTATTGGCCAATAGTCATCACTGATTAGCTCATACTCAATTGGGTAGCGTGTGGAAATTGGTCACATGCACAGTTTAACATGCACTACTTGCTACACCTTATATATAATCTGGCCCATAGTGTTGCGTCATTTGCCCCTTAACAAGTGTTAAAGCACAATAATATGAGTTATATTCCTATTACACACATTAATAAAATTACCTTGGCAGACGTGGAGGGGCATAATTGAACGCGAACGCCCATCTCCATGGGCGTCTATGTCCGAAAACGGGTCCAAATACAGTTTGGACGGACCAAATGCCATGGATTTGGTTCTTTCTGAGCTGGGTGGGTTTTTATTTTTTTGCGATAATGGAAAATAAAAACGTTCAGCTCAGAAACGTCCTAATCCAAGCCATTTGGTCGTGGGAGGGACAAATGTACAACACTGCCATAGCTCTTAGGGGTGAAGGGGCAACTACATGTGGGTACAGTGGGTTTCAGAGGCCTCCCATTTACCACCACAAGTGTTACAGGTGGGGGGGGGGGATGGGCCTGGGTCTGCCTGCCTGAAGTGCACTGCAGTACCCACTAAAAGTGCTCCAGGGACAGGGCTTGTTGCTGCTGTATAACCTTGGCACACCAGTTGACACCTGAAGACTAATCTCGCTGAAAACGTCCTTTAAGCACGTTTACTCACAGTTAACTGCAGATCAGAGGTTGTGCCCCACTGGCAACAAGTCTCGCAGTAGGTCCGAGCTGGCAGAATGGTGTACAATGCCCTCTTTCAGCAACATTCAAGGTAAGAACTAAGTGCTATAACGTGGCTAACACATGAACAGGATCTAAAACTGGCTTACAAAAATGACCACTACCTCATGGACTACCGGAAACAAAACAGGGCACACTCTGACCCAGTAAGCAGAGGGAAAGCACCATGGGAGTATAGCCTACCAACTACCAACATCGTGAGCATTTAACACAAGCTAGTGGAATCATGGAGCCCAATACCCTACACCCACTACAATGCATTGCTGATGTGACTCTGCAGTGCCCTTAACAGAAAAGGTGTCACACTCACCCGAGACCCACATCAGAACCAGGGAAAGGCTGTCAGAGGATAGAACACATTCTGCTATCATGGAGGTGGGTACGGAATTTGAGGCTGGCATACAGGCTGGCAAAAAAGTTTGTAAAGTGGGGTTTTTTTGGTGGGAGGGGGTTAGTGACCACTGGGGGGGTCAGGGCAGGTGATCCCCGATTCCCTCCAGTGGTCACTCTAGTCAGTTGGGGCACTTTTTTGGGACTTGTTCGTGAAAAAAAAAGGGTCCAAAAAAAGTGACCCAAAATTGCGGTAAAAACGCCTTTTATTCGATTATCAGCTAAAGACGCCCATCTCTCCTCGGCAGATAACCCAATTCCGCTTTCGCCACGCCTCCGACAACTTTATTCATTCCTGCGACAGAGTGCAGTTGAAGACGCCCAAAATCGGCTTTCGATTATACCGATTTGGGCGCCCGCGAGAGAAAGACGTCCATCTCCCGATTTAGGTCGGAATATGGGCATTTTTCTCTTTTGATTATAAGGTGGATAGTAATGTGATGCATTGCTTGCAAAATACCTCATTACTATGTAAATCGCAGGCTTCATTATTCCTGGAAAAATAATGCCAGTTAAAACCTGGCATTACTTTTCCTAGCCAGGAGCATCAGGATACTTCTTAATAGGGCAGGCACATGAAAACAGAGGCTACACTCCCTTCCCCCCCAAAGCCCCACACATCACATACCCCCTCACAATGCATCCCCAGCATATAACCTCCCCTTATGATGACCCCTCAGAATATACCCTCATCCTGAGCTCTCCCTTTTGCCACAAGTACCCCCTCCACTCTACCTAACTTGTGAAAATGTCCTGGGGTCTAGTGAGGTTTGGTAGGAGTGATCTTCAGTTGCCCCTACCTCTGCCATCACTAGGTTCAAAATGGCAACAGTGGCCCCTAGCATAGCCTCATGGTACTACTGCTATGGGGTTATTCTTCTGAATAAGGGAAAAAGGTAGTGGAAGGGGGGTATATGCTGGGGGCAATGGGGGGGAATGTGATATGGGGGGCACCGCTAAGGGTTGCTGGTGCCATTTTGAACCTGGTGCTGGCAGTGGCAAGAATAACTTGAGATCACTCCTGCTCTGACTTCACCAGACACCATGGAATTTTACAAGATAGGCTCGGGGCTGGGCCTATAGTAAGGTGAGGGAGCTTGTGGCCAAAGGGGGGGGGGGCATTGGAGATAAGAGCCTATTTAAGGCCCGGCCCCTTTAAGATGTAGTCCAGGAATGTAGGTTGATGCTTAACGCCTGATGCTCCTGGGCAATATGAATAGTCAGGGCCAGTGTTGGGGGGGAGGCAAACAGGGCAGCTGCCCTGGGCCCCACAGCTCCAGGGAGCCTGCTGTCCAGGCATCTCTTCCCCTTCTTCCCACCACAGTCTGTCTCCTCCTCCCTTCCTCATATTCTTTAAAAATGTATTTCTTTTCTCAGAGGGGCCCTGGAATGGCAACCATTCTCACAAGCTACTTGCAGTTGCCCTAAAGCTTTCCCTCTCTGCAGTGATGCGCCCCCTCTGATGCAATTTCCTGTTTCTGCCTGGGCGGATCGCAGCAGTAAAAGGAAAGCTTCAGGACAGCCAAAGGCAGCTTGTGAAGATGACTGAGAAGGGAAATAAAAATTTTAAAGAAGACAGCAAGGTGAGGGGAAGGGAGTGAGATGGACTGTGGTGGAGAGAAGGGGAAGAGATGCCCAGACCTCATAGTAGCAATGCAGCTGGGGAGATCTGGGGAGGGGGTATCAGTGACCCCCTCCTTTATTTCTGCCCTGAGCCCCACCATGTCTAAAACTGGCCCTGTGAATAGTCCAGCTTGTAAGGCATGGAAAATGATGAGGAAAAAGCAGACATACTAAATAAATACTTCTATGCAGTCTGTTAAACACACACAAAAAACCATTTTGTACTTGTTTGGGACTCTTATATCCAAAGTCTCTCTCACAGAGCAAGGAGCTAGGTGCTTAATGCTGTTTGATGGTACAACTGAGTGTGATAAGCACAAGAGAAATACACTGATCTGCAGCAGAAAATAATTGTGTGATTTTACACTGTGAGAAATTCACTGGCCTGCTAATTAAAAAGTCCTGAATACAAGCCACAGCACTGAAAACATCCTCCTGTATATCTGTCAAACAGAATAAAAGCACATAACATTTCAAAAGCAGTCACAGACTGAGCAAGTATAACAGTGGTCATTTCTTTAAAGGTTATTTCGTCCATGTCATCTTCAACACAATCAGTTGTCATTGCTTTCACAGCAACTTCCTGAGATTTCTTTGATGGACTGTGTTTCTGTTGTAATCAATTCATCAGCAGCAGTTACAAATTCTTCAAAGGTCACTGAACCTCCAAAATTGCAGACCACTCCTCTTCGCTCAGCATAGGTAAAGGCTTATAAATGTTGATTGTGTCACCAGCATCTTCTGGCACATGTGATGAATCCAACCGTGCCTTGTGAAAACAGTTGATGATTGTGGTCCAGCTAACTAACTTCTATGCAGCGTGCATGAAGTCAATGGTTAATTTTGACATCAATATTGGCTGATTGCTTCTGTTCCATTGCATGCAGAATGTACCTCGCAATTCATTTTCTGTATTGTTGCATGAATGCATAGATGATACCCTGGTCACAAGGCTGAACCACACTGGTTGTGTTTGGTGGCAGAAAAACTAGCTTTGTTGCAGTCAGGTTACTGATGTCAGTGTACACTGGGCAATTGTCCACTGATAGGGGGTTTACTTTGCTTTACTTTCTATTTCTTATTAATTGCAAGAATTCCCAGACTGAGTTCAGCACGACTTACATTAAGAAATCTAGTACGTTGTTACATTTTAGATTCAACACCTCTCAAGAAGAAAACCATTGTTACATTTTAGGGTCATAACGGTTGTAGTTGGGGGGTATTGGGGTGCTGTATACATTATCCCTCATTCCCTAACACGTATTTGCTGAATAGATGAGTCTTCAACTGTTTACTGAAAATTCCATACTCTGATATTGATCTTATTGTAACTTATCGTTCCACCATTTTGCCGATAGATAGGATAAGGTTGTTGAGTGTACTGTCTTAAATCTGACACCTTTTGTTGATGGAAATACTAGGTCCAGATTTATTTTCATCCTTCTCAGTCTCTTTTTGGGTAGTATTCAGTGGCGTAGCCACAGGTGGGCCTGGGTGGGCCAGGGCCCACCCACTTAGGGCTCAGGCCCACCTAACAGTAGCACACATTTAGTGGTAGCTGGTGGAGATCCCAAGCTCTACCAGCTGAAGACTTCCCCTGATGGTAACAAAAATGCTAGTCTCCACGCTACCGGCACCTGCACATGCTCAGTTTTCAGCACATGCCTGCTGCAGACTGTCAAGGTTGAAAGGGAAGGGAAATGGGACTTGATATACCGCTTTTCTGAGCACGTACAACGTACAACGACGTCAGACTCCGAAGTGGATTTCAACAGCGCCTATCACAGCAGCACGGCCACGGAGGCCGAAGATGAATTTTAAACACCGCGGGGCGGCTGGCGGGGGTTTGGGGTCCCCCGCCGGCTGAAGAAGAAGTTTTTACGGCAGCGGCAGGTGGAAGCAGACCTCGGCTGGCGGGGGTTGGGGTCCCCCGCCAGCAAAAGTAAGAACGGCAGCGGGGGAGGGTTGGCGGCGGGAGGGGGGTGGAGAGAGTCATTGGTGGCGGTGGGGGCTCAGCGGTGGGGGCTCGGCGGCGGCGGCGGCGGGGGGGGGGGGCTAAAATGTGCCCCCTCCCTCTGGCTCTGGCCCCCCCTACCGCCGGAGTCCAGATACGCCCCTGCCCTTAAGAATAGTCCCTCAGGCAGCCTGAGTCACCTTAAGTATACTAGTCCCACTCCGGAAGGAAATGAACCAGGAAGGGTGGAGTCAGAACCAGGAAGTATAAAAGACAGGCCAGACTGAGGTTAAGGAGGCCCAGGGGAAGGAAGAATAGAAGCCCCAGCATACACCAGTACAACAGACATTTAATGATTGTGACTAGGATGAGGTAAGCCACTTCTGTTTCCTGTTTGAGACTTATGAGCCTCACTCTCCAGACCCTAGAACTTGGAGAAGAACCGAGAAGGACTTACAGGCTGTGTTTGGGGCATGGCAGCCCCACCAGCCACAGACTGTGTTTTGGGCCTGCCAGCCAGAGGCCTACTTAAGACTGTGCTTATTGGACTACAGAGGTGTTTTCCCTTGTGTTCCTGGCCCTGTGACATAATGGGCCTCAGAATTCAATTAAATAAACTCTTGTTTTCATTTATATCCCTTTGGCTGGCTGTGTTGTTTCATTTTTTTGCCAAATGCAACCACTCAATCTTCATACAGTTCTCCGGTCACCTATGCGTGCTTGTTTGCCATGTAGGTTACCGGAAGGATTTTCTGATTTTCTGATTACAAACAGAGGGCACTTGTCAGTGCCGGACATGTTGCAGCAAATTGCAGCTGTGAGGCTGTCTTTTGCACTTTTTCCAGCATGGCACTTCTCTTATTCGATCTTGTAACAGTTTGTAAAAGAAGCCAGTTTCATCCATATTGAACACATCATCTGGTCTATAGCTCTCCATTATTTTTGGCAAACAGGAAAGCCAGTCTTTCACTGCCTACTGAACTACACTGGCACACCACCAGCAGCAACTGTGAATATGATGTTATAGCATTTTTTTAAAGCATTCAAGGAATCAATTGGAATATTTCCATTTGGGTAACCCCACCTCTTTAGCCAGACATTCAGAAACCTCTGTAAGCATTGTCCCACTTACCAGAAGTTGTGCCCTTATATTTGGTGATTTTAACCTTTATGTTGCCACCCCGGATCAACTACATGTGAGACATTTTCTGTCTTTTTTGTCTGATCTCAGCCTTATGCAATGGGTTACTTCTGCAACTCACCAAGGTAGACATATCTTGTACCTGGTTCTTTCTTCATCAGAGTCATTTCTTATTCCTTCAATTCCCATTATGGTCCAGGTCCCCTGGTATGATCATTTCATCGTTCATTTTACCATCCCTTTTGGGGCCCCTGTCAGACTTTTCAAACCTCTTTAAGACTGTCTAGATGCCTATCTAAGGTTGATCCACATTCTCTGTCACTGTCTCTCTTTGCATTACCCACCAATTTTTCAGAACTGGCACTTGTCAAACGGACTTCCCTTTTGCATACTATATTGTCTTGTACCCTGGACTCGGTTGCACCACTGTAGACTATCTTCAACCACTGTTTGTCAGTCAAAACCGTGGTACCATAGTGGTCTTCGTCTTCTCAGACAACAACTTCGTAGAGCAGAATGACATTGGAGCAAAACAAAATTTTGCTTTGACCTAGCTAACTACAGAACCCAATCATGAGATTATAACTATTGCCAGATTTCTGAAGAGTCTCCAAATGTCAGATACGAGCCCTCAGATGTCAGATATAACTTTTGTCTTTCTTCTTGTTCTTGCTTCCTTTGTTTGGTCCTGGGTCCACTTCCCAGTGGCAGTGGGATTTGTAGCACAAAAAGTCAACAAACAGACGTGATTTGGAAAAAGGTATTTTATATAGGAAATCGGCTTATTACAAATGTATAGCACTTAGGATAGAACTTCGTTACAGAACTGCTTCTGTGTGTCTCAGTGTCTGCCTGTCCCTCTTAATTTTCATTTAGTCTTGTGTTTAGATTGTAAGCTCATTTGAGCAGGGACCGTCCTTCTTTGTTTATTTTGTACAGCGCTGCGTAACCCTAGTAGCGCTCTAGAAATGTTAAGTAGTAGTAGTAGTGGTCTGACCAATCCTGTTATTAAATAGTTTGCGATCTAATAAGTGTCATGACGTTTTGTTTTATTGTATATGATTCATATGTGCATTAACAATTTTGCTGTTTCTGTTTACTGATTTGTTTACTAATTTGCATTTTTAATTATGTATGTAGAATATATTAATTTACACATCTATATTTATGTGTCTATTTACATTTAATAAATTTATTTTTTTATATGTTTTGTCGTACAGTTGTAGCCCCTGACGGAGGCTCTAGGGAGGCAAAACGTGGGCATGTCAGGCATTGTTGGCTTTAAGTGGCAGGAATAAAAGCCTTTTAAAGATTCAATGACGTGTGTTCTGCTTTTGTGATGTGCATTGCAATACTTGCAGACTATTGTTTCCTCTTCTGGACTTCCTTAGTCTGTTGAGTTTGCCTTTCTTTTCTGCCCCTTCCCTTACTCCACAGCTCCCCTTTGCCCCTCCCGTCAAGATCTTCCCATCACCCTATTCGCTTTTTGGGGGGGGGATTCTTCTCTTATGTATGAGAGTTGCTTTTCTATCAAAATATTTATTTATTTATTTTTATTTATTTGTAGCATTTGTATCCCACATTTTCCCAACAATTTGCAGGCTCAATGTGGCTTACATTTGCCGTAATGGCGGTTGCCATTTCCGGGTAACAGAATTACAAATGGTAATGTGTTAAGTTGCATACATACATGGTAACATACATGTAACATAACATACGTGAACAGATCATGGTATAGATATATATCATGTGCATATCTATGTTAAGGAAGAATAAATATGTACAGTAGTTACTTTTTCCATTGCTTTTGTTTGTAATTTTGTTATTTGTTTTTTTTAGATTGTAAACTGACTTGGTCTGCCAGTCAGTAAAGGTGGTATAGTAATTGGAAATAAATAAATAATAACACTGCTTCTTCAACATCTGTGTACAGGCTGCTGCTGCTAGTGATGAATGAAAATCCTTGATTATTTTGTCCCACTTGTTAGCAAGTTTTGACACTGTAGAAATGTCAATCTTCAAAGAGGAGAGTCTTCAGTTTAATCTTAAGTAATGAATAACAGGATTCTGGTCGTAAGTACTTAAGTCAATGATTCCACAATGCTGGAGTGGTAACATTAAAGATGGAATCATGAATGGATTATAAAGGGATATGTATAAAGGAGGGAACAACCAGTAAGCTCTGATGTGAGGAATGTAGCAGTCCATATGATGTGTAGAGTATAGGATATCACAGGAGAGGGGAAGGAATTCCAGAATGATAAATTTTATAAACCAAGATTAATATTTTAAACCTAATTCTGTATACCACAGTGAGCCGATGCTCCTCTAAGAGCAATGGCGTTAAGTGGTCCCACTTCATAGCGCTTTTTATAAGTCTTATCACAATGTTTTGTAAATGTTGTAATTGATGAAGTTCTGTACATCAAATCCCCTCCAAAAGTGAGTTGCAGTAATCAATATTAGTGATAACCATAGACAGAACCATTATTCCCAGTGCTTTGGAAGAGAATAGAGATTTTACTTTGCAAATAATATACATCTTTAGGTTTCAATATTTTTTATTTTACATTTATATATTTACATAAATGTTTAAGCAATCGCAATATTAATTAACAGAAAAATAATCATAAATTGATAAGATAATTATTTCCACTTTGTCCACAATTTTAGATCAAAGTACTAAGAATAAAAAATACAGAAAAATGTAATCAATAGAGCAGCAGAGAGCCAAATGTTCGCAGCCGATATACAGTGAGTGCAATTATTGGATGGAGCCAAGGTATTTAAAACTCCCTCCTTTGAACTGATATACTCCAGCAGTTTTTGGGAGTCAAAAAAACATAATTATTTAAATTAATCAAAATTAAACACCTGCAAGGGAATTTTAACATAAATATACCACCTAAATTAAGAACTCTAGGTTTTAAAACCAGGTCCTTTTTTGCGTTTCCCTAGCTAGGTCAGGAAAAATTTTAATTTTTGCTCCCAAAAACTCTGCATTCATATGGCGGAAATAAATTTGAAAAATATTATTTTTGTCTGGTTCTAATGCAAATGTCACCAGAAGGGTGGTCCGTTCTGTTATCACTTCCAAAGAGTTCTCTAGAAATTCAGTCAGGTTCATATCAGATTGAAGTCCTATAGTAGGTCTGGAAGTACCCGTAATGTATTGGGCTCTGACTATGGGTAGGTAACCCTCAGTCGGTATTCCCAATACCTCCCCAAAGTATTTCTTTAGCAAATCAAGAGCTGAGATGAGTGGTGACTTAGGGAATTTAAAAACTTCAAATTGTTTTTCCTTCCTTGGTTCTCCAAGTACTCCAACTTACGGACTTGTACATCTCTGTCCTTAATAGCCAATGAAGAAAACCTTTGCAGACAGGTTATCTCCCCTTCTACTGAAACAATTCTCTGAGAGGAATTATCAACATTGTCAGACAAAGCTTGAAGAGATTGTTTCATTTCCACAATTTCTCCTTTAAAAGTGTTAGATACCTGAAGAAGAGAAGAATTTAGTCCCTGGATCGCATCCCATAGATGTTACCATAGCTGGTCTCGTCACTTCTCCATTGCTTCTGGGAGTGCAACCCTGGCTGGGAGGGGAAGCAAGCTGAATCGCCTGATTCACCTCCAAAGTATCTCCTCTCAGGGTTTGCACAGCCACAGGTCCTCCTCTATCAGTGGCAGAAGCCAAACCCCTGTCGGGTGCCCCTGCACACTGCATCCCTGTCGGCATACATCCACTACCCGGCATTGGAGGTGCTGTGCAAGGGGGAGGGCTAAGAGACACTCCCTCAATGCTACTGTCCACTTTAGGCATAGTTTATAGAATCACACTAAGTGCATGGATTTCTGGTGCCAATTTTAAAGGTGCCATTTATAGAATTTGGCCCTAAGTACTCCCATGTGAACCCAGCATTAACCAGTTAGCACACACTTATCCTAATGTGCTAGCTGGTTAATGCTTTGATGCCTATTTTCTGCCCATGACACATCATGAGGGGCGTTTTCAAAAGGGACGTCCATGTTTTGATATGGACATCCTCGCAAAACGTCCTGATCTAGGGGTGGGGAAACCTGTATTTTCAAAACAAGATGGACGTCCATCTTTTGTTTCAAAACTACAGTCAGGGACGTCCAAATACTTAAATTTGGTCGTCCCTAGATTTGGTCGTCCCTAGACTTGGTCGTTTCTGATTTTCGGCGATAATCAAAACCAAGGACGTCCATCTCAGAAACGACCAAATGCAAGACATTTGGTTGTGGGACAAGCCAACATTTGTAGTGCACTGGTCCCCCTGACACGCCAGGACACCAACCGGGCACACTAGGGGGCACTGCAGTGGACTTCATAAATTGCTCCCAGGAACATAGCTCCCTTACCTTTTTTTTGTTGTTACATTTGTACCCCGCGCTTTCCCACTCATGGCAGGCTCAATGCGGCTTACATATTGTATACAGGTACTTATTTGTACCTGGGGCAATGGAGGGTTAAGTGACTTGCCCAGAGTCACAAGGAGCTGCCTTTGCCTCAAGTGGGACTTGAACTCAGTTCCTCAATTCCCCAGGACCAAAGTCCACCACCCTAACTACTAGGCCACTCCTTGTGTGCTGAGCCCCCCAACCCCCCCCCAAAACCCACTACCCCCAACTGTACACCACTACCATAGCCCTTATGGTTGAAGGGGGCACCTGTTTGGGTACAGTGGGTTTGTGGTGCGTTTTGAAGGATTCGCTGTTTCCTCCACAAACATAACAGGAAGGGGGGATGGGCCTGGGTCCGCCTGCCTAAAGTGCAGTGCACCCACTAAAACTGCCCCAGGGACCTGCATACTGCTGTCACGGACCTGAGTATGACATCTGAGGCTGGCATATTTTTTGAGGGTGGGAGGGGGTTAGTGACCACTGGGGGAATAAGGGGAGGTCATCCCGATTCTCTCCAGTGGTCATCTGATCATTTCAGGCACCTTTTTGTGCCTTGGTCGTAAGAAAAACATGACCAGGTAAAGTTGTCCAAGTGTTCATCAGGGACGTCCTTGTTTCTTTCGATTATGGGTCAAGGACTCCAAGTGTTAGGTACGCCCAAGTCCCGCCCTCGCTACACCTCTGATATGCCCCCTTGAACTTTGGCTGTCCCTGTGACGGTAAGCAGTTGGAGTCGTCCAAAATCGGCTTTTGATTATTCCGATTTGGACAACCCTGTGAGAAGGACGCCCATCTTCCTATTTATGTCTAAAGATGGGCATCCTTCTCTTTTGAAAATGAGCCCGCATGTGTTAAAAAAATTATAAAAATAAGTACAGTAAAACCCGCTTAATGTCACAACATTTAATATCACACCCTGCATAATGTCACAGCATTTTTTTATCCCCGGTCAGTGCACATTTTAGCTAAGAAGGACTTACTCCACCTATTGTCGCTTCATGTAATGTCACATATTGATTAATCTCAACAATTGTAGCTGCTTGGTGATTCAAAATCTACTGCTTTACGCAAAAATAGAAATTATAAAGTTGCTAGATCACCACTGTAAGTGCAAAGAAATTGCAGAAAAGTCTATACTCTACACATCATATGGACTGCTACATTCCTCACATCAGAGCTTACTGGCTGTTTCCTCCTTTATACATATCCCTTTATAATCCATTCATGATTCCATCTTTAATGTTACCACTCCAGTATTGTGGAATCATTGACTTAAGTACTTACGATCAGAACCCTGCTATTCATTACTTGAGATTAAACTGAAGACTCCTCTTTGAAGCTTTTAAATTAGATCCCAATGACAAGACAGTAACATAGGGCAGATTACACTCAGCTGTAGCCTGAAACAAACAGCTAACTTCTAAAATTCTCACTCTTATATGGATCAAGTGTAAGTTTTCTTTTCCTCCCTGTATCTGTCTTTCCTGTTTATTGTAGAGGTCATAAACTGCTGTGTTGATCACACCTAATGGCAGTATATCTAATCGTAAGTGCTTCCTCATTAATTTTTTGCAGGTCTCATACACTAATGGACAAATTAGTGTGGAACTTGTAATAAAAAAAAAAAAACACACATACCCTATTTTATTGCCATGTTAAAAATGGGCTTAACACCCGGGAAAGTCTCACATTGTAGCATGCTAAAGTCCATTTTTAACACATTTTAGTAAAAGGGCCCCTAAGTCTTTTATCCTGACTTTTCTTGTTTCTTGTCTTTATAATCCGTCCAGATTTAAAAAATAAAGAATTTAAAAAATGAAATGATAAGAAATATAAAATACAAATTGACAAATTACAAATTAAACAGCATGCAGAATAGATATAAAAAGCCTACCGTTATCACAGCCTACTTCAAAAAAGCAAGCCTACAAGCTGATCTGGTGCTCCCTGCATAGTGCAATATATAAAGTATTTTGTTACAGTAAAGAGCATAAGAACTGTCATACTAGTCACAACAAAAGTCCATCAAGTGCAAGGTCCTGTCTCCAAGAATGGCCAATCCAGATCACAAGTACCTGGCAGGATCTGAAAAAGTAGATAGATTCCATCCTACTTACCCACAAATAAACAGTGAAATTTCCCAAGTTTATGGGGTCCTTTTACTAAAGGTGCACGACGATCCATTTTTCAGCGCACATGTAAAAAAAGGCTTTTTAAAAACATTTGCCAAAAATGGTCGTGCGCAAAATCAAAATTGCCGCATGTCCATTTTGGGTCTGCGACCTTACCGCCAGCCATTGACCTAGCAGTAAAGTCTCATGCGGTAACAGAGCAATAATGACCTGTGCCAAATGCCATTTGGTGCGCGTCCAATACGCACATCCAAAAATAAAAATTATTTTTCAACTATGCGTATAGAACGCGTGCCAAAAATGAAATTATAGTAAGAGCCACATGGTAGCCGTGCAGTAACTCTATTTTGGCATGCGTTGGGTATGTGTAGATGCTTACGCAGCTTAGTAAAAGGGCCCCTATGTTAATTACAATTTATGGACTTTTCTTCCAGAAATGTATCCAAACCATTTTAAACCCAACCGCACTCATTGCTTTTACCATAGCCTCTGGCAATGAGTTTGAAAGCCATACAGGGTGAACAAGTGAGGCATACAGAAGCACTAAGTATGTCTATTTAAATTGAAAATGTTTTTCCCTTGACAAAGCCTGATGGACAGTGAAATGGGTCCCCATCACGATTCTGTACAAGCTACGAAAGCTAAGTTGAGCTAAGTGCTTTCATTTTTCCAGTGCATGAATATTATAGTGGCAATTTTGATTCAAGCATTTTAAATTAACGTGGTATTTTTGAAGATTTAAAGAATAACATTGTTGAAAATAGAGAGGTTTTTGGCTGATGACTGGTCCTAGTCATAAGGTGCTGTAACTTTTTTGAGTGTGGTGAAAGTACTGTCAAGTGTATGAATCAGTTACAGCGTTAACCTTTGACTGCTGAAGCCTTTTTTCCTCTTGAAAAATCAATAACAAAAATTAATATAGACAAGAATAGCTCTGCACTGATTGATGTTTACTTTATACAAGTGTATATTTCCTGACACTTTGAGCTGGGCTATTTAAGACAAAGCAATCTCTTGTGGGCTAAAGTCAACATTTACACTCTGTAGAATATGATCTCAGCTATAGACTTTGGTTCAGACCTTGATTCAAGGCCTGCAGGACACAGGCTGATTGACCAGTGTCAATCTGATCGCAATCCAGGGGCGTAGCTACGGGTGGGCCTGGGTGGGCCCAGGCCCACCCAGTTTTGCCTCAGGCCCGCCCCTCCCAGAAGCAGAGTCCGTCAGCTCCCGGACCCCAAACAGTTTGCCACCGCCGATCGCGATTCCGACTCCACCCCTCTCTTCCTCCCTCCCTCGGCACTGCAGTAATGTACCTGGGATCCCGGCAGCATTAGCGATGTATCCACGCTGCCTTCGCACTGCCCCGGAAGCGCTTCCAGGGCAGTACGAAGGCAGCGTGGATACATCGCTAATGCTGCCGGGATCCCAGGTACATTACTGTAGCGCGGAGGGAGGAAGAGAGGGGTAGAGTCGGAATCACGTGATTCTCGACCTCACGGGCAGGCGCCTTCGCACTGCCCCGGAAGCCTTCTCTTAAAGAGAGGGCTTCTGCGGCAGTGCGAAGGCAGCGTGGATACATAGCCAATGCTGCCGGGATCCCAGGTAGAAGCGCCGGAGGGAGGAAGAGAGGGGTGACGGTCACGGAATCGGCAATCCTGGACCTCACGGGCGGGCGGGGCGTAACTTGATCTGGGAGCGGTGGGGCATAGCAGAGGGAGGGGGTGGTGAGCAGAGTGAGGGAAGGAGCAGGAAATGGATGGGAGTCTGGGAGGGGTGGTGAGCAGAGGGAAGGATGGGACTGGGAGGGGTGATGAGTAGAGGGTGGATAGGACTGGGAGAAATAGGGCACAGCAGAGGAAAGGAGCAGGAGATGGATGGGAGGGCAGGGCCCAGGGAGAGAGGAGAAATTGCTGGACATGGAGGGAAGGGCAGGGGAGAGAGGAGAATTGCTGGGTATGGATGAATGGAGGGGGCAGGGGAGAGAAGAGAATTGCTGGGTATGGATGAATGGAGGGGGGCAGGGGAGAGAAGAGAATTGCTGGGTATGGATGGAGGGGAGAGGAGAGAGAAAGGTTGCTGGACATGGGTGGGTGGATGGAGGGGAGGGGAGAGGAGGGTTGCTGAACATGGATGGAGGGAAGGACAGGAGAGGGGAGGGTTGCTGGACATGGATGGAGGGAAGGGCAGGAGAGAGGAGGGTTGCTGGACATGGATGGAGGAGAGGGAAGGGAGAGAGAAGAAATGCTGGACATGGATGGAGGGGATGGAAGATTGAGGAAGGAGATGAGATGAGGGAAAAGGAAGAGAGGAGAAAAACTGCACATGGATGAAGAAAATAGGCAGAAGCTGGATCCACTGGACAGTCAAGTCTGCAGAGGACCCAGCTTTTACTTACGGATATAGAGCAAGAAATGAAGAAGAAAGGCGAAAAGTAAAGAAATAAATGGAAAGGAAGCCCTGGAAACAGAGTTAAGAGGACAGATAGCAGCAGAATCGGATACTGGGCCAGCATGATTAGAAAAACAAAGTCACCAGACAACAAAGGTAAAAAAAAATCATTTTATTTTCATTATAGTGTTTGGAATATGTCCACTTTGAGAATCAGGTGCTCAACATTAAAAGTTTATATTTATTTATTTATTTATTTACTTATTTATGGCATTTTATCCCACATTAAACATGAATTAGATTGGAACCTGGGATCATTTAATGTTTTTTTTTTCCTGGAGAGAGTAGTGCATTGCCTCCCCTCCCCCAGGCTCCCTCCCCAGCTATAGCCAGCTCTGCAATTTTAAGGGGAGGTGGACGGGATGGGGGGGGCGCAGAGGTGGACTGGGGAGAGAGCCTGTTGTTAAACATTTACCAGCACACCACTGTCTAGTGCCCACCCATCCAACCTGTTGGCCCACCCAAAAATTGACTTCTGGCTACGCCACTGTCGCAATCACCCTGGGCGTAAACAATTCTAGGAAAGAAGAAAGATAAGGGTGCAAGCGATTCTGAGAATAGAGAAATGGTCAGTATGCACATACAAGATAACATGGTTTAGTAAGATTAAGGGGAAACCCAGATGGCCTGATAACCTCTGTGGAAAACTTCCTAGCTTTCTGAGAAATATGACTAGCTTAAAGTGAAATATAATGTTGCCTAAGATAACCATATATAACTGTATGCATTAGAATATAGTTGATGGAGAGTCAGAGTCAGACAACACTTCTGTGTAATAGAAGCTGATCTCCCATGAGAAAACTTATTGTACCTGCTTAGATAAGAGAATAAAATTTTGATTGCTTTTCTCATAAGTGCAGCCTTGTCTTATATCTCCTCGAAAGAGTAAAGGGTCTTATTACACCTTGGGGAGGTAGAATAAAGACTAAACATTTTACAAATTTGTGACCCACAACGTCGATAGGAGTGGACGTGAGTCGACGCACAACCTTCCAGTTGACCGAAATTTGCTCCCTTGGTAGACCCTTATCTTAGGTCCCAGTGAACAAGTATCCTGGTTGAAGTTGAGAGATCCACGTTGAGAGTGAGTTGAGAGATCCGAGGTATCCTGGTTCGAGTTGAGAGCACCAGTGTCCCCGGTCCAAGTCGAGAGATCCAGAAGGTGTTGTGATTCAGCTGCAGAGAACCCGACATAGCAGACGGTCCTGGTAAGGACGAAGATCGGTAAGTCACAAGCAATCTTTTTAATTAATTTCGAGATAAAGTGTATAAGCCATGACTACACCTCTTGACATACTCATTAAATACTTCCCCTTAGATAAAAAGGCACTTGTCACACTCTGTAACAAGTGGTATAAATGGAACAAAAAACAGACAGATTTGTGTTGGCCCTTAAAAGGATCCTTTGACAGCAACACACTGTGTAAGTTGGTAAAATTTAACGAGGCCAATAAGGGTAAATCCTGTACGAAACATTTACAGGCTATAAATAAATGGATCCTGATTGCAGATAGGGAGCTAGAATCTAAGTCCCTGCCCAATGTAGACAAATTCCCACCACCGCCTCCAGCGCCCACTGCCTCAGTGGAACCGCCGCCATACGATGCCCCGACCACCCCAGACACCACCAAGCTACTAGCTTGTGGTACGGCAGTAGGATACCAAAAGCTATACCCAGAGCTAAACTACTCCGTGACAGAACATACACTGCACATGACAAGTTTACCATGCACATTAGTGGCATTGTAGATTTAGAGCCCATGGTCCCCACATGAAGTTGTGCCATTCCGCCGATGGCCATGGAGAAGGATAACAGCCCTCCTCAGCCCTCGCGTTTACTCCCACTCGAGAGGGGATCGATTGATCCTACTCACTGTAGTTTGCAGTGAGTCAATTCAAGCAGATGCCCACACATCCGCACACTTCGACAACCCCACTACCCCAATAAATGTTGCCGAGTTGCAGCAAGACATTCAATTTGAAATCCAGAATGTACAGCGCAATCTGAATGCCGCTGCACAAGAGTACCATCTCCTCAAAGATAGTGCCCTCGGATCTGTGGTCGCAGACCCACCTAGGTCTCGCCCATTTAGGGATAATGCTCTCAGATCCACTACCCCAGCTACCAAGCCCTGTACACACATGCAGCAACCAATTTGCACCTCCAGAAAAGGGAAGATAGGACAATCAGGCGGGCCTCATGGCCTATCGGGAAACGATTCACTCAGAATTCAAGCATGCGGGTCTCACGGCCTAACTGGAACCGACTCATACTTAGGGAGGGGAGAAAGAGACTAAACGAGGACCGGAGCACCAGCAACACCCTTGGTGCTGGTAATCAAGGAGAAAGGGAAGCATACACAGAAACACGTCAAGCCGTAGCCCACCACACACAAAGAAGGTGAGGGACTGTAATATAAGATACTGTAAGCAGAGACCCTCAGCAGACAGGGAAGGGAAAAGTCTGCAAAATGTAGTATGGAGCCTAACACACACACCCAGCACAGAAAGGGACAGTGCTCTGTAATACAGGAGGTAGTACAGCAAAGAAAGGACTGAAACAGTCACAAAGGGAAGACTGCAATAAACAGACAACTGCCAGAAGCAGAGAAGCTCTTCAGACAAAGGGTTAAACCAAGCTCAGCACACACACAGCAGCCAGAGGCAGGGAACACTACAGACAACGGGTTAATTGGGAGTACAATGAAAGAGCAAACAAACAACCCCCAACGGAGAGAAACAAAAGGGTCCCAAGTCTGCTACAAGGGCAGGACCTGCCAAGCAGAAAACAAATACGGCACAAAGGGAACTCCGAAGGAAGGGGAAGTAAAACAAACAAACTGGAACAGAACGAGGTAGGAACTCACCACACAGCACCACAGCCAAACAGAGAAACCCAGGTGTAGTGAGAGAGGTAATTAGACACACGCAGGCAGCAGCCGGCAAACAGAGCAACAGAAACTGCAAGCAAAGAAAGAAGTAATAACTCCACGCAAACACAGAGCTAATAGCTCAGACAGAGCAAAGGTAAGGCTTCAGCAGAATTGAAGTAACGTCAAAGGATGGGTTGTAGGGACAGGTGAGCTTAAGTAGATCAGACTGACATTAGCTCAGCCCCTGACGGACCAATCAGGAGCGGTTCCAAGCATTCCCCTGTCTGACTAGCAGAATTCTAACAGAATCATAACAGTGCCATTAACAACGTAAGGCCAAGGGAATTGTAGGAGCTTATCCTTTAAGTCAACCCAACCATTTTATAATGTTGCCTAAGATAACCATATATACTGTAACTGTGTGCTTTAGAATATAGTTGTTGGAGAGTCAGAGTCAGACAACACTTCTGTGTAATAGAAGCTGATCTCCCATGAGAAAACTTATTGTACCTGCTTGGATAAGAGAATAAAATTTTGATTGCTTTTCTCTTAAGTTCAACCTTGTCTTATATCTCCTCGAAAGAGTAAAGGGTCTTATTACACCTTGGGGAGGTAGAATAAAGACTAAACATTTTACACTTTCCACCTACTCAATTAACTTTCTATGTACCTCAACAGTGCCACTCTCTATAATAACTTTTTTTTAAGGGGAGGTAGGGGGTTAAGGTTTACACACCCACCTATTTCATTGGCAACACAGATAACCCTTTTTTTTAAAAAACTTTTTATATTGAACAATGAATTTTTATGTTTCTAAATATTACTATTATTTTCAATTCTCATTTTTAATTTTCACATCTTAAATAAATAAATTGTTATTCAACAGAATCAATTTTTCACTGCCAGGAGGGGACTGGATCCAATATGATTCATGTTTCGCTGATAAGCTGTCTCAAGGAAAGCCCCCTACAAACAAATCATCAAAATTAGACGCTGTTCAAAGATCATCTCTTTTAGAAACTTACTTTTATCCTATCCCAAATTACCTATTTAATTAATCGCCAGCTTTACAGGTCAGTGTTCATGATAGCGGCAGCGTTTTCTACTTCCCTTTTTAATTATGCGCTGACATCACTGATTTCTAAGCTCCACCTACCCCTCCCCTGGGTTAAGTTAATGTCATCCACTCTACTTCCATGTTTAAACCCCGTGGAAGTACTGACTTCAGATTGAAAATCCACCATTGTTCTCTATGATTCAAGAGTTTTTAGAGCAATGACATATATGTTTGAATGTGTACACATATACAAATTGGGTAATTCAATAAAGTTTCATGCCAAGTGTGACATCCTTTTGGCACATGCTGAGTGCCAATTCCTGTAATGGGATTCCGTTATAGAATACTACCACAAACTACCATTGGTATGCCTAAAATGTAACGCATCATCAGTACACCTTCCACAGACATGATATAATTGTTATCCCATTAGTGCAACAAGGGTGTCATAGCTTACAGCATTCCGTATAGTATATGCATCATAAGAACATAAGAATAGCCATACTGGGTCAGACCAGTGGTCCTTCTAGCCCAATATCCTGCTTACAACAATAGACAATCCAGGTGAGAAGTATCTGGCAGAAACCTAATTAGTAGCAACATTCCATACTAGTAATCCTGGGGCAAGCAGTGGCTTCCCCCATGTCCATCTCAATAACAGACTATGGGACTTTTCCTCCAGGAACTTGTCAAAACCTTTTTAGCCCAGATACGCTAACTGCTGTTACCACATCCTCCAGCAGCGAGTTCCAGAGCTTAACTATTCTTTCACTGGAAAAAATATTTCCTCCTGTTTGTTCTAAAAGTACTTCCATGTAATTTTCATTGAGTGTCCTCTGGTCTTTGTACTTTTAAAAAGAGTGAAAAATCAATTCATTTCTACCCATTCTACACCACTGAGGATTTTATAGACCTCATCTGTCTCTTTTCCAAGCTGAAGAGCCCTAACCTCTTTAGCCTCTCCTCATATGGGAGGAGTTCCATCCATTTTATCATTTTGGTCAATCTTCTTTGAACCTTTTCTAATTCTGCTATATCCTTTTTGAGATACAGCGACCAGAATTGAATGCAATACCCATGCTCTCTCATTGCTCCACCCATTGGTATGCCTTCTAGCACTTCACACCAAACCAGTAATGTGTGCCTTTATTGAATGGTGCTTAGTGCATTTACACACCTATGCCAATTTTCCTTGGTAGCGACGCATGTAGGTGACATATAACTGTAAGCGCCAATTTATAGAATTGCCTCCTATATGCCAAAATTCCACAAAGATGCTATTCTAGAAATATATTTGTATCTTACATTGCATATGTTGGGCACACATGCAGTCAGAGTCTGGACAGAGCATAGGAGGGACTCACGCTTACATGTATAACTTATAGAATACTTGAAATTATCCCCCCCCCCCCCATTCTATAAATGGCGCTCAAAATTGAGCACACAAATTTGGGCACATGCCCAATTTGTGCATGTAATTTGAGTAATGAGTCAATTATTGGCATTAATTGGCAACAATTTGAATTTACAAGACCATCTTGCTAAGCATAATTTTATAAAGATGCGTACATAAAAAAGGGGGCATTGGCTTGGGAGGAACATGAGTGGGTCAGAGGCATTCATTAAAGATGCGCGCAGTATTATAGAATTCAAGGGATCAGTGCCTAATTTAGGCGCAAGGATTTACACCAGGTTTCAGTTGGTGTAAATCCTCGCACCCAAAATTGGGCATGGATCCCAGCTCTAAGCACTATTCTTTAAATGGCGCCCAACTCGGAGTGCCATTTATGGAATAGCGCTCAGCACTCATTTTTTTAGAACCCAAATTTGGGCACCGTTTACTGAATCCAGCCCTGTGTGTGTATCTCCAGCCCTTAAACACACAACACCTGCTCTATGGCTGGCAAAAATGCTCTTGCCTAAGGGCCCCTTTTACCAAGCTGCGGCAAAAGGGCATGTGTTTTACATGAGAGCCGAGGCCCCCTTTTACCGCACCTGCAGGAAATATCCATGCGGCAAGTAAAGCATTTGCCGTGTGGCCATTTTGGGAGAGAGCCCTTACCACCACCCATTGAGGTGGTGGTAAGGGCTCCCGCATTAACCTGGCGGTAACCAGGCAGCTCACAGCACTGCCTGATCACCACTGGGTACGCTCTGGTGCTACAAAAATAAATACATTTTTGTAGCGCCGGAAATGAATGCATGCTGGGGGTGTGAAGTACCATCGCGCTGCTGTGGTAGCCCAGTGGTACTTCCTGTATAGCAAACGGTAAGCCTGTGTTGGGCTTACCGCCGCTTAGTAAAAAGAGCCCTCAGTTATCAGTGCATATTTTAGCTGTTGTGCTAGTATTCTACAAAGGAAAGTAGGTGACTAAATTCCTTTATAGAATAGGCACCTACCAGGCACCTTGTTATAAATTTACCACTGTATAAACAGCTTTCCAGATGTTGCTCTTTCTTCCTATTTCCATACAATTTCTTACTGAAATATCAAGCAGGTGGTCTAGTAGATTTGGCTTGAAGTGAAAGTCTGTACTGAACACTAGCTAGAATTACCCTCCTAGAATAACACTCTGGGAAACCCTCTGTTAGCACACTTTCTCTTTTTTTTTATTTTTTTTTATTTATGCATTCTTGTATCCCACTATTATCCAAAAACAGGTTTTGGTTCAAAGTTTTTCACTCTCTCTAACCCAAACCCTGGTTTGCAACAGTTCAACCTGTACATAGGGTAGTAGCTCCAACAAGTCACTTTATATAAGAAAGGAAATGTTAACTAAGTCTGATATGACAGGTTTCTCATGCAGGAAGTATTAGTAGCAATCCACAGCAACAGTCTTTCCTCCATTACTCCTTCTATGTCTACCCTGCCAAAAAATGAGTTTTCCCTTCAGTGAGGTTTCCATTTTACATTCCTAGGGCAAATATCCTTACTTAATAAGATAAGTGCTTGTCCAGTTCTGACAATGATGTATTTCTTGAGGGCTTGGTTCAAATGAATGTGCAGTTATACATTATCTACAGAGACAGATTCTGGGCACTCTGCTTTTTGTCATTAAGGCAGCCACTGGATCTGAGAAGACATAGATTAGGTCTGTTTTTGATATTGCATCCCTTCCTTCAGAAAAAAAATCAAATATTTTGACGGCAATATTAAAAGCCTTTTCGTGGGTAAAAGCACTCCTTATCCATGGCGCATCTATGACATTTCCCAAGTCTTTTCATGTCATTTTTCTTTTTGCCTGAAACAACACCTGTGCCATAAATAGTGCACGCTCTTTCCCAGTGTGTGTAAGTGTGCATACATAGTAACATAGTAACATAGTAACATAGTAGATGACGGCAGAAAAAGACCTGCACGGTCCATCTAGTCTGCCCACGATAAACTCATGTGTATACCTTACCTTGATTTGTACCTGTCTTTTTCAGGGCACAGACCATATAAGTCTGTGCAGCAGTATTTCCCGCCTCCCAACCACCAGTCCCGTCTCCCATCACCGGCTCCGGCACAGACCCCGTATAAGTCTGCCCTCCCCCATCCTAGCCTCTCAACCACCAACCCCTCTTCCCCCCGCTATTTGCAGAGGTGCAAATAGTGCAGCAGGAGTGTGCACTGTTCTCAAACAGTGCACACTCTTTCCCAATAGTGTATGATTAGATGAGTGTGCACTTTTTCCAAAAGGTCACTCACTAGTAATACCGATTAACAAAAATACCCAAACAAGTTGAAAATTCCCATAATCTACCCAGAAAACTAAACTAAACTTTTTGGGCTGCACATTCCTAATTTCCACATGCAAAACAGTGCCAGTGGAGAGTGTGGATTGTTTTGCCAATGTCCCCCCACCCCACTTCTCCCATTTATATTGGTTCTGACCTGGACTCACTACAGCTATAATTATTTTAGAAGTTTCATTATAAAATGTGCATGGTGTAAATTTGTAGGAGAGAATGCTACCAAGGATCATTGTAGGAATTTTGGGGTAAATTCCATAAGTGATGCCTAAAAATCAACATCAAAACTTTTACATGCTGACCCCTGGATTCTATAGAATGAGCCTAGAAATCCATGCGTATTCTGTATCAATGCACGTAAGTTAATTCCCCAGAATCAAGGTCTGCTGTACTAACCATTAGGCTACTCCTACACTCCCCAGCATCCTTTTTCCAACAGTGGCCAATCTAGGTTACAAGTACCTGGCAAGATACCAAAACAGTACATTTTATGCTGCTTATCCTAGAAAGTGGAGGAGTGGCGAAGTGGCCTAGTGGTTAGGGTGGTGGACTTTGGTCCTGAGGAACTGAGTTCAATTCCCACTTCAAGCACAGGCAGCTCCTTGTGACCTTGGGCAAGTCACTTAACCCTCCATTGCCCCATGTAAGCCACATTGAGCCTGCCATGAGTGGGAAAGCATGGGGTACAAATGTAAAAAAAATAAGCAGTGGATTTTCCCCAAGTCCATTTTAATAATGGCTTATGGACTTTTCTTTTAGGAAGCTATCCAAACCTTTTTTAAACCCAGCTAAGCTAACTGCTTTTACCACATCCTCTGGCAATGAATTCCAGAGTTTAATTACACATTGAGTGAAGAAATATTTTCTCCAATTCATTTTAAATTTACTACTTTGCAGCTTCATTGTGTGCCCATAGTTCTAGTATTTTTAGAAAGAGTAAACAAACGATTCACGTCTAACCGTTCCACTCCACTCATTATTTTATAGACCTCTATCATATTTCACCTCAGCCATCTTTTCTCCAAGCTGAAGAGCCCGATCTGCTTTAGCCTTTCCTCATAGGGAAGTCATCCCATCCCCTTTATCATTTTCATTGCCCTTCTCTGTGCCTTTTCTAATTCCACTACATCTTTTTTGAGATGCGGCGACCAGAATTGAACACAATATTCGAGGTACGGTTGCACCATGGAGCGATACAAAGGCATTATAACATCCTCATTTTTGTTTTCCATTCCTTTCCTAATAATATCTAACATTCTATTTGCTGGGCACTAACATTTATACATGTGTTATACAAGTAAACACACACACACACACACACACACACATATATATATATATAATAACATATATGCTAATATGATGCTTCTGTGCTATTCTGTACCAGTATGTGTAACTTGCATAGTGCTTAAGTGCAAGGGGGCTTACACTGGGGAGGAGCATGGGTGGGACATAGGCATGGCTCCCATGTAAGAGCATAACTTAAAAGAATACACAAATCCTTAGGTGCTAGCACTTAAAACCAGCCCTCTAAATATGAGCGCTTAGTTGCATCAACACCAGGTAATGCTAGTACACTATGGGGGAAGTTATCAAAGTGGATTACTGTTAAGATAGATTATTTTACCAAGGCATGCATAAAATGGAACCCTATGCTAAAATAACTCAACTTATGGCACAATAAACTGGCGTGTGGTAAATGACCTGACTTAACAATAGCCCACATTGATAACTTCCCCCCTGAAATGGATCCTAGATGCCTAGGTTCCCTTATAGAATAGGATCTTTTCAAACACCATAGAGGCACCTAAATAAAGATGCCCAGTTAGTGAATTGCCTTCTAACTACATTAACACACACAGTAACATGCTTAAGGGTTCTTTTACAAAGGCGTGCCAACAGATTTCATGCCCTCTGATGATTAGTGTGCACTAAATACCATGAAGCCCATTATATTCTCATGGGCTGCATGGCATTTAGCGTGTTCTAATATATAGTGCGAGCTAAATCCATTAGCAAGCCTTAGTAAAAGGAATCTGAGAAAATATTTCTTCACTCAACGTGTAATTAAACTCTGGAATTTGTTGCCAGAGAATGTGGTAAAGGCGGATAGCTTAGCAGAGTTTTAAAAAGGTTTGGACGACTTCCTAAAGGAAAAGTCCATAGTCCATTATTAAATGGACTTGGGGAAAATCCACTATTTCTGGGATAAGCAGTATAAAATGTTTTGTACTTTTTGGGGATGTTGCCAGCTATTTATGACCTGGATAGGCCACTGTTGGAAACAGGATACTGGGCTTGATGGACCTTTGGTCTATCCCAGTATGGCAATACTTATGTACTTATGTAGGTTACACAATTGCCCCTTTAATGTTCATTATTAGTTAATAGATCTCACTGCATAAAATGTGACCTGTGGTAAATTACACATTAATGTGTATTAGCATACAGCAGAGAGGCAATGCCTATTTAGTAAGTCCAGACCCAACATATATTACAGTATTTCTATGTTATAGTCTTAATTTAGTACTGCTGACCTAGGAATCTGTTGGTACTGATTTCTATATTAGCAGCCTGTAAAGCTGTATTGCTTTTGTTTGAATATAGCCTAAGATAATAATGGTCACTGCTAAAGAAAACCAATGAAATATTTATCGGCCTTTTATCAGACAAAAATTCTGAAGTGTTGCAGAATATTGAAAGCTTTAAGGCTAACCAGGTTGAAGAGGCTGTGAAAGGAAGAATCCAAAGTTTAATTCCAGAATTTTCCTCTGTGAGTCCTTTGGTTTAAGTATGATTTATATACCAAGTGCTCCTTATTTTTTTTTATAGCCAATCAGGGGCCCTTTTACAAAGCAGCACTAAAAAGTGGCCTTAGCACACCCTTATGTAGGTCTTTCCTACTCCCTAAAGCCACTTTTACTGCTGCAGCAAAATGGACAATTTTCCATTTTCAGCAATAATAGCCATGTGCTCATTAGTGCATGGCCAAGAGCACGTGAGCCCTTAAAATTGTCTATTTTGTAGGCGGTAAGGGCTCACGCACTAATCTGGTGTACTAACTGATTAGCATAGACATGCCCCCTCGGCAAAAAAATGTTAACAATTTTTATTGTGTGGGTAGCACTTTTATATATGAATCTTAAGCTCTGGTAAATATGCATTAGTGTTTACTGCAGCTCAGTAAAAGGAACCCTTAAAAACACCGGGACTCTTTTACTAAAGTGCAGTTAATTTTTTGGCACTTATTGTACCTTAAGTGTGGTAAATACAGGGAGCTCACCCAGCGTCTGCCCTGCATTTACTGCACAGGGCAGACAATTACCACATGGTATTGTGGTGCCTACAGTAGCAGATAATATGGGAGCTATGGGAGCATGCTAGCTGCCACCGTAGATAGCGTGCAATGCAGGTCCACTCAGAAATAGTTATCCCCCCAAGTCACAACCCTTGATACCTCTCTCCCGATCCAGACCACAAAATCACCCCCATGTTATTCAATCCCCCTAAGATTGCCCCTTATCCAATACAATCAATCCCCCCTCAAGATTGTCCCCCCACACCAGATTGGTCCCACCCAATCTGATCCTCCAAAACCCCTCACCCTGAACAGCACTTGTAGAAATAGTCCTGTCTCTATCTCAGACCTCCTTGTCTCCTTATATGGAAGGATGTCCCCTAGTTATAGTACTGTGAGACTATCGTTAGGGATCATTGTAGCTGTTTTGTTGCTGGATCCTGATGGGGCAGGAGTGGATGGGGGATGCTGCTCTACCATTCCTCTAGCCCACCACAGCTGGGGCGTAGCCAGTATGGGGCCACGGGGGCCTGGGCTCCCATAGATTTGCCCCTGGACCCCCCTGCCGATGACCCCATGGCCCCCCTCCCGCCGCCGCCTACCTCTGCTGGCGGGGGACCCCAACCCCCGCCAGCCGAGCCGAGGTTCTCTTCTTCCCAATCCAGCGCAAGGCTTCATTCTAGTCTGACCTCCTGCATGTTGTACGTGCAGGACGTCAGACTAGAACGAAGCCTTGCATGGGATTGGGAAGAAGAGGACCTCTGCTCGGCTGGTGGGGGTTGGGGTCCCCGCCAGCAAAGATAGGCGGCGGGAGGAGGGTTGTCGGGTCGTCGGTGGGGGGGGGGGTCGGCAATGGCGGGGGTGGGTCAAAGTTGGTGGGGGGGTTAGCAATGGCGGCAGGGGTTCAGCAATGGTGGCAGGGGTTCAGCAATGGCGGTGGGGGGAGGGTCGGTGGTGCCGGGGGGCTAAAATGTGCCCCTCACCTCGGGCTCTGGACCCCCCCACTGAAGTCTGGCTACGCCCATGCACCACAGATGACCCTCGGGTAAACTAGGGAATTCTTGGGGGGGTCTGAGGGGAAGGTCACCATGTTGCTAGGGGAAAGGGCTTCAGAAGGGGAGGGGCTACCTCTAAATGTGCTATTTAGGGAAGAGGCTTTGGAGAATCGGATCAAGTAAATGGGATCTTTGGTGAGGATTGGATTGTATGGGGGTAATCTGATTGGGGGGTCAATCATGGAGAAATCTGAATCAAATTGAAAGATCCTGTGGGAGCTAATCTCAGAGGTGGGACTGGATCAGAGAGGGAGAAACCTTGAGGGGCCAACAATAAGGGATTGAATCAGATGTGGGCAATCGTGTAGAGGACTGATTGGTAGGGATCAGATTGATGGAAATCTTGGGGGCATGTGGATCAGAGGGATATTGGGAGTCCTTGCTGTCAAAGATGGCAACGAGCTACTGGACTGCAGGTACTGCAACTGCACTTAATGCCTCCTCTTGAGGTAGCACCAAGTACAGCTGTGCTATCAACAGTCATGGCAGCTAGTGCAAGGTACAAACCCACTTTCTAGCAGTCACGGCCATCCATGCTTCTGAAACACTCAAGTCAAACCCAGTTCCTGCCCCTACTGGCATTACGTAGCTAGTGTGGGGTTTTTACCGCACTGGCTGGTGTGCGTGGTGTAGATGCAGTAAAACCCAAGCTGGCTGCTTAACTCAGCTTAGTAAAAGACCCCTATTTGTTGTAACACTGAAATAAGGCCAAAGCCAATAAGAAAAGAGGTCAGATAATCAAAACTTCAAAAATAACTCAGACTATAATATGCTTGAAATTATTATTGGAGATATCTCTATAGCATTTCTTTATAGCAGAAAGTTGCACAAGACTACCTAATGTGGCAACTAGGAACTAGAAGGAAGACTAGGATTAGAGGAAATATCTCGATTATCCAAAAACTAGTTTGGATAATAATTGAATTGGATCATAAAACAAATATCTATGATTTGATTATCACAGAAAGACAAGGGAAGTGCAACAAAAATGTTGCACCCTTGGAAATTGTCAACTCCTTCAAAACAAGAAAGACTCTTCATCGTTCCTTGTCAAGGGGAAAAATGGAAATTGTTGATCCCAATAAACAGTTCTATATCTTAGGAAGGAAACCCTCACAGTTAAGCTGTGAGGGTGTTAACATTGGCTGAAGCCAAGGCAGCCAAGAAAGGAAAGGAAAGCGGGGGGTAGAGGAGGGAGTAAGATTAGAATTAGATAGTGGCTAGGTTAGCAACAGGAAAGGAGGAAGGGGATTGGGTAAGGAAAAGGGATAGGATTGGTTGGAAGGGAAGTGTTAGGATAGGGTGAAGATTTGGTGCTCAGAAGTAGTTTTTAGTTAGGTAGGAGAGGGTTAGGGTGAATAGGAGGGAGTTGAAGGACCCTTCCCAGCCCGCCCTTGGTGGGGGGAGTGTGTGATGTGGGGAAGAGTTTTTGGGACGGTTTGGGGAAAGGGGGGAAGAGGATTTAGGGAAGATGGGTAGCAGCTTTTAAACGGAAAAGGGTGCCTGGATGAGGGGTTTAAGAGGCACCAGAAGCGGTTAAATGAATATTATGAAACATATGAAATGGAAATGAACTCGTGGGCGGAACCGCCATGAGTAACAGGTGGCTTGACGGTACCGTAAGTCACATGGGTGGAGGGGGGTAAGGTGGGGAGAAAGTGAGCCAGTTCGTTACCGAATGGCTTAACATTATTAACCGCATTGTGAAGTTAACCTGGTGGAAAGAGTGATATGTTACTAAGTTGATGTTAGGTGAAATGAATTTTATTAATATTTTGGAAATAAACCTGCAGCCAAATTTTATTCCAAAGAAAGTGTTGTTTTAGTTATTTAAAGTTATGAGAATGTGTTATGGGCTGCCTGAAGTGCGAATGTCAATGTTAAAGCTTTTGAGTGCAAACTTTGTCAGGTTCCAAAGCAAATGTTACCAAAAGAGTCCTGCAAGCCAAAAGCTCTAATTGAGAATTTTCTAAGTGTGGTAACATTTAAACTATTCTCTGAAACTACTTCCAAACCCTGGCCTACTTTATTTTTATCCAAAGATTTAGTAGGTATATAGAAAGCCCTAGTGACTGGCAGAAGTTTCTGGAGGTATCTTAAGAACCTCTCTATAATAAAATCTCAGCATGTCCAAAGGAGGAATTAGGTCACTCTTAGAAAAGTTCAAAAATCTCAAGTTTAATCTTTTAGTAAAATTTTCAAGTTTCTTGCTTTCTCGAAAAAAACAGACAGATCTTTAATGACATTATTAGTGTTCTAAACTATCTGATTCTCCATCATAATAACTTTTAGAATCCAATTTCTGCTCCACCACTTTAACTCTTTGGGAAACTTGTCCAGTCTGGATCAAAACTATCAATTTAGGAAGCCAGAGAAGCCTCTATCTTTTGTAGAGTGGGCCATATTAAATCTAAAGTCACTACTAGAGGATTATTAACAACTGCTGCTTGATAACATACAGTATCCCCCAAAGGGGTCTCACCACCATTCTGAGAACCTCCTCTGGAATGCTTCGATGTTACTGAGGTAATGATAGCCACCACCATCATGCTCCTCTGCTCCGACAAGCAGGCTCCCAATGTGATGGATGAGTCTTCAATTAGAGATTCCTCCAAATGCTGTTCCACAACTTTTCCACCCGATGCAGGTGTCCCAGACCTCTAATTTTCCAGGCTAGGAGGTTGAAGCATGTGTACTGAGGCTGCTCCTGGCATCAGAGGAGGCAAATGCTGATAGGGGCTACGTGAGATGTTACAATTGCGTAGGAAAAATGTGCCCAAATTCAGCCTCTCCTTTCCCCCCAATTAAACTCCAGAAGTGCTAGAGCAGGAAACCACTGCAAAATGAGTTATCCTTATCTGGACAAGGTGAGTCCCCTTCAGGTTTGGGGTGCTGCTGTACTTCACCTGGCCATTGCATTTCCCCATCAAAGCACGGAACACACCAGGAGCTCCACACCAGCACATCGTTCAGGGAGCCATCTTGGATCCCCCCCCCCCCCCCCCCCATTTTTTAGTTCTTTTATTGTTCTGAGATATTGTTCCAGATGATTTGCTATTCATTAGTTTCTTCATTTGTCCTGTTAGATTTTCCAGGTTCACTAAAAGTTGTTTCGGGTCTTTCAAATCATTAATATTAAATGCCATTTCTGACAAGGGTAGCTCCCTTATATCTTTCTTAATGCAGACCAAAATTAAGAATTCACATGGAACAGCATTTTAGAAAGAATGTCTGACTCAGAATAAGTGTCCAAGTTAATAGTTCATTGGTGGTGCTAGTAGTTTAGAACAGGATCTGCGTAAATAAAGCCTTTTCTAAAATACATGCGAAATGGACATCCATGTGCAGGTTACATCCAGCATTAACATCCATTTTACAGGGAGGTTTTCCAAGATGGCGCTGTGAATAGACGCACCTGTGCTTGCTCCTGGAGGCTGCTGTGTTTGTGAGTTTCTCTCGGTGCCTCTGTAGCCTCGTCAACCATGGGGAAGCGGAAGGGGAAGGTAAAGGAATTTCCCTTGGTTCCTGTGACCTCCTCGACGATGAAACAAACAACCCTGCAATTTCCCAGGCAGCAACCGGGTCCTCAGGGAACTTCGACCCCCACTGCAGCTCTCGGCCCTTCGGAGTCGATTGAGAGTGGAAACGGGGCTTCCTTGAGCCCTGTGGAGCGAATTGCACCTCCCCAGCCTGGAAGAGAGTTGTGGCTGTTCAAACAGAGACAGACGCCGAAGTGGCTCAGCTGGTCCTGTCTGAGGGTGTGACTGCAGCAACGGAGACAGATTCTCAACTTCGGGAAACATTACTACAACAGGCTTCAAAGGTATTGCCTCAAGCTATTGTTTCCAAGTTAGCTCGGGCTGATAGTCTATCTCAATCTCCTCCTGTGGCTAGTGGAGTGATTAGACCAGCAATTGTGACACTGGAGTCACTATGGGACATGGTTTACAATATTCAAACCTCTATGCAAACTACTTTAAAGCAGGATTCTTCTGATATTGAAGTTCTTTCTGAGGCTGCCCTGCTTCAAGCACAAGTGACTGCACAGCAAACCCAGAAATTGGAACGTGTGGATATCAAAATTCAAGAAATGGGATCTATAGAAACAGCTTTGGTTAAAGACAATAATTTCCTACATAAACGACTTGAATACCTTGAAAATCAGACTAAAAGACTTAACCTTAGGTTTCTTAATTTTCCCAAATCGCCGTTAATTTCTCCTTTGGAGATGATTAAAAAATATTTGGTGGACATCCTGGGAATGGACAAGGACTCATTCCCTCCCATTACACGGGCTTATTACATTGGGAATACTGGAGTGGAGGTGGGAAACCCCCTTCCCCCCCCCCCCCCGCCCCGTAATAGGGGAGGTAATGAATCTTACCTCATTCCTAGAAAGCTCATTAGAAATAGTTACTCAGAGGTTAACTCTGCTTGTCACTTTTGCGTTGGAGCCTGATAGGAATGCCGTACTACGGCTTTCGTTGAGACACTTAGAAAATCTGTTTTTGGGCTCAAAGGTCCGTATCTTTCCAGATCTCTCACGGCCTACACAGATGAGACAAAAGGCCTTTTTGGAACTTCGCCCCAGGGTGGTGGCATTGGGAGCAAATTTTGGTTTGCGATTTCCTTGTTTTTGTAATGTGATGCTTGAGGGTAAACATTTTCAGTTTGTAGATCCAAAACAGTTGAAAGAGTTTATTGATGCAAGAGTTGATGTGAATATAGTAAACCTTCCCTAATTTAGCAGGCTGGGGTCTGAACCAGAGGAAGCATCTATTGATTATTAATTTTTGTATTTTTTTTCTTTTTTCATTTCCTTAATCTTGGAATCAAATTTCTTTAACTTGTGGACAAATGGGCTGTAAAGATATATACTTAACATTTTTGTTTCCTAATGTTAAATAATGCCGATTGCATATTCAATTTATGTGGTGATATATTGGAAGATTTAAATAAATAAATCCAACCGTAACATCCATTTTACAAACTGAAACATCCAAACTATGAATAGGGCAAAATAAGGGGCATGACATCATTGTTGCAGCATAGGAACATCCTTATTATAAAATGACAACACATATGTCCATGTGGATTTGAGAAGTAGCCTAACAGATAAAGCAGTGTACTGAGAAACAGAGGAACTGGAGACTCTGGTTCAAATTCCACTGTAGCTCTTTGTGATTTTTTTTTTCTTTTTTTTTGTGAGCCCTCCAGAACTGA
The DNA here is from genome assembly GCF_901765095.1 of Microcaecilia unicolor. Taxonomy (NCBI): domain Eukaryota; kingdom Metazoa; phylum Chordata; class Amphibia; order Gymnophiona; family Siphonopidae; genus Microcaecilia; species Microcaecilia unicolor. The sequence goes on along the minus strand of NC_044036.1, from coordinate 202,623,634 downwards.
GAGGAGAGCTCTGGGAGGGTAGAAAGGGTATACCCTTGGAAGCAGAGCAGGAAGGAGCCTGTTCAGAGTCAAAGGGGGCAGCTCGAAGAAGTGCACATCTGAGAGAGGAAAGGACGGATATGGAGGTAAAAGCTCAGCAGGATGCTTGCCCACAGAAGGAGCAGGAAGCCACAGCCTTGGATTGTTCTGCCAGAAAGGATGGGTATAGGTGGACAGGACAATGTTGTAAATATGTAAATGCTATAGGATTATGGAAGTTTATCAACTCAGGTACCAGGATTTCTACTGACTGTTACAAATGCCTCTACCAATAATGTGTGGACTGTTTATTAAGGACTTCTTTTACAAAGCTGCGCTAGCGATTCCCACGTAGCAAATGAGAGGAAGCCCATAGGAATTGAATGGACTTCCTCTCATTTGTTGCACCAAGAATCTGCAGCGCAGCTTTGTAAAAGAAGCCCTAAGTGAATAAGATGAAATTTGGATATCTGCCTGATGCAGCATTCCTGTAAAGTTGTTGCATTGGATAGAAGCCCTGGAGTGGAGAGATATTTTTGGAGTGTGAGTGAAGTTATTTTGCTCAGAGACTAAGAGGAAAAATACAGAGAGAGTGACTTAAAATTCTATGCCTAGCGGGATTTAGCCCTGCCCCGGCCTGCACCCAGCTCAACAGAACAGAACTTTGCTTGTGGCCCTTGTCTCGGGTACCATGGTTATAGTCATGCCTAGTATCTCAAGCTGTAGCTCTAAAACAAGAACAAATTAACCACATCCACCAAACTCAAAGTTAAGTGGAGGAAGAGAAAACTAGATTCAGGATTTTCCCAGAAATAAAGGCTCAGAACCAATTAGTTATGAATAAAAGTTTATTGTAGCCTTAATTGTGTTTTGTATTCAGAAACATTTTTCCTAAGAATAAATATGACAATAATATTATAAACCAAAATAGTTTTTAGAATGTGTGAGTTCAGCTGAACTTGGTTTACAACTTTCTTTACTCACAGAGTGGCTTTTTCAACCTTATAGCGTGCAGGAATATTTGTTTCCAATAACAATGTGGAATATCAGCTAAGTGTTATGTTTCTATTTTACTCAACTTAAAATATTAACTCTCTGGAATGATTCAAATCTCGCTTAACATAAGAATTGATTCTTTGTGTTGTCAATGCCAGGTGTGGGGGAGAGAGGAATTGATGTTGTGGGGGATGATGGGCAGTGGGGGCTATGAGAGGGTGGGTTATTGAGAAGGGCAGGGGTGATGCCAGTCTACCAGGGGATGGCGGTATAGAAAGGCAGGTGTGATTCCGTTCTATGGGGGGAAGGGGTGGGGTATGGAAGGCCAGGGGTGATGCCGGTCTATGAGGGGGAGGGGTGGGGTATGGAAGTCCAGGGGTGATGCCGGTCTATGAGGGGGAAGGGTGGGGTGATGCCAGTCTATGAGGGGGAGGAGGTGGGGGTATGGAAAGGCAGGTGAGATGCCGGGCTTTATATGAAGGGGTTGGGGGGGGGGGGGGGGTTGGAAGTAAGAAACAACTTCGTCCTGATAGACAATGCCTTCAACTTGAACGATCGGCAGATACAAGGTGGAGCCCAAAATCTGGCTCTGTTGCTTTTATTCTTGAAGTGCTTGCAGAATTTTCAAACTTTGCTGGACAGAAAAAACTAGAATCCCAATTTCTCCTACAACAATTAGAGGCAAAGAACTTCTTATTTCTGGCAGTTACATTTGGGAAATTGCTTGAAAGTAGTGATTTTGCCACTAAAGGGGAAGGGAAGAGAAATGGGACTTAATATACTGCCTTTCTGAGGTTTTTGCAACTACATTCAAAGTGGTTTACATATATTCAGGTACTTATTTTGTACCAGGAGCAATGGAGTATTAGACTTGCTCCAGAGTCACAAGGAGCTGCAGTGGGAATTGAACTCAGTCCCCCAGAACCAAAGTCCACTGCACTAACCACTAGGCTACTCTTCCACTCTATGGATCTCCACTCCATATCTATGGAGCACCACTGTGACCAGTTTGCATTACTCTGATAGAGTGTTTAAAAGAAACTTTTGTTCAGTTTAGGGAGAACACATCAAATAACTTTGACAAAGTTCTTAAGTTAAGAGATGAGCTCTTGGAGAAATATGATATTGAAAAGTTGGATGTCTCTTTCTCTCGAAAGGCAAAGCTACCTGCAAAGATTGGTGATACATTGGTTTTTTCCACTTTGGGGAAATCTTCTTCTGTGCACAGCAAAGAACATTTGCGACATCTATGGAATGAGATTATTGACTGTCAGCTAACTGAACTGAAGAATCGTTTTCAAGATGATGCGTATGGAATGATGACTGCTTCTGCTGCCCATATACCAATATCTGAGATCTTTGGCCAAAGAGAGAATCTACAGTCCCCAAGAACTTTTATGACATCACCATAGAAAAAGCGGAATTATCAGTGTTTGTTCAGCATCTAAAACGCAATGTAGCAAAAGGTGTAAATTATCCATCATTAATTGAAGTGCTAGACAATTGCAGTGTGGACATCTTCCCAAATGTTAATGCCCTATTAAGAGTACTTATCACTCTGCCAATAACAACCTGCATTGTGGAACGAATGTTTTCTACTATAAACAGGATCAAAACAGCATCAAGAGCCTCAATGCTCACCAGCCACCTCCATAATCTTATCACTTTTTATCTTTTGAGAGAGAACTATGTGATTCATTGGACTATGACAGCATTATTGATGTATTCAACAGCAAAAGATGCTGCCTCATTCTTTAGTGAAAATAGTGTTTCCACAGTACAGAATAAGATACAAGCCATAAATCAGTTTGTTATTTTAGCCCCAGATTTTTACTTATTTTATTTAAATCAATTTTGTAAGAGCCAGTTTATGGTTATAATTGTATATCTGAAGAGATAAATATTTATTAATACATTTTCTTTACCACTTGGATAATGTGGATTATAATAAAAATAGGTAAGCTCAACGGCTTCACCATATATATAATTTATACAATCCATACTAACATCAACAAGAGACCACAATATTCAAAAAGAGCTCAAGTAGAAAAGCGAATGGCCAATCGGTTTTGATTGAACTTGAACAAGAGTTCTGACCAATGAAAGGAATGATGAAAAGTTGACCAGCAAGATACCTCAGAATTTGTAAAACAAGAGAAAAAGTTTGTCAAAGAATTTTACCAGAAAGAAAAACTGACTGTTCCACTATAGTTGTGTTTCATATAGAGAGTTACTTCAGAAATGAGTAAATTAAAACCTGACACTGGAATGATTAAGGAAAGTAGAATGAAAAAAGATTAGATATTGATAATTGCAGCAAAGGACAGTGGGCTACAAAGATGGTTCACTGTAGGATACGTGAATATAAAAAAACATGCAACAGACAAATGCTGAATTTGAAGCACTGGACTATGTGATGTCTGAAAGCCTATATATAGAAAGGAATATTAAGGTACCAGATCTCCTTTACTGTAAGCAATTTAGGCAGTAGAAATCTCTCTTTGGAACAATTCAACTGCTGAGATCAGTTTTCTTTGTGTATCAGAATCATATCGCCTCAAACATACCTTGACATAGGGGTAAGGTTCATTCTTGTCTTGGTGTGGTCCTTCAATGAGTTCAGAAACATACTAAATTAAGGTAGAAGAAAACATCTAGTCATCCAGTCTGCTCGGTTATGTTGACTGCACTGTTAAGGATACCTCTCAGCTGTTATCACAGTGAGACTATTTCCAAGATTTTTCCCTATGGCAATTCTTTATCTGCTCCTTCGTAAGGAGAAGGGAGTGGAAGGAACACTGTCAGGAACTACAGGTATTGAACTAATTAATGTCAGCCTCAGATAGGAGAGAAATCAGTAGAGCCAGAGGAATTGAAAAGACTTCAAAGGTATATCCTTATTTTATTAATACAGCTTAATAAGGCATTTATATTTGTTATAAAGCATAGTTGAATGATATGTACTACAGTAATTATTTGCAGGATACTGTGATATGTGTTAAGAGGTTGACCATACTCAAGTCTACTATAATGGCAAGGTTTTCTTTTTTTTAAGTCCAAGAACACAGAACATTGGAATGCAAGATTTAAGTTATGGAATAATGCAACTTTATTTAAAAATATCAGTGTTTCCATCCAAAGTTTCCATGAGTGTGTATGTGGTTTATATTGGTGCACATTGTTTACTTAGAAATCTATCATCAAGAACACTATAAGGCATTATTTAGGAGTATACCAAGCACTACTCAATCTGTATGCCTAGTGCCCTCCCATGTTAACTCTGGGCCCCCTCCAAAAAAATATCAAGTCTATCTATGCCCCTGCTCTGAAGGCCACGCAGCATGAGCCATCAGCACGCCCTACCCCATGGCAGATGCACACTGGCCTGTCTGACTATGCCAGCATACCTCGGCCCTCTGGGTGTGCCTAAAGAGAAATTCCCTATTGAGTACGTTACAATAGCATTAGTCCCTGACAAAGGGCAAGAAGCTAGCCAGGCCAATTAAATTAATTATTATTAGTATTATCATTATTACAAGGTCTGACTCACAACTCTGGCCCAGGGTATACTGGTAGCAACAGAAGCAACCCCATCTAACATCCAAGTAGTCACATAAGCAGGTAAAGTTGATGTAATAACTTTTTCTTCTTTTTTTTTTACTCTATGAGGAAGTAGGAAGTGGCTAGAAAGGGGTGGGGTGGAGGAGGGACCTGGCACCACCAGGTGTACCCCTAAAGCTCATACCACTTAGCCTAAATACCCGCAGGCTCTACTGAACTGGGAAACCCAGAACAAGAGCCACAACACAGATAAAACCAGGAGCTTGCAACAGACCATCCACTGTCTGCTGCAGATAAAGATATATCCCCCTAATATTCAACGCTATTTAGCTGGCCAGACTGGTTAAATAGTGTTTAACTGGCTATCCGCCAATATTCAGTATGGGATAAGCAGCTATCCCCCACTGAATATCCCCGATTAGTGGATAGCAGATAGCTGGTTATATTGCCCGATATCACCGGATATCTACCTATTTTTAAATCTGGCTTAGCAGCCATATTTGTCCAAGTGAAAACATGGGATATCTTTGGTCAGTTTAAAGATAACCATTTTAAGTCTGAATATCAACTTAGCCGGTTATCTTTAAACTGACCAAAAATAAACCGGATATTCAATGCAGGTCACCGGAAATGGCCCAGCAATGAGTATTTGGGCTCAGCACTAACCATGGGAGTTAGCCGGTCTAACTCCTGCGGTCTGAATATCGCCCCATACTGACTAACCAAGGAACATATCATACTATAAGACAGAGTTCAGTGCTCTCTTTCTCCACCTGCTGGTAGATGGTCACAACCAACAAGGCTCTAGATTCATTTGCTGCAGGTGCTAAGAAATTTGTATTGCCAATTTTAAGACAAATCAAGGACTAACCCAGCATGTCCCTGGCAAGCTGCAGTAATACAATATCCCTAGGCTATAGCAGCCAAACAGTGTGTTTTCTGCAGGGATTAGCCTTAAATCAAGCCTTGTGGTCACTAAACAGGCCTGCTTTTCAGAGTTCAGAGAGGAGTAGCCTAGTGGTTAGAGCACTGGGCTGCCAACAGGGAAGCCCAGTGAAATCCTGCTGCCACTCCTTGTGATCATGAGAAAATCATTTAATCCGCCATTACCTCAGGTACAAACTTAGGGCCTCTTTTGGTGCGTTAATGCCGACAAAACCCATTCACTTTGAATGGGCTCCATTGTCACTGCCACACGGGAACCACTGGCGCGGCTTGATAAAAGAGGCCCTTAGATTATAAACCCTCCAGAAGCAAGGAAATACCTAGTATGCCTGAAAATATCTCACCTTGAGCTACTACTGAAAAAGATTTTACATAAATCTAAATAAATATACAAATTTGGTTTTTTAGGATAATTATTTGCAAATATCTCTCATGTACTTTATGTTCAGTAGGAATATTCTGAAAATCAGATCATTTATTAAATTTTAATATGCCAAATTAAAGCAGTGTGCAATAAAACTGAAGGAATTAAAAGCAAAATTCTATAATAAAATAGGAAAGAATCAATCATTCAAAAAAGTAGGCAGGATAAACTCTCATTCAAAAAGAGCAATTTCACCACTGAGCATTGCAGCACTCTCATCTCTGTTTATGGACTATGAGGACTGGAGATCAGACAGACTGAATTCAATCACATCACCACTTGACATTTGATTGTACATAAAATATATTCTTAAGCATGGCAAAAATATTTATCCACTTTTAGACTTTTACATTTAGTTAAAATACAGTTTAAGCTCATGTTGTCAAACATAACAGCCTATCATTTCAGTCACAGCAGAGCACTAAGGCAGGGAAGAATCAATAGCAGAAGCACATAGGCACCAATCCAGCAGTGCAAATCCAACTTGAGAGGTGTTATTTCCAATCCACTTTAAAACTTGCTGTTAACGCTATTATTCTTCACCTAACAAGTCACTTTTCTGAGATTTCTAATAAGCAAGGCCATCTGACAGTACAATGTAATTCAGCACCTACTTGTAGACTGTGCTGATTCTGACCAGAATTGAAATTCATCAGTGCCTGCCTCGTTGGTAAAGTCATTAGGAGGGAATGCATTATTTAAGTGCTCTCCAGACTTGACTGTTGCAATTGGTAACAAATGTTGCTGATGTTTGCCTACAAACGAGACTTGTAGAAAAACAATGACTGTAGTGAGTGCACTAAGTTGTTGGAGGGAGGACAATACAGAATTAAAGGAAGGGGAAATGAACTGTTGAGATTTCATCGGGACCAAATCCAGGGAGGGGGATAGTAGGGATTCCACTTACTCCAGTTACATGAGTCAACCTCTTCATGACAACGATCCTTATTCTTATCCCATCTTTCAAGTCCAGACAACTCATAAACTGGATATTTGTTTGGGAGATGGTTAATCCCACTAGGGAAAACGCTTGATCATTTAATACCGGCCCTCAATTTATACCTTTAGAAAAGGTATTTTAACACCAGTTTGGGGGAAAGGGAATTGATATACAGCCTTTCTTTGTTTTTTCACAACTACATTCAAAGCAATGTATATGTTATATACAGGTACTTATTTGTACCTGGGGCAATGGAGAGTTAAGTGACTTACCTAGAGTCACAATGAGCTGCAGTGGGAATCAAACTCAGTTCCGCAGGATCAGAACCCACTGCTCTAACCACTAGGCTACTCCTCCACTTTTATTTATTTGGATTTTGTTCACATCTTTTTCCGTAGTAGCTCAAGGTGAGTTACATTCAGGTACACTGGTTATTTTTGTTTTGCCTGTTCTTTGGGTCTTAGTCCTATATTTTTGATTTGCCATGTATTTTACCTTTGCACACTTTTTGAAATAGAATGAGAAACTTTATAATCCCACTGTGTTTTTAAAAATTCACTTATCCCAAGTTTGTTTCAGATCTTGAGGCTGTTTTCATGATTTGAGTGAATATTACACTACAGTAAATCCTGTGCAAAGCTATGACGACGAGAGGGAAGAGAAAAGGTACAGTCGCTTTCGAGTTTAAATATGGATGAGTATAGCTTCTAGGTGGGACTGGGAGAGGAAATCCTTTACAAAGTCAAGAAATCTTATAAAACTCCTGAATATAGGGCAATTGTTAGATAAGATGGGGCCAGGAAAGAAATTTGGTACTTCAAGCATTTTCAAAGCCACATGTGGCATGGGAGCCTAGGACAATTGCCCTGATTGCATCCCATTAATGTTGGCCTTGCAAACCAAACCTTCTGTCTATTTGTCCTGGAACAATACTCATATACTGTGAGCCAATATTCAGTGGGATGGACAGTGTATAATTTGAAAGGTCTAATATAAGATAGTTTCAGATTATACATATACTGGCAGTGCATAAGCCATTTAAAAGTCCATAAGTCATTATTAAGATGGACTTGGGGAAAATCCACTTGTTATTTCTAGGATAAGCAGCATAAAATGTATCATACAGTTTTGGGGTCTTGCCAGGTACTTGTAACCTGGATTAACCACTGTTGGAAACAGGATACTAGGCTTGATGGACCTTTGGTCTGTCTCAGTATGGCAACATTTATGTTCTTATATTCTCATGCCACTGAGTATACAGATATAAGTAAAACATCCAAAACATTTGAGGCTAGATTCAGTAAATGGTGCTCAAAAATGCTCAATGCTATTCTATAATGGGCACTCAAAGATGAACACCCATTATAGAATAGCATTGAGTGCCGCTTTTGGGGACCAAATATGGGTGCCAGGACTTATACCTGCCGAAACCAGGTATAATTCCCAGCGTTCAATTTGGTTGCACAACCTTGGTATTCTAGAACACTGTGTGCAAATTTTAGGAATGCCCCTGACCTGCCCCTCCCATGGCCACACCCCCTTTTGGGTTAAGTACTATAGGATTTGGGCACACATTGTTATAAAATAGCGTGTAGCAAGATGTGTGCACAAATTCATATTGGTGTCCATTTGTACCCAATTATTGGCACTAATTGGCTCATTACTACTACTACTACTATAAATCATTTCTAATTTAGTTGGGTACACACCCTGGATTGCTGCCCAAATAGCGGCGTCCAATATTGGGCACCATATATAGAATCCAGGAGATGTCATGCTTATATAATGTGTGTTTTCATATACCTATTTTATAATGTCAAGTATATACAAAAAGAAGGAACAAAATCCTCCTGTAAAACAATACAAAGAAAAAAGGGACGGAAGGAGCCAAACCCACAAACTAGGATTATGTAAAATAGACTCAATTTATTATCCAAACGTAAAACCAATGAACAGTCTTCTGGGAGCAGTATCCAATATCAGTGGACAAAAACAGTAGTGTATAAATTGTACTTCAAGATGAAAAAAACAACAACACTGCAGTGTTTCAGCAAGAAATTGCCTTTATCAGAGGTCCTAAAATGAGATATCTGCAGTGTTGTGTAGTAACATACAGGCTTTTAGAGTACTTCATTTTAGGACCCCTGATGAAGGTAGTTTCTTGCTGAAACACTGCAGTGTTTGGTTTGTTGGGTTTGTTTACGATTATCACACATTAGATAATCACCCACATTAGCCAAACCCCAACTGATTACTGCTAGAACACCCACGGTCTTGGGTTTGTTTCTTACACTAAAAAAAACAAACAAATAATACTCAGAAGTGAAATGGAAAGAAAAGTTTATTCTGGAAACAAGTAAATAGTAGCTCAAACAGAGGCTAATGCAAGTATGAAATACAGAAAAGAAATGATTAGAGACCCCCTTGTCTCCAAGCCAGTTCTCTGCCTTGGGAACAAAGAGCCCCCCCCCCCCCCCCCCGAACATAGATTTCTCTCATTTTTATACAATTTAATTTAATGCATGTTATACAATAATCCGGAAACTAATTTCCATCTTAGCATATCCCACAAACCAAACATCTACTTTCCTAATCCAACCATCTGACTTTTATCCTATCAATTATCAGTTCATATCCCAATTCTTAGAATAGCAGTTATGCCACCCCACCTGAATCTGAGTCACAAAGCCATGCTGTCTTCATCTACCTACTAGAAGCTTCTCTCCCATTATACCTTCTGTCACAAATTCCATGCCCACCTCCTCATGCTATTTTGTTTTACACATCCAAACTATATGTACCAGCTGACCTTGTGGTTAAGCTAGCAGGCTGTTCCCAACTTCTCCTTTTCACTATCTAGATTATAATGTGGTTTCAAACCATCTGAAACACAGGAAATCTTGACCCAAAGAATTAATACAAATCTAAATATCCATTAAAGTTATCTTAATTACACTGGACCATTATATATGCATGTACATATCTTCTAAAAGCTTATAACAAAGTTCACAATCAATAAATTCTTAAGCTGTCTTGTACAGTATCTTGCCCTAGACATGACCTTAACATTGGTCAGCAAAAATACAGAAAAAACAGGGTTTTTTCCATTCTCGTGACGCGTCCTCTCCCCAAGATCTTGTATAACCGTCTCCCACCCACACACATCTGTCTCAGTAAAAAGGTCCACTTCCCCTTCTCCCATTGCTTGCCCATCAAATCACACTAAATGCTTAAACATGTTTTGGGGTCCAGTCTAGTTAGTAGGAGTGTGGGGGGTCATATGATTGTCCTTGCACAATTTCAAAAGGCCACCCAACAGTCTGATCAAGTTAGCAAGGATTGAAAACAGCCCACAAAATAATTTGAGGATGGGATGAAATAAATCTTACAGATAATCCTTGTTTAATTATCCAGAGGGGTGCACTGAACTTACAAACATTAGGGGTCCTGAGCCTCTCCCCCCCCCCCCCCCCCCCAAGTTCCCTACAGGTTTTTTTCATCTTGAAGTACAATTTGTATACTATCGTTTTTGTTCACTAACGTTGGATATTGCTCCTAGAAGACTGTTTATTAGTTTTACATTTGGATAATAAATTGAACCTATTTTACATTTTTATTATTATTATTATTAGCATTTGTATAGCGCTACCAGATGCACGTAGCGCTGAACACCTGGTACAGACAGTCGCTGCTCAATAGAGCTTACAATCTAAAATAATACAGACAGACAAGACGATTAAGGGCGAGAGAAATACTGGGTGAGAAGGAACAAGGGGGGAGGCAAATGAGTAGTGGCTAGGAGCCAAAAGCAGCAGTGAAAAGGTGGGTTTGTCTCCTTTCATCCCATAATTTCAAGTATATACCTATTAACTTTATAAAATATTAGCACAGGTACACAAGAACCATTTGTATATATAGGTGGTACCACATACATGAGATCAAGGGCTGATGTAGATCTCAGGCTATACTTCTGCAAAGTACTATATTAATTAAGGAAATTTTAATCTATGTAAGTAGATGTGGAGTCTGCTCCTTTGCACGCCCACAGTGAAAGTGTATACCATTAAACCTATATACTGCTTTCATGCAAGCAGTATTCTATAATGGGTCATTTATGCACGTAATTGGCCACTTACGCACCTATTTTACTAAAATACTGTTCTCTATGGGGCCTTTTTACTAAGTTGCAGTAAAAAGGGCCCTACGCTAGTGACATCAGCCATTTTTGCTGCGCACCAGGGCCCCTTTTACAGGGGGTAAAAAGGCAGAAAACAGAAATAGTCAAGTGGTAAGTTTGTACTTGTCGAGCAGCCATTTCAGGGGGGAGCACTTACTGCCACCCATTGGGCTCCCACGCTAACCCGGTGGTAACCAGGCAGCCACCCACACTGATTACCATCGGGTAACCCTCTGCAGAAATATATTTTAAATATTTCTGCTAGTACTGGAAATGGGCGCCCTGGGGGTGGAACTACCGCTGGCATCCACGTTGGGCCAACGGTAGATCCAGGTTGCCGTGCGACAACCCTTTAGTAAAAGGGTCCCTACGTGTATTCTTACCACCTAAAGCTAGACAACTCCTTATAAAATTATAAAATCAGTTGTGTGGTCTGTACCAGTGCTGAATGCATACATGCCTTCCAATATTGACCCAAATGAGTTCAGCAAAGGAAGTTGCTTATTATCTATGTTCTTGAGGGACTGTACCTGAAATGAAAATGAGCGTAATTCAGGAAAATACAGCTGTCAGGAAAAACAAAGAGCTTCAATTTAAATGCTAATCAAAGGATTTAAAACAGAAAATTTCTGTGTGAGAGCTCTCCTTTATGTCTGATTTCTTTTTCAATGTTCCACCTATGACCACTGTAATCCTAACAAGGACTACTTGTACTGTAAATTCAGGCATTCAAAACCTTTTCCTTGTAAAGTGCTCATTTTTTTCCTTTACTTATTTGGCAAACTTGGAAAAACAGCCATTTGCAGACTTCTAGTTTCTTCAGGGTTACAAATTTTACAGCTTCAGAATGGTTTGGGATTCTTTTCTGATCGGTCTAACACAAGGTTGCCAGATGATGAAAAATGTTCCAGTCCAAGTCATGCCAAAAATAGCCCCAACACCAAAAATAGCTGTAGGAAGAGCAGGAGGTCCCCCACCCCTTCCCTCCCTCCTCACATAGCTATCGAGGGGCTCTTTTTTGGCATGACTTGAGCTGTAGTACTGCCTTACCTGTGTGCTGCTCAGCTTGCTCTGCCTGCCTGCGATCCGGCAGGGGAGGACAGTCAGCGCTGGAAGAGGCAGGAAAGACTGCCTGCCCTGAAGAATTCAAAAAACAAGTGGGCGGTGAGGTGGATCCGGAGGGAGAGAGGAGGGAGGGAGGAGAGCCAGAGCCAGCTCGCAATTTTCAACAACCGGCTCGCAAGCCGGCTCCAGCACACCACTGGCCATACACCTGCTCTGCACACATCAACTGTTCTGCGTACCCCCTTGCTGCCGGCACCCAGGGTAGACCACCCCCTCTGCCCCACCCTAGGTACGCTAGAGTGCACAATATATTGCCCAATATGTACTTGCATGTTAGTGAAATACCAAGAAAAGATATGATATAATATGAATTCACATCTCATGCATATCTAAAGGAAAATTTTCTCAGCAGAAAACTGAACTAAACAGCGGGAATAATTTCTTCCTATAATTAACAGCTGTGCTGGAATATAAAAATTCATTACATAAGGATGACGTATTGAAAGAGTACATGTGGAATATAATTATTGATCAGTTAGAAGAAGCCATCCATTCTGTTATTTTTATGGTGATTACAGACAGACAGACAGACTGATTATTAATACATTTATCAAACTTCAGGACAGGTACTGGAAGTTAATAAAAGGAGGGAACCTTGCAAATGTCAAGGCAATTCTCTCACTCTGTCTAATGTGTATCCATTGGCCTTAGAAACTTATACATCTCTTTTTATTAAAACATTAGCCAGATAAAAATATTATTTGCTGGATAAATTTCTTTATTCAGTGTTATTGAACTATGACCGCTCTGACATTCAATCACAACTGAAACGCCATAAGTCCAATGTCTGACTTTTATGGATTATTATGAACTGTCTGTACATCAGTTTGTTTCAGAGATATCCATAAACAAACATTGATTGGTTTAGATATTTAAATTTAAAACAGGTTGTGCATGGTAATAAACATTATCTATCTGTAATAATGTAGTTAAGGTTGAGCATGGGCCTTCTCAAATACAGCCAGACAAGGGTGTAAAATATAAGTACAAAACTCTTTATTAAGAAAAATATGCTTTAACCTATATTTTCACAGGTTTAGAAATAAACTGCCTGATATTCAAAGTGATTTCAACAACCAGAAGAGGCTACTGGCCATTTAAATAATTTGTCCAGGGCTAAATGGCGATGTTCAGTAGCACTTAACTGGACAGTGCTGCTGATTATCCCTTCTATGGCCTTTCCCTAACCAGTAAGGTTAGGGGTGGACCAGGGGCGGAGTTAGGACAGAGCGGTGACATAGCCAGTTAGTGGTGATATTCAGCTGTGGTACCTGGCTAGGTAACTGCATAAAGTTAGGACAGCAAAAAGGCTGCTACAGTAGAAATCAAAAAATCTAGATGCCAGAAATCCGGATCACCCGAGAATCTGGACCCCCCCCCCCCCCCCAAAATTGCTGCTTTCGGACCACCCAAGAATCCAGACTACACATTATCCCTCCCTCCCTCTCTCTCCCCCTCCCACACACACATAAACACACACACATGATCCAGCGTCTCTCCCTCTGTTCCCGGCCCTCTGTTCCCATCCCACTTGCTCTTGTAACACTACCTTGGTTTCAATGTCGTCAGCAGATGCTGCAGTGGTAAAGGTAAGTTAGTTTTCCCCTCTGTCAGGGTACACTTCCACCTTAATGCGTTACAGACACTTAAAATTACTGCTTCAGTGTTCAAGTTAGCACCCCAGCAACCACAGAACAACCACAGAATTTATTTGGGTATTAAAATAAGTAGTTAAAAATGTATTGCGCAAGGTATCACTTAAAATCAGCAAATTCTGTTCCTTTTTTTTTAACTGCTAGCAGATATAAGGTGCTTAACATTTAAAATCATTTAAAATCTGTAAACAATTCTGGAAATAATAGTGACACTTAAAAGTGCTTTACGTATACTTCTTTCTTCTGTAGGTTTACTCTGGTACTATATTAGAATTACAAATCGCTCATCTGGGTGTGGATTCAAGATGGCGCTCAAGCAGGATGTGCGATGAGGACGCTCCTAGAAAAATTTTCTCAGAAGCAAGTTTCTTATAATAATTATGCCGAAAAGGAAAGGAAAGCTGAGGGGACCACCTCTCCCGAAGCAAAATCCTTCCCTACCTGGGCAGCAGTCCATGTCTGCGTATCTGGTTTCAACTCCAGTTTCGGACGTATCCGCTGGCGAGGCAGGGAAGAGCCTCGCCTTGGAGAGCGAAGTATCGCTCAGTCCATTGGGACCTTTGACCCCGACGCCGTCGTGAACGCCCGGAGGTTCTGTACCAAGCCCTGAAGGAAAGGGGAACTCGAAGGAGTGGTGCTCTCCGGAGACGTTCGTGCAGCCCAAGGAGATCTTTGGGATGGCGCAGGGAGACCAATGAACGCCGGAAGTTTTGCCTGGGGTAACCGGCGGGAAGTCGCCTGAAACAACAGCGCAGGCTTCGGCTTGCGCTTTGGCGATTGAACCGCTGAGAAAACCTCAAGTGGTGTCGTTGGAATCAATCTGGACAGCCCTTGAATCACTTCACAAGATCTGTACTTCATTTATTACAATGTCATTGAACAATTCTTCTCAGATAAATTCTTTAAAAGTTCAAATGGAGGGAATATTAACGAAGCAGACTAGTTTGGAAACACAAGTTGAAAAATTAAACCAGCAACAAGCCCAGATCTCTGGAGATCGCATGTTAATCTACAGAAAAATCGAAAATATGGAAAACTACTCAAGAAATCTGAACTTGCGAATATAAAACTTCCCACAATCTCAATTTGTGCCTCCTAAAGACATGTTTGCTAAATTCTTGAAAGAAATATATAAGTATTCTGAGCAAACAATTCCTCCAACTCAAAAAATGTATTATTTGGATGTGAAGACTTCTCCAATACAGGATAATTCTATGCAGGATAAATCATCCGAAGCACTGGACTTAACAAACTTTTTAGAACAGTCGAAGGATAATACAGAGACTAGAGCAACCTTGATAGTATCTTTTGTTTTTCTGCAAGATAAAGAATCTTTATTGAGACTTTATTTTAAAAACATGTGTCCTGAATTTAAAGGAAGCAAGGTCTCCATATTTCCAGACATTGCTCAATGGACTCAACAAAGACGGAAAAAATTCCTGCTTATGAAACAGGAATCTCTGAATATAGGAGCAGTCTTCCAATTACGTTTCCCATGTATATGTGTCCTGATGTTTAAAGAGAAGAAATATG
This sequence comes from Microcaecilia unicolor, assembly GCF_901765095.1. NCBI lineage: Eukaryota > Metazoa > Chordata > Amphibia > Gymnophiona > Siphonopidae > Microcaecilia > Microcaecilia unicolor. The sequence goes on along the minus strand of NC_044036.1, from coordinate 202,608,260 downwards.
TGTTTTTTGAGCCAGATCAATTGAGGTCATTTCTTGATAAGAAGGGAGACCAGGGTTAATTTCAGATAAATAAGTCCTATATAAATATGGATAACCACTGCTTGTTTTCCTTTAATTTAATGTGTTTTAGCACCAACTTCCTTTGGTATTATTATATCTTGAATCCCTCTATTTGTGGACTATAATTATCAGCCGAATATATATTCTCTGTTAGTAAACTTATCTATTAAGTTAGAATATGTTTTCTTTTCTTTGTTTTTAAAGGCTGATGTATCTTATCAAAGAGTTATTCTTTGTATATTCTATATTAAAATGAGAAATAAATAAATAAACAAATCGCTCATCTGCTTAAGGAATCAGATAAGTTTTCCCATTTTTCTATCTCACCTTTTACCACTGACACTCAACCATTAAGAATATGTTGCTTTGTGTCTGAATCTTTTCGCCCTACTCTGTTTTATCTCTGCAGATCAGCGAGGACGGAAGACATCAGGAGTCCCACCTGTCCCAGGTGAGTGTGTTCACTCTTTTAGGGCCCTGTTTACTAAGGTGCGGTAGCGTTTTTAGTGCGTGCACAAATTTAGCATGCGCTGTGTAGGCGCCCTTAGGAATATTGTGGGCGCCTACATAGTTAGCGTGCGCTAAAAGCACTAATGCGCCTCTAGCGTAGCTTAGTAAATGGGGCCCTTAGTGTTTAAATGTCCCAAAAAACCACAAATTGCAATTTTGACTAGTGTACTCAGCTGTGCAATGTGAATCAATGACCAAAGGCAAAAAAAAAAAAAAGTACTGAAATAAAAACATGCACACAAAAAAGAAAACAAAATTTATCCTCTTCCCAACGCTCTCTTGTCATTGCCTGGACTCCTCACTGTGTCAGGAACAGGAACTGGAATTCCGGTGTACCTACCTAACCTACCTTTAAGCAAACCAAGAAGAGAAAGCTATCTCCCTCTCTGTGTGCACTATGTATACCCTGTCTTCAACAGGAACCTGTGCTATTTTTAAAATAAAGGATAAGTCAGTTAAAAGTATCAATAAAATTCCTTAATAATCATGTAGAAGATTTATAAAAATTCCACCAACTATAAGTGACAGAATTCCTGGCTGTACATCCTAAGATGCCGCCAGTGGTGGCCTTACTCACAGAGTGCCACTAGCATGCACCAGCCTTTTTCCTCTGACCAGTCCCACCCTTTCGAAAACAGGACTGGATGGGTCAAAGGGGAAAAGGCTCGGTGCATGTCGGAGGCTGCCTGTGAGTAAGGCTTCTGCTGGTACGGCAGCACAGAAGACTTCAGAACAATTGAGAGTGAGACAGAGCCACTGGCAGGAGGGAGGGAGGGAAGGAAGGAAGGGGGAGGCATAGCCATGGGAAGGAGGGCTTGGGGGCCTGGGCCCCACTGTGATGAAGAGAGATGCTGGGTGGTGGAAAAAGATATTTGACTATCTGTATCATATCACCCCTGTCTCTCCTTTCCTCCAGGGGTATATGTGTTCAGGTCCTCAAGTCTCTCCTCATACGTCTTATGACACAAACCCCATACCATTTTTGTCGCTTTTCTCTGAACTGCTTCAAGTCTTTTTACATCCTTAGCAACAAACGGCCTCCAAACCTAGACACAATAATCCAAGTGGGGCCTCACCAACGACTTGTACAGGGACATCCACACCTCCTGTCTTCTGCTGGCCTCTCTATGCAGCCTATCATCCTTCTGGCGTGGCCACTGTCAGGGCCGGTCTTAAGGCGAGGAGACCGAGGCGGCCGCATAGGGCCTCGCACTCAGGGGGGCCCCGCGCAGCGCGCCTCAGGTCGCCCCGCCCCGACCGCCCCGAGCACCACTCTACCTCCCTCCCAAGTTCAACAACGCGCGACGGCGACGTGGTGGGGGCGGTCCGCCCCAGATGTCAGCGGGTGGTGGGGGGGGGTGCTCCGAGTCCACTCCCGGTGCTGCTCGTCCTGTCCTGCCTTTAAAAACCCAATTTGAAGCGCTGGAGTAACAGGCAGCAGCGCCTCGCGTCTGCCCTTCTACTAAAAATCTCTTCGACGACGTCATTGGGCCTTCCCACATTGAGTCCCGCCCTCCTCTGAGGTAACTTCCAATTACCGCGAGGGCGGGCGGGACTCAATGTGGGAAGGCCCAATGACGTCGTCGAAGAGATTTTTAGTAGAAGGGCGGACGCGAGGCGCTGCTGGCTGGTACTCCAGCGCTTCAAATTGTTTTTTTTTTAAAGGCAGTGAGGGTGGTGGGCCTGTCGGCAGGAGAATGGAGCTGGTAGGTGGGGAGGGACTCAGATGGGAGAAGGGTGTGGGGCTCTCAGGTGGGGGAAGGGTGGGGTGAGGAGGGGGTTCTCAAATGGGAAGGAGACTGAGGTGGGGAGGGGTTCATGGATGGGAGAAGCAGAAGGGGGTGGGGAGGGGGTTCTTGGATAGTTGAAGGGGACGGGTGGGGAGGGGACTGGGGTTCTTGGATGGGAGAGACTGGGGAGGGGGTTCTCGGATGGGAGAAGGGGACGGGTGGGGAGAGGACTGGGGTTCTTGAATGGGAGAAGGGGACTGAGGTGGGGAGGGGGTTCAAGGATGGGAGAAGGGGATGGGGAGGGGGTTCTTGGATGCTTGAAGGGGACGGGTGGGGAGGGGACTGGGGTTCTTGGATGGGAGAGACTGGGGAGGGGGTTCTCAGATGGGAGAAGGGGATGGGTGGGGAGCAGACTGGGGTTCTTGGATGGGAGAAGGGGACTGAGGTGGAGAGGGGGTTCTTGGATGGTTGAAGGGGATGGGTGGGGAGGGGACTGGGGTTCTTGGATGGGAGAAGGGGACTGGGTCTGAGAAGGGGCAATATGGGAAAATGGGGGCCATGCCTGGGGCTGGTGGGAAAATGGGGTATGCATGGGTCAGGTGGGAGAATGGTTCTGAAAAGGGGGGCCCTAATACAAGGCATGTGGATGAAGGGGGCTGGAACTGGGGGCTGAAAAGGAGGTTAGGTGGGATAAGAGGCTGGAGACTGAAAAGGGGCAGGGGCTGAAACTGGGGACTGGGGGCTGAAAAGGGGACAGGGAGAAGTGGCTGGGGGGCTGAAGCTCGGGACTGGTGGGAGAAAAGGGCTGGGGCTGAAATGGGGGACTGGTGGGATAGTGGGGCTGGAAATGGGGGCTGAAAAAAAGGGGCGGAGAGAGGGGCAGATCCCGGATGGGGGAGCAAGAGGGAGGGCAAACCCTGGATGGATGGGAGAGGGAGGGCAAATGGTGGATTGAAGGAGCAGAGAGAAAGGGCAGACAGTGGATGGAAGGGATAGAAAGGGCAGACAGTGAATGGATGGGGGAGAGAGAGAGGGCAGACAGGGGCAGATGGTGGATGGAAGGGGCAGAGATAGAGGGCAGATGTGGATGGAAGGGGCAGGAAGAGAGGGCAGACATTGGATGGAGGGGACAGCAGAGAGGGCAGACACTGGATGGCAGAGAGAGACCGAAGACAGATGCTGGATGGAAGGAAGATAGTGAAAAGAAGATGAGGAAAGCAGAAACCAGAGACAACAAACTGTAAATAAAATATATATTTACATTTTTTTGCTTTAGGATAAAGTAGTATTGTAGATATGTTAATAAATGTTTATAATAGAACATGCAAACAAGGTAATCTTTTTATTGGACTAATTTTAATACATTTTGGCTACCTTTCGGAGAACAAAACCCCCTTCCTCTGGTCAGGATAGGATACTGTAACAGTACTATACTGTATTGACCTGAGGAAGGATGTTTTGGCCTCTGAAAGTTAAATATATTAGCTCAATAAAATGGTATTTTATTTTCTATATTTGTTTTATTTCTATTTGTTAATTTGTAAAGTGGTGATTGGTATTTGTTAGTTTTTTTCAAATTTACATCTGCTTTCTTTATATTTTGCACAGTACTAGGGGACATTTTCTGTTTCTGTGGTGTTGCATTGTATGCAGAGTCTGGCATCTTGGGGTTTCATTTTATTTTTTGTCTAAATAGAAAGTTTATGATTACTTATTCTATAGTGGATTAGGGTGTATCTGTGTTTGTGAAAAAGACATGGCTTTCAGTTGGCACTGACTGCAGGATCGACAAGCCCTGGAGCTGGGGGCCTTGGAGCTCGGAGGGAGGGGTGGCGGGCCCTGGAGCTAGGGTGGGGGCGGAGTTAGGGTGGGGGCAGGGCTAGGGTGGGGCCCCATCAAATTGGTCTGCATAGGGCCCCGCACTTGCTAAGACCGGCCCTGGCCACTATCATGTCACATTGTTTCATCACCTTGAGATACTCGGACACCATCACCCCAAGGTCCCTCTCCTGAGTAGTATTTATCACTTTTTCTCCTCCTATCTGCTTCATCTCCTGTGGATTTCTGCACCTCAAGTGCATCACTGTGCACTTCTTGGCATTAAACCTTAACTACTGCTATATTTATATCAGTATAAACTTATTGATAAACTCATACTCATACTGTTGGTGCTTAGTGTGAATAAAGTGCATGTCACTGGAGGTATAAACACCTATTGCAGCACTATATACTGTTCCATCATTGCACCATTCCCCCTGCCTACTACCATTTCAAGCAATCTTCAATTAGTTATTATTACTTTTTGGAATGACAACATTATAATTTCCGCAAACTATTGAAAACCTATCTCTTCGACAAGATATATCACAAAGATCAACATGTGTAACTGTATAATTTAACATGTATAACTGTATAGTCTTAAAACTTCCAGACTGTCTTATAATGTTTTATAATGTCTTTCTGCTCTAACGCCCTCATGTATTTCACCACCATGTAACACAAAACCCTCTGTAAACCAAATGTATATTCACTGCTATTTCCAGTATCCATGACGAAATGTAAGCCACATTGAGCCTGCAAAGAGGTGGGATAATATGGGATACAAATGCCATAAAATAAATAAATATATATATATATATATATATATAAACTTTCTTCATTGTTCATATAACTGAATCTATGTCCTCCAAATTTTGAAAAATCACTTAGCAGCAGGGTGGGAGTCTTTTCTTTTTTATATATAACATTTATATTCTTTACAAGCATCACTTGCAAACTGAAATACAGAGATAAATTGAACATATAATGAAGAAAAAGAAAAATATTTTAAAGGTATTTACAACTATATAATGTAAGCAAGAAGGAATATAGTACATTCTTGCTTACATTATATAGTAGTAATCCTCAGGGGCAAGTACCAGCGATTAGGTGATATTCATTGTTTTAAAGGTATTTGCAACCAATCTCTTTCTTAGACCACAAATACTAAAAGGAGCGGGGGGAGTGATTTACAGATGAGGAGATCCAAGATACCACAGGAAAAACAAAATTATTAGTAAATGGCCAGGCCTGAATAATCCCACCCTATTTTATACTTAATCAGTTGTTCCATCTATCATTCCTTTGGTCTACTAGCTAGTTTCTTCATATCCAGAAATGTTCGAAGTTGTTCTGGTTCAAAGAAAACATATTTATTGCCCAAGAACCGAATTAGGCATTTGTATGGATATGCCAGTAGAAATGTTGCTCCCAATGCCCTTGTCTCTTCTCTAAGAGCTAGAAACAGCTTCCTTTTATCTTGTGTAGTCTTTGTCACATCTGGAAAAATCCATATTCTATGACCACAAAATGTTTTTAAGGAATTCTTGAAGTATAACATTATTACCAAATTTAGATCTTGTTCAAATACAAATGAAACTATTAAAGTCCGTTGCAAAGTTACTTTTGTCAATGATTCTTCTAATAGAGCAGATATATCCTGAATTTCCGGCTCAGGTTCCTGAATTTGAGGCAAATTCCCAGAGCCCACTGGCTCTACTCCGCTCCGAGGGGATAGTGGAAGATAATAAATCTTATTAAATGGAGGAATAGCAGTAGAGGGATATTGTAAAATTTCCACAAGGGATTTTTTAAAGAAATCCATCAAATTTATACCTGTAGCGATAGGAAAGTTCAGTACCCTAAGATTAAGACGCCTGTTATAGTTCTCTATTTGCTCTATTTTCAGGTATGTCACAGTCTTATCTTTTACCGATACATCAGTAATAGATTTAAAATTTTTCACCTCTGATTGCATTTGTAAGGCTTGATTCGCTGAGTCTTGTTTAAGTTTTTCTAACGATAGAGTTAAGGTATCTACTTTACTCACAAGAAGAGAAGTATCTTGAGCAGATTTGGTGACCACAGTTGTTAGTTCTTGAATTGCTTTCCAGATAGACTCCAATGTAGCCACCATGGGAGCAGCAAGCTCCAAGCTCACTTCCTCTGCGGTTTGGGGTGGTACACCACCAACAAGGGCCCTACCGCCACCGGATCCTGATTCAGCTGGGCCTTCTGCTACACCCCTAAAAAATGCAGGACATGGTGGAGGATTAAGCTCTGGGAAAGATAAAGATGTTTCTGTCCCCAAGAGGGCCATCGCTCCTCTGTCAGCACTCAAAGCAGGGTTCACTGTTCCAGTGTTAAGTGGGGAGCTCATCGCATATCGGTCTAGCGTCTGCTGGATCGGAGATGAGGTTCTGGCCAGCGGCAGTTGGCCTTTCACCATCCCCTTCCTTTTAGTATGAGGCATCAGGCAAAGAAACTACAAGAAGAAACGCCAGAGAACAACTCAGACCGCTTAGCGAATGTGCTCAGATTGCCATCTTGACACGCCCCCTGAATTCCAGAAAGTGGGAGTCTATTCTATAATCGCATCTGGGCACCCAGATTCTGTTACAGAATATAAGATTAATCCAGCATCGATGTGCTTAGAATATAGACACCTGCAGTTATACCACCCATAGACCTGGGGTAACTACAGGTGCAGAAAGGCAGCAAGGGCATATACCGTATAATCCAAGACACTTGCTCCATTCAGCAAGGAATATTCTATTAGTTATACCTTCATATAAGAAAATGTCGTTAGATGGATCCCGCCACACAGCTTTTAGGTTGTTGCTCTAACCCTCTGGTACTCTTTGCCATCAGAGGTAAGACTGAAATCTAACTATAAAAAAATTCAAGGTAGAGTTGAAAACTAGGCTTTTTCAAGATTCATTTTCTGACATGTCCAAAAATTTTGATGTTTCCTAGGATTTAGAGATCCGGACTAGTATTGGTTTCCTAATATTTTTAATAGATTAAACATTGTATACAGTTATTTCATTCTATTGTTGTGCTACTTATCCCCAACCTTATGTTTCTAGATGTCTTGTTAATGGTTGAAGTGATTTTATGTGTGTTTTTACCTGGTTAAATTTAACAGAAGAGTTTTTAATTTTGTACACCGCCTGTTAAAAGGCGGTATACTAAATAAATAACTTACATTTCTGTAAGTTACACACGTAGCTAGGCGCCCCATCCATAGGTACTCTCTCTTGCAGTTATGTACTATCCCCCGGATTCTATATAAGGTACCTAGAGTTATGTGTGCAAATCAGCATGTGCGATTTGGGCACATAACCTGAGTACCAAGCCAATCACCACTCATAATTGGATGTTAACAAGCAATTATCAGTATTAATTGGCATTAATTGGGATTTTTTTTTTGTTACATTTCTACCCCGCGCTTTCCCACTCATGGCAGGCTCAATGCGGCTTACATGGGGCAATGGAGAGTTAAGTGACTTGCCCAGAGTCACAAGGAGCTGCCTGTGCCTGAAGTGGGAATTGAACTCAGTTCCTCAGGACCAAAGTCCACCACCCTAACCACTAGGCCACTCCTCCATAACTCACTAACAGGCTTATTTTCGAAAAGGGTGCCCATCTTCCGACATAAATCGGGAGATGGGCGTCCTTCTCTCAGGGTCGCCTAAATCGGCATAATTGAAATCCAATTTTGGGCACCCTCAACTGCTTTCCATCACAGGGATGACCAAAGTTCATGGGGGGGTGTCAGCAGCATAGCAAAGGCAGGATTGGGGCGTGCTTAAGAGATGGGTGTCCTCGGCCGATAATGGAAAAAAGAAGGGCGTCCCTGACGAGCACTTGGGCGACTTTACCTGGTCCATTTTTTCTTGCAACCAAGCCTCAAAAAAGTGCCCAAACTGACCTAATGACCACCGGAGGGAATCGTGGATGACCTCCCCTTACTCCCCCAGTGGTCACCAACCCCATCCCACCCTAAAAAAAACTTTAAAAAATGTTTTGCCAGCCTCTATGCCAGCCTCAAATGTCATACCCAGCTCCATGACAGCAGTATGCAGGTCCCTGGAGCAGTTTTAGTGGGTGCAGTGCACTTCAGGCAGGCAGACACAGGCCCATCCCCCCCCTACCTGTTACACTTGTGGTGGTAAATGTGAGCCCTTCAAAACCCACCAGAAACCCACTGTACCCACATGTAGGTGTCCCCCTTCACCCCTTAGGGCTATGGTAGTGGTGTACAAGGTAAGGGAGCTATGCACCTGGGAGCAATTTCTGAAGTCCACTGCAGTGCCCCCTATAGTGCCCGGTTGGTGTCCTGGCATGTGAGGGGGACCAGTGCACTATGAATGCTGGTGCCTCCAATGACCAAATGGCTTGGATTTGGTCGTTTCTGAGATGGGCGTTCTCGGTTTCCATTATCGCTGAAAACTGGGGACGACCATCTGTAAGGACGACCATCTCTAAGGTTGACCTAAATGTTAAGATTTGAGCATCCCCAACCGAATTATCGAAATGAAAGATGGACACCCATCTTGTTTTGATAATACAGGTTTCCCCACCCCTTCACGGAGCCATCCTGTGAGAACAGCCCCAGGAAAACTTGGGCGCCCTGTTCGATTATGCCCCTCTACGTGTAGTCTATAAAGCAATGCATCTAAAATCATATCACGTGGATCTCAAAAGGGGGTATAGCCATGGAAGGAGCATGGGTGGGAATTAGGCCTTCCTAAAATTTACGCACAGTGTTATAGAATAACCCATTGATTGGTGTAGTTTGCTGTGCCCACATTTTAGATGCATGGACAGCATTACAATTATTCTATAAATTGCGCCTAACTTTAGGCAAGGCTTATAGAATATGCCTAAGCATGTTTTCGATCGTAGCTGATTTTTTAGGTGGCATATATAGAATCTGGCCCAATAGCAAATATGTGCATCCTAACAGAATAATGCTTAGGGCGCTTACATGTATAAGAGCTAATATTTTTGTACATGTCCACACACAAAGAGTATGTAACCAAAGCCACCTAAATATTGACTTGCCCTTAATATGTATGATGTCAAGATATAGTGAGTGGAGATCAAGAGCATTGTAATAAATGAGACTGATGGCAAATTATATGTACACTAGTAAAAAAGCCCCGTTTCTGATGCAAATGAAACGGGGGCTAGCAATGTTTTCTTCTGTGTGCATGTGGGAGTGTGTGTGTCCCTGCCTTCTGGCCTCTCTCCCCTCCCCTCTCTGAGTCCTTCACTGTTACAGAGCCAGCGATTTGATTTCGTGCTCTGCTGTTTTCCTTCACTGACTGTATTACAGAGAGGGCGGGGCAGACACTCATAGGGAAACCGGATATCTCGCCCCCTTCACACTTCCGGCTGGAGGCTTCATAGAACGTTGGTGTTGCTTTTTATAGAGAGAGATTTTAATAAGGTATGTGCAACCTCGCCTTGAGTATTGCATTTAATTCTGGTCACCGTATCTCAAAAAAGATATAGCGGAATTAGAAAAGGTTCAAAGAGCGGCCAAAATAATAAAGGAGATGGAACTCCTCCCCTATGCAGAAAGGCTAAAGAGATTAGGGCTCTTCAGTTTGGAAAAGAGATGACTGAAGGGGTATATGATTGAGGTCTATAAAATCCTGAGTGGTGTAGAATGGGTAAAAGTGAATCGATTTTTTGCCTTAGTATAAGCAAATTGAGGTTTTGATGTAATCCCGTGTAAATCCAAGAGGGGCCAGTGTTTCTGAATGATGTTTTTAATCTGAGTTGCTTGTATTGAATATGACAAAACACACACTATTCTATTTTCTTGATTATTGTTAACTCGCAATGGTTGAAGTAGCCATTGTCTATGGGTATTTGCCGTTCTTTTATATATGGGTCTGGCGTATACTATAAACTACACCTAGATTTAGGTGTATTTTATAAACCATACCTAAATTTAGGCAAGGTTTGTAGAATATGCCTATATTACTTCCTCCCTCCCACCCCCCCACCCCCCACACACACACACACAAAGGGAGGTGGTGGGGACGGCAGAGATTTGAAGACTTGAGAATAGTAGCGTTCCTGGCCTGGATGGCACCCGGGGCGGAGCGCCGATGCGCCCCCCCCCCCCCCCCCCGCTAAATGACACCTTCCCCCCCCCTCCGGTGAAATGACCCCCCCCCCCGGGTGCACGCCGCTGGGGGGGGTGCCGCGGTGCGCGCCTGCTCTGAGTTCGTTAAACTTCGCTTCGCTGCAGCTCCCTCTGCCCCGGAACAGGAAGTAACCTGTTCGGGGCAGAGGGAGCTGCAGCAAACGAGCAACGAAGTTTAGCAAACTCGGAGCAGGCACGCGCCGTGGCACCCCCCCCCCCCCCAGCGGTGTGCACCCGGGGCGGACCACCCCCACCGCCCCCCCCCCTTGGTACGCCACTGCTTGAGAATATTAATGAAATAGAAGACAATATGGATTCTTGCAGTACCCTGTCATTCAAAGTGATTATGTGCTGTTGTTGAACAGAACTAATTGGTTTCTGTCTGACAGATGAGATCTTAACCATGAACTACTGTGCCAATGATATTTATTTATTTATTTATTTGTTGCATTTGTATCCCACCTTATCCCACATCTTTGCAGGCTCAAAGTGGCTTACAATACATCATGAATAGTGGAAGAATGTTAGTTAATAAACATTTAGTATTGCAGGGTTTTGGTGATGATAATAAGACAGAATAATAGTGTACAAGCAGATATTAAGAGACAGTTCTAAATATAGATCGGCGATTTGTACATATTCACATTGGTTGATCTTTGTGATAGGCTTTATTAAAGAGGTGGGTCTTCAGTAATGAGCGGAAGTTCGTTCTTTCGTAGACCGATTTCAAGCTGCGCGGTAGTGCATTCCATAGCTGCGTGCTCAGGTAGGTGAAGTTTGACACATGCATTAGTTTGTATTTCATTCCTTTGCAGCTGGGGAAGTGCAGATCAAGGAATGTGCGGGATGATCTTTTGGTATTCCTAGGTGGTAAGTCGATCAGGTCTGACATGTAAGCTGGTGCATTTCCATGGATAATTTTATGAACTAATGAGCATACCTTGAAAGCGATACGTTCCTTAAGTGGGATCCAGTGTAGTTTTTCTCGTAAGGGCTTAGCACTTTCAAATTTTGGTTTGCCGAATATAAGTCTAGCTGCAGTGTTTTGGGCTGTTTGGAATTTCTTGATTATTTGTTCTTTGCAGCCGGCATATAGTGCGTTGCAATAGTCTAGATGACTGAGCACCATTGATTGTACCAGGTTGCGGAAAACACTCCTTGGGAAGAAAGGTCATATTCTTTTTTATTTCCACATTGAGTGGAACATCTTCTTGGTTGTGTTTTTCGCGCGGTTCTCTAGTGTTAGGTGTCGGTCAATGGTCACTCCAAGAATTTTTAGGGTTTCTGAGACAGGAAGGTTTAGGGTTGGTGTATTAATGGCGGTGAATTCTTTCTTGTTATGTTGGGAGGTGAGTATTAGGCATTGGGTTTTTTTCTGCATTGAGTTGTATGTGTTTCAGCCAGCCATGCAAGCATGATGTTATGGTCCATTATATCAAATGCTGCTGGGAAATCCTTCAGTACTACTATTGAGGCAGAATCATTGTCATATAGCTAGGTGGCTTAACTTTGGAGAGCATTTTAACTTAAATCGCTTAGCTATATCAATAGTGTCTGAATACTATTGCTATCCATGTAGCTTGGTAGTCAATTCTGCACCACTGACTACGTATAGTGGTTATGAATATACATGGACACTAAAATACCATAGCCAGCATTTTGAAAAAAATAGGAAGCATGCTAATACTTTACAGTTTTTGAATTTTACTACTACTACTTATCATTTCTACAGCACTACTAGATGTACACAGCGCTGTACACTGGACATAAAGAGATAGTCCCTGCTTGAAAGAGCTTACAATCTAAGTAGGACAAACAGGACAAATAAGAGATAAGGGAATTACTAAGGTGGGAATGATAAAATATGGGTACTGAACAAGTGAGTAAGGGTTAGGAGTTAAAAGCAGCATCAAAAAGGTGGGCTTTTAGCCTAGATTTGAAGACAGCCAGAGATGGAGCTTGACGAACAGGTTCAGGAAGTCTATTCCAGGCATATGGTGCAGCAAGATAAAAGTAACGGAGTCTGGAGTTAGCGGTGGAGGAGAAGGGTGCAAATAAGAGAGATTTACCCAGTGATCGGAGTTCCTTGGGAGGAGTATAGGGAGACATAAGAATGGAGAGGTACAGAGAAGCTGCAGAGTGAGTGCACTTGTAAGTCAATAAGAGGAGTTTGAACTGTATGCGGAAACGGATAGGGAGCCAATGAAGAGACTTGAGGAAAGGGCTAGTAGGAGCATAGCAACACTAGCGGAATATAAGTCGTGCAGCAGACTTATATTTTCCTAACTGTTTATGTATTACCAAAATGTCTTTAACAAAAGACACAAAGTTAGCCAATGTAATTGTCTAAATCAGTCTGGAATCAATAGTTGTAATCTTACTTTCCATTTCTGATAATTTATCAACCATCTGTTGTGAAAATTGACACAATTGTAGAACAGTCAACTTTATCCAACCTTCTGTTCTAGTAGCCACTTTCCAAATATCTTATAAAGTTAGTTCCTGCAATGTTTCCAAGTCTAAGTTCTCATATTCAGCATAGGGACATTAGGGAATGACAAGTCTGAAAGGGTTTTCATTGATATGAAAGTAGATACTCCTCCTTGTGAGATGTAGTGATATAGCAAGATCCTCACAAAGTAGGAGAAGGATTTAGTTCAGGAGAAGAAGGGGTGGAACAAGCACCAAAACTCAAAGAGGAACCAGAAGAAGATAACACTACTAATGGAGAAAGAGACCCTTTAGAGACTGTGGGGTCGATATTCAGCCAGCAGGAGACAGCCCACAAAAGTGCAGCCGTCAATGCTAACCCCGGATATTCAATGCAGGGCCATTTCAGGTGACTGGCATTGAATATCCAGATTTTCTTTTGGCCAGCGCTACTTAACTGGCTAAGCAAATATTCTGCACTGCCAGTTAATAGTGGGCAAAGAGAGGACTGCTATGTATGCGGTCCGATTAGGCCGCTAAACTTAGCCAGTCAGCACTAAATATTACCAGTTCTCATGCAATATAGCCAGTTAACTTTTTGGTGCTGACTGCAAATATTCAGCTGAGATAACTGGTTACCTTGTGCTGAAACACTATTTAACCAGTCAGCAGCTATTTCTGGTTGGCTAACCAGCTTATTTTCTAAAGAGATCGCCGGCCATCTTCCAACACAAATCAGGAGATGGTGTGGGCTGTACCCCTCTCGCTCTGGCACAAGATGTCATCAGAAATAGAGCTCCAAATTTTTAGATGTCAGTAGTCGTGACTTTGGGGCTCTACACCAGAATGAAAGGGGTAAGCTACAAAAACTAACCTCTCCTCATAATCCCTGGGACCATGAGGGGAAAAAAAAACTAAATTCAGGATTATCCCTTAGTTGAAGGAGTCAATGAAACTCTATTATATTTACTATAAATAAAACAAGTTTATTTAACACATTCTGGTAATAATAAAAACTAGGAGCAATAAGATTTTAATTTCTAACCAAAATTCCCTTCTATTCTTATCACAATATTATCTAAACAATTTCTCAACTCAGGTTTAATATATTAACTTGTTTTCTCTTATCTTTTTCTTTACAGGAATCACTTTTATACTCAAGGACTTTCAGATAAGTATCTTAAAAAAACATTTCTCAATTTCTTTTAAATTAAATCAGATAACCAATAAGCTATACAGTAAACTACTAGAATTGATACTTTGTGTGCTATTTGTTTTTATTTTCACAGGTACCTGTCTTCACACTAGAGAAGCAAGCAAGGTAAGTATATATATAATTGTCTTTGTCTTTCTCTATCTTTTCTTTTCTATCTTTTTTTTCTCTATTCTGTCAATAGTCACTTAGCTGATATCAATTCACTGGATGATGTGTAGTCTGTCTTGCGGAGGGGCCCTTGTTGGTTCTCCAACTTCCAGGTTCTTCCAGGTCTTCTCCCTAAACCTATCTCTTAAAAACTTAATAGGAAGAAAAACCCTATCTATTCTCACTCGTTGTTGATACCTTTAGTTCTAGGGAATTATTATTTAATACTTAGGGCCAATTAAACTATGTAAATAAAATTAAAGAAAAATCCCTGTACTGCTTCAAACCTATACTAATCACTTAATTCCCTAAACTGAAGAGGCTGATAACCCTTTCAGTCCCTTGCATCCCAACATTCCTTAATCACCTTCTTATTCTCACCTGTAATCATACAATTTCCCCTATCATTCATACACTTCACTACCAAAACCAATCACACCTCATACCCCCAAATTCATTATAACTGATCAAAAATCAAATAAAACCCCTTTTACAGGCTTTCCCTTTTATTCACTATCACTCTCACACTTTTTACTATCACACTAAACTCACTTTTTAACTTCCAATCACCAATAATCTCACACTGACTCTCCCACACTGAGCTGCGCTTCCGCTCTCTTCAGTCACCAGCCTCTCACTGCCACTGTCAGTTAGCCTCATCTCCTAGGAGACCAAGCTTTGGCTTGGGATTCCGAGCATTGCTGACCAATCCCAAGCCTTTTCCAACATTCTAAACCCTCTAGCTGACCAGCGGAATCTTGAGAAGCACAGCAAAATCTCCATTTTATTTTATAATTTCCCATAGAGTTTAATGGGAAATTATAAAATTAAACTATAACTCCTTCCAATTTTCCCCAAAAGACCCCAAATTTTCCCTGCCACTAAAACCCCGAATCCTCCAACTAACCATACTTTTAAATTTTAAAAATACCTCAATTTTCCTATCCGCCGCACACTATCCCCTCTAACACCCCTCCAAAACTACCCAAATTTGTAAAACCCATCTCAAAAATTAATATACCCCTTCCTTAATCTACCCTGTCGAATTTAAGAATTTAACCCTTTATTAACCCCTTCAAACTAGCACCCCTCCAAAAAAACCCCTAAAAATATTTAAATTCAAAAAACTAATCCGATAGAAAAATCAAGAAAAATCCCCTGATCATGAATCTAAAAACCAAATTTAAAAAACTTAAACCCCTGAATTTTAAAAAATCAAAAACCGAATTTATACAATTTAAAAATAAATAAATGAAAATTTTAGGTTAAAAAACCCCTTACCTTGATGTAGATTTTCAGCACACTCGATGCCTACCCTCGGTTCCGGTCCCGGACGCCTTGGGGCGAAAACGGATCCAAAAATAAAAAAGCACCGAAGCCGGCCTCATGCACACTCGCGCATGACTCTCTTGAATCGCCAGCCATTTTCTTTTCTTAAAAAAACAATTCTCGGCGCCCTCCCCCAGCCGGCAAACTTCCGCGCTGCCTCCTGCAGCGCTCCTCCGGCCTCCGGTTTCCCTCTTCGGGCCCGGGAACATGCTCCATTGCTCCCGGGCCCCGAAACTCACCATTTGGCCTCCGAATCCGGCCCAACTCGCCCCGAACCTCCTCCTCACTCCCGGGGAAGCGCTCCATCGGCCCCCGGATTTAAAACTTCAGCGCTGCCTCCCTGCAGCGCTTTCACCCCCACACCGGCCCAAACCAGGTCCCAAAACCCCGCGAACCACCGGAACCGGCTTTTATTTTATTTTAAAAACCTCCCGCTGCTACTTGCAGCACAGCCCCACGAACTCTCCCAGCACGGCCCCGAACATCCCCACCAGCACTCCTGTCACCCAAAAACGACCCCCAAAATGACTCCGGAGCCCCAGGTAAGTATATATTTTTTAATTCTTTAACCCCAGGTTACAATGGCCGGCCATCTCCTGAACCCAGCCAAATTGGTATAATCGAAAGACGATTTTGGCCGGCGCCAACTGCGTTCCATCGCGGAGCCAGACAAACTTCAAGGGGGCGTTTCAGCAGGGTAGCGAAGGCTGGATGGGGCGTGGTTACGAGATGGCCGGCTTCGCCTGATAATGGAAAAAAGATGGCTGGCTCTGACAAGCATTTCGCCGGCTTCAGTTGGTCCATTTTTTTTTAGGACCAAGTCTCAAAAATGTGCCCCAATTGACCAGATGACCACAGGAGAGAATCAGGGATCACCTCCCCTTGCTCCCCCAGTGGTCACCAACCCCCTCCCACCCAAAAAAAAAAAACTTTTTTGCCTGCCTCTATGCCAGCCTGAAATGTCATACTCAGCTCCCTGACAGCAGTATGCAAGTCCCTGGAGCAGTTTTTAGTGGGTGTAGTGCACTAAAGGCAGGTGGACCCAGGCCCATCCCCCCCCCCTACCTGTTACACTTGTGGTAGTAAATGGGAGCCCTAGAACCCCCCCAAAACCCACTGTACCCACATCTAGGTACCCCCCTTCACCCATAAGGGCTATGGTAATGGTGTAGAGTTGTAGGGAGTGGGTTTTGGGGAGGATTTGGGGGGGCTCAGCACCCAAGGTAAGGGAGCTATGCACCTGGGAGCTATTTTAATTAATTTTTTTTTCCATTTTTAGAAGTGCCCTCTAGGGTGCCCGGTTAGTGTCCTGGCATGTCAGGGGGACCAGTGCACTACAAATGCTGGCTCCTCCATCGACCAAATGCCTTGGATTTGGCCGGGTTTGAGATCGCCGTCATTAGTTTCCATTATGGGCGAAAACCGATGCCGGCCATCTCAAACCCAGCCATCTTTGACATTTAGCCATCCCCAACCGTATTATCAAAACGAAAGATGGACGGCCATCTTTTTCGATAATACGGTTCGGGACCGCTTTTTGCAGCACCGGCCATCTAGATGGCTGGCGCCATTCGATTATGACCCTCCATATAGCTTTGAATATCAGGGGACAGATGTTTATCCATGCATCTACTTTAGTCTTCCCCTTACACTTCCCCACAATGTATAGCAAGTACAGTACCTTAGGAAGAAGAAAAATGGGTAGAGTCTCCAATTCCTTCAGGGCTCCTATGGTGCTTTTGGCATACCCCTTAGGATACACCCTGCAGCCAATTACCATGGTGCCGCTTACCCTGTGGCTCCATGCTACAGTTCTGGCGCTGAATTTATGGAGATCTTCCAGGGTTCTTTTTTTCTGCGGCAACTGATGACATCAAATACCATTAACAAGGCTCCTCTGAGTGCTCTTCTCCAGCAAGGAACCCTGGCAAGATGGAACATCACTTGTTTCAAGTGCCCTCTACTCTTGATAGAAGGGTATGTTTGTACATGGGGAGCAAGAAAATCCTGGCCTTCAACCAGTGGTGTGCTGGAGCCGGCTCGCAAGAGCTGGTTGTTAAATTTTTTACCGACTTGCGAGCCGGTTGTTCCTGAGGGCGAGCCGGCTCTCCTTCCTCCCTCCCTCCCTCCCTCCCTCCCTCCCTCCCTCCCTCCTATAGGGTCCCTTGTACAGTGAATTCTTCGGGGCAGGCAGTCTTGCCTGCCCACTGCCGGTGCTGACCCTCCCCCACTGCCGGATCGCTCTTTAAAAATGGCCGCCAAGACTTCTGCTGAAGTCTTGGAGGCCGTCCTTGTAAATCTCGGCAGCCATTTTGAAAAGCGATCCGGCAGAGGGGGAGAGTCAGCTTCAGCAGCGGGCAGGAAAGACGGGGGGATCTTTCCTGCCTGCCCCGAAGCATCCACTGGACAACCTCGGTGGCTGGAGGGGGTGGCGGGGAGAGAAGGGAGTCACTGGATATGGGTGGCTGGAGGGGGGGCAGGGGAGAGAAGGGAGTCACTGGACATGGGTGGTTGGAGGGGGGCAGGGGAGAGAAAGAAGTCGCTGGACATGGGTGGCTGGAGGAGGGGGGCAGGGGAGAGAAGGGAGTCGCTGGGCATGGGTGGCTGGAGGAGGGGGGCAGGGGAGAGAAGGGAGTCACTGGGCATGGGTGGCTGGAGGGGGGCAGGGGAGAGAAGGGAGTCGCTGGGCATGGGTGGCTGGATGGGGGGCAGGGGAGAGAAGGGAGTCGCTGGGCATGGGTGGCTGGAGGGGGGCAGAGGAGAGAAGGGAGTCGCTGGGCATGGGTGGCTGGAGGGGGGCAGGGGAGAGAGGAGGGTTGCTGGACATGGGTGAGTGGATGGAGGGGAGGGCAGGGGAGAGGAGGGTCACTGGGCATGGGTGGATGGAGTGCAGGGTAGGGGGAGAGAAGGGTCGCTGGGTATGGGTGGATGGAGGGCAGGGAAGGTGGAGAGGAGGGTCGCTGGACATGGGTGGATGGAGGGGAGGGCAGGGAAGGGGGAGAGGAGGGTTGCTGGACATGGGTGGATGGAAGGGAGGGCAGGGGGGAGAGAAGAAATGCTGGACATGGATGGAGGGGAGGGAAGAGTGAGGAAGGAGATGAGATGAGGGAAAAGGAAGATAGGAGAAAAACTGCACATGGATGAAGAAAATAGGCAGAAACTGGGTCCACTGGACAGTCAAGTCTGCGGAGGACCAGAAATGAAGAAGAAAGGAGGAAAGGAAAGAAATAAATGGAAAGGAAGCCCTGGAAACGGAGTTAAGAGGACAGATAGCAGCAGAATCGGATACTGGGCCAGCATGATCAGAAAAACAAAGTCACCAGACAACAAAGGTAGAAAAAAATAATTTTATTTTCATTATAGTGTTTGGAATATGTTCACTTTGAGAATCAGGTGCTCAACATTAAAAGTTTATATTTATTTACTTATTTATGGCATTTTATCGCACATTAAACATGAATTAGATTGGAACCTGGGATCATTAATTTTTTTCCCTGGAGTAATGCATTGCCCCCCCCCCCCCCCCCAGGCTCTCTCCCCGGCTATAGCCATCTCTGCAATTTGGGGGGGGCACAGAGGGGGACAGGGGGGGCGCAGAGGGGGACCGTGGAGAGACCCTGTTGTTAAACATTTACCAGCACACCACTGCTTCAACTCAGGCTGTTATATGGATGTGTAAACGATATATGTACCTTTGCTATTGTGCATCAATTTGTGTTTCCTACATGCATATGGAGAAAGGGCTGGGCAGATGTGCTGGGGGTGGGGGGTGCAGGCTTATACAAGGCACAGGTGGGAAAAGGGTGGGAGGGAAGGATGGGGCTTTCTGAGAGGACCGAGAGGGGAATCATGGCACTAAAACAACAAAAACATGTGCCAGCCAGTATTCAGTACCAGCATCCACATAGCTAAGTGAGTTGAATCAAGCTGTCCTAAATCTGCTCGCTTTGCTATGCATGCTGACACCCGCATAACCCCAGGCTCCTCCCTAATATTGCCCCCTGTACTGCCCCTGAACTCCCCACATTTTCTGGGGCCAGTCAGAGGCAATATTTAGCAACACTGCTCACTTTAGTGCCTTTGAATATCAGGGGTTAGGCAGCAACAGGCGATTTAAGCAGGCAGGAGCCTCTTCTGTCCCCTTAAATCACTTTGAGTAGCTAATGTCACTGAGGCCTAACAAGTGATCCATTCATCTATCTTGTCTTAAGTATAGTTTATAATCTTTCAGGTGACACCATTGTTTAAAATATAGAAATGTGCCTATTTTTTTTACACGTTTTGCTGATAATCAAGTCCTTTAAAATTAGCCTTTTCTAATGACAAGTGCTGCTCAGTATCCTTCCTTAGTCACTTGTTATCATTCTTCAGTTGATACAAAAGTAATTCTTAATAGTTCATTTCCTGGTCAAATAAGAGTTTATTAGCCTAAAATAAAACTTTGTAGAAGATTGCATGATAAAGTCTCCTGTCACAGTTCATAAAACAGATTTCCTGATTTCTATAAACTGAAGTCTCCAACCGTACAGATAAAAGCCGGCACACTTCTTTTGAAAGACTTACAATTTCTGAGAATAGGTTTTGTGTTAATGCTTTCTCCTCTGACCGACCTGATTGTGTTAACCACAGGCAGTCGAAAAAGACACAGCAGTTGTCAGTCAGATAAGCTGTAGTAATTATCATAACCTTTTCTTAATCTGCTGGCATTCTGTTTTCCATTTCCTGTCCAGATGTCACTTGAAACAATGCATTCTTTCATGACCTTTTGCTATGAAAAATGTTTCTTTATCCAGTGGAAAAAAGTTTGATATCCACCTGGAAATATCACAGAAACATAAAGATGACTCACACCTTAGAATGAATTTATTCAAATGAGTGGATAAATGGCAATTTTAATACAAATCTAGATGAATGAAAAGGCTCTGAGAAACTTTATAGAATTTTTTGACATCCTACCAGGTTATATTTATTATGCAAAACATGGGCAGCCTGTGGGGAATGCAGAATGATGAAGGGCCATGTGCAGAAACTAATTGCCATACTATATTTGCATAAGTCAGTAGGGACTGAAAAGGAGGCCATGTGTGACAAATATGCTCTTTGCTAGGGTTGACCCTTATGCAATAACTACTGATATAAATAAGAAAATATCTAAGAATGTTTGAAGACGTTAGGCAAGAGTCTCATGAATAGAGGCAGAGCAATGTTATTAGATACCTTAAGCTAACCTTCAGCCATGCACCTCCTCTGTTCAATTAACATTTGTGTACCTGGATCCCCAATCCTTACATTTGGATGATTAAACTCAAGATGATAACTCAACACCATCCCTCCCAGAACAATCCTATAAAATGCATAATTGGGCACCATTTGTTTTTAAATTGGTTATCTTTATTGAATTGGGGTATGGAAGAAGCGCTGTGGGTTAAACTGGAAAGAGGGAAAGGAAAATGTATCTATATCGGAGTGATATACAGACCACCCTCACAGTCGGAAGAAATGGACAGGGACTTAATTGAAGACATCCGCAAGATACAGTGGGGGAAATAAGTATTTGATCCCTTGGTGATTTTGTAAGTTTGCCCACTGACAAAGACATGAGCAGCCCATAATTGAAGGGTAGGTTATTGGTAACAGTGAGAGATAGCACATCACAAATTAAATCCGGAAAATCACATTGTGGAAAGTATATGAATTTATTTGCATTCTGCAGAGGGAAATAAGTATTTGATCCCTCTGGCAAACAAGACCTAATACTTGGTGGCAAAACCCTTGTTGGCAAGCACAGCGGTCAGACGTCTTCTCTAGTTGATGATGAGGTTTGCACACATGTCAGGAGGAATTTTGGTCCACTCCTCTTTGCAGATCATCTCTAAATCATTAAGAGTTCTGGGCTGTCGCTTGGCAACTCGCAGCTTCAGCTCCCTCCATAAGTTTTCAATGGGATTAAGGTCTGGTGACTGGCTAGGCCACTCCATGACCCTAATGTGCTTCTTCCTGAGCCACTCCTTTGTTGCCTTGGCTGTATGTTTTGGGTCATTGTCGTGCTGGAAGACCCAGCCACGACCCATTTTTAAGGCCCTGGCGGAGGGAAGGAGGTTGTCACTCAGAATTGTACGGTACATGGCCCCATCCATTCTCCCATTGATGCGGTGAAGTAGTCCTGTGCCCTTAGCAGAGAAACACCCCCAAAACATAACATTTCCACCTCCATGCTTGACAGTGGGGACGGTGTTCTTTGGGTCATAGGCAGCATTTCTCTTCCTCCAAACACGGCGAGTTGAGTTCATGCCAAAGAGCTCAATTTTTGTCTCATCTGACCACAGCACCTTCTCCCAATCACTCTCGGCATCATCCAGGTGTTCACTGGCAAACTTCAGACGGGCCGTCACATGTGCCTTCCGGAGCAGGGGGACCTTGCGGGCACTGCAGGATTGCAATCCGTTATGTCGTAATGTGTTACCAATGGTTTTCGTGGTGACAGTGGTCCCAGCTGCCTTGAGATCATTGACAAGTTCCCCCCTTGTAGTTGTAGGCTGATTTCTAACCTTCCTCATGATCAAGGATACCCCACGAGGTGAGATTTTGCGTGGAGCCCCAGATCTTTGTCGATTGACAGTCATTTTGTACTTCTTCCATTTTCTTACTATGGCACCAACAGTTGTCTCCTTCTCGCCCAGCGTCTTACTGATGGTTTTGTAGCCCATTCCAGCCTTGTGCAGGTGTATGATCTTGTCCCTGACATCCTTAGACAGCTCCTTGCTCTTGGCCATTTTGTAGAGGTTAGAGTCTGACTGATTCACTGAGTCTGTGGACAGGTGTCTTTCATACAGGTGACCATTGCCGACAGCTGTCTGTCATGCAGGTAACGAGTTGATTTGGAGCATCTACCTGGTCTGTAGGGGCCAGATCTCTTACTGGTTGGTGGGGGATCAAATACTTATTTCCCTCTGCAGAATGCAAATAAATTCATATACTTTCCACAATGTGATTTTCCGGATTTAATTTGTGATGTGCTATCTCTCACTGTTACCAATAACCTACCCTTCAATTATGGGCTGCTCATGTCTTTGTCAGTGGGCAAACTTACAAAATCAGCAAGGGATCAAATACTTATTTCCCCCACTGTAGCTAGGAAAGGGGAAGTACTACTGATAGGTGACTTCAATATGCCGGATGTTGATTGGGGTTCTTGACCCACTCCAATCTGGCTTTCGCCCTCTTCATTCAATTGAAACTGCACTTACAAAAGTTTCCAACGACCTGTTACTGGCCAAATCCAAAGGTCTCTAATCTATCCTCATCCTTCTTGATCTATCCATCGCTTTTGACACTGTTGATCACAGCTTACTCCTTGATACGTTGTCTTCACTTGGATTCCAGGGCTCTGTTCTTTCCTGATTCTCCTCCTACTTCTTGCTTCGAACCTTTAGTGTACACTCTGGTGGATCCTCTTCCACTTCTATCCCACTACCAATCGGTGTACCTCAGGGTTCTGTTCTCGGTCCTCTCCTGTTCTCCATCTACACTTCTTCCCATGGTTCTCTGATATCATCCCATGGCTTTCAATACCATCTCTACGCTGATGACTCCCAGATCTACCTCTCTACCCCCGAAATCTCAACCAGCATCCAGACCAATGTATCAGCCTGCCTATCTGATATCGCTGCCTGGATGTCTCAACGTCATCTGAAACTTAACATGGCCAAAACCGAGCTTCTCATCTTTCCCCCTAAACCTACCTCTCTTCTCCCCCCTTTCTCTATTTCTGTGGATGGCACTCTCATTCTCCCTGTCTCATCAGCTCATAACCTTGGGGTCATCTTCGACTCCTCTCTCTCCTTCTCTGCTCACATTCAACAGATTGCCAAAACCTGTCGTTTCTTTCTCTATAACATCAGCAAAATCCGTCCCTTCCTCTCTGAGCACTCTACCAGAATCCTTACCCACACTCTTATCACCTCTCGCCTAGATTATTGCAACCTGCTTCTCACTGGCCTCCCACTTAGCCATCTCTCTCCTCTTCAATCAGTCCAAAACTCTGCTGCGCGACTCATTTTCCACCAGAGTCGCTATGCTCACATTAGCCCTCTCCTCAAGTCACTTCACTGGCTTCCTATCCATTTCCGCATTCAATTCAAACTTCTCTTACTGACCTATAAGTGCATTTACTCTACCGCTCCCCAGTACCTCTCCACTCTTGTCTCTCCCTACGCCCGCCCCCCCCCCCCCTCCTCGGGTACTCCGTTCTGTGGATAAATCTCTCTTGTCTGTCCCCTTCTCCTCTACTGCTAATTCCAGACTCCGTTCCTTTTATCTCACTGCACCTCACGCCTGGAATAGACTTCCCGAGCTTGTAAGTCTAGCCCCGTCTTTGGCCATTTTCAAATCCAGGCTAAAAGCCCACCACTTTAACGCTGCTTTTAACTCCTAACCACTACTCACTTGCCCTGTACCCTTTTATCCCCACCTCTTTAATTCCCTTACCTCTTAGTTGTTCTGTCAGTTTGTCTGTCCTATTTAGATTGTGAGCTCTTTGAGCAGGGACTGTCTTTTCATGTATGGTGTACAGCGCTGCGTATGCCTTGTAGCACTGTAGAAGTGATAAGTAGTAGTAGTAGTGTCCCGGCTGCGGGGTCTTCTAGAATCAAAGAGATCTTAGATTCCCTACAGGAAGAATTGTTCCAGCAGTGGGTAACGGAACCGACGCGGGATGGAGCTGTTCTGAATCTGGTGCTTACGAATGGAAAGTACGTTTCTGATGTCAAGGTGGCAGACCATTTGGCATCTAGTGATCATCGTATGGTATGGTTCAATATTAAAACAGAAGAGAGGTCTCTTTCGAGATTGAAGGTCCTGGATTTTAAAGGAACAAACTTTGCCAAAATGGGGGAATTTCTCAAGGAACAGTTAGCGGGATGGGAACAGCAGAAGGATGTAGAACAGCAATGGACAAGACTGAAAGGAGCTATATTAAAGGCAACTAACCTTTATGTTAGAAAATTACATAAAAGTAAGAGGAAAACAAAGGCCTCTCTGGTACTCGAATGTAGTAGCTGAAAAGATAAGGGTAAGGAGGCTAGCCTTTGCACGTTATAAGACGATTCAGAAATATGAAGACAGGAGAGAATACCTAAATAAGCGAAGAGAAGCTGGAAAAGCTATCAGGAAAGCGAAGCGGCAAATGAAGGGAAAGATAGCTAATATGGTAAAATTGGGGGATAAGACCTTTTTCAGATATTTAAGTGACAAGAGGAAGTGCCATAATAGCATTGTGAGGCTCAAAGCTGAGGGAGAGAAATATGTGGAAGATGATAAGGATAAAGCTGAACTGCTTAACAATTATTTTAGCTCTGTGTTCACAAATGAAAGACCGGGGGTAGGGCTGCAGAAAACAAAGGCTAAAGGGGATGGATGTATGGTAGACCAAGACCCATTTACGGAGGACTGTGTTCGTGAGGAGCTTGCCAAACTAAAAGTAGACGGAGCGATGGGGCCTGATGGGCTTAAGAAACTTGGAGAAGTTCTGTCGGCTCTGCTGACGGACCTCTTCAATGCTTCCTTAGAAACTGGAGTGGTCCCAGTGGACTGGAGAAGGGCGGATGTGGTTCCTTGGCACAAGAGTGGAAGTAAGGAGGAGGTTGGGAATTACAGACCTGTCAGCCTAACCTCGGTGGTGAGTAAGCTAATGGAAACGCTTCTAAAGAGAAGGATTGTGAGATTTCTTGAACTAAATGGAATGTGGGACCCGAGGCAGCATGGCTTCACTAGTGGCAGGCTGTGTCAGACAAATCTGACTGTCTTCTTCGACTGGATGACCAAACAGTTGGATGTGGGAGGGGCGCTTGATGTGGTATACTTGGATTTCAGCAAAGCCTTTGACACGGTTCCACACAGGCGACCGATAAATAAATTGAGTGCCCTCGGTATGGGACCTAGAGTAACTGATTGGGTTAAAAATTGGTTGAATTGTAGGAGACAGAGTGGATGTCGTCAGTGGAGTACCACAGGGATCGGTCCTAGGGCCGGCTCTTTTTAACGTCTTTGTGAGCGATATTGCGGAAGGGCTGTCTGGTAAGGTTTGTCTGTTTGCAGATAATACCAAACTTTGCAACAGGGTGGACACCCCGGAAGGTGTGGATGACATGAGAAAGGACCTAGCGAAGCTGGAGGAATGGACTGATATTTGGCAAGTAAGGTTTAATCCCAAAAAATGCAGGGTCATGCACTTGGGTCGCAGAAATCCGAGGGAACAGTACAGTATAGGGGGTGAAGTGCTTCAGTGTACGAAGGAAGAGCGGGACTTGGGGGTGATTGTGTCTGATGACCTTAAAGCTTCCAAACAGGTAGAAAAAGCGACGGTCAAAGCCAGAAGTATGCTTGGGTGCATAGAGAGAGGCATGACCAGCAGGAAAAAGGAGGTGATAGTGCCGTTGTATAAATCTTAGTGAGGCCCCATTTGGAGTACTGCATGCAGTTCTGGAGACCGCACCTACGGAAAGATATAAACAGGATGAAGTCGGACAAGAGGGCAGCTATGAAATTAGTAAGCGGTCTTGAATGCAAAAATTATAGGGACAGGCTTATGAACCTCAACATGTATACGCTGGAAGAGTTTCAGCGGGATGTCTTTGAGCCCTGTGGAATGTATGTCTCCGCCAGAATCAGAAAGTAGTTTCACAGTTGGAATGCAAACAGCAATAGTGACCCGGTTGGGGGAGAATCTTGTCGCTTAATGGGGATTTCCTACTGTGAGTATGCAAACAGGATCCTTGGTGAAGGTACTGTTAGCACTTTGACTCAAGTTGTTATCCGGACTACTGATTCAAGTTGGGTTTTGGCAAGACCAGCCGTAGTGACATTGGCTTCACTTTGAGATGCCATTGGTAATATACAAACTTCCCTTTTGTATATCACAAGACAAAATACTAAGGATATAATTTCACTTTCTGATATAGTTTTGGTGTAGGCTCGAGTGACAGGCTAATTAGACCTTGGAGTTAAATCTCTTAAATCTAAGATGCAGACAGTGGCAAATCTGGAAGCAGCCTCAATTAAGGAAAATAACTTTACCGTAAGGCGATTGGAATATTTGGAGAACCAAACTAAAAGACTAAATCTGAGACTCCCGAACTTTCCAAGGTCTACCTTGATATTGGTTTTAGAAATGTTTAAAAAATATATGTGGAAATATTAAATATAGCCCCAGATTCTTTACCTACTATCCCCAGGGCTCAGTATATTCAAGACCCTAGGAGTTCCGATGGCCTGGCTGCTCAGCCTAGAGGTGAAGGGGATTTAAACTTAACAGCTTTCTTAGGGTCTTCACTGAAGGTTATTACCCAAAGGACTACATTGGTAGTGATTTTCACTCTTAAACGCTATTTTACAACAATTTCTATGGGGGCCACGGTAAAAAGTGGCCGTCAGTAGTATAGGCATGTGTTTTTGGTGCGTGCTAGGCCACTTTTTACCATGGCTGGGAAAAAAGGCTTTTTTCAATGGGGCAGTAAATGACCGTGTGCATGAATTAAAGGTAGCACATGGTTATTTACTGCCTGAGCCCTTACCAAGAGGCGTAGCCAGGTTTTGACATCAGGGGGATCAGACTTTTGTAAAATAGGCACCAGTGCGAGGCTGATGGGCCGGGAGAGAGGAAAGGGTTAAAATCCTCATAGGCATATATGTGTGGTCAGTGACTCAGTTGTTTAGGGAGGCAAAGTTTAAAATAAAATCCATGCTGCTGTGTGGCGGCTCACTTTCATTTGAAATCTGATTGGGGGAGCGGCCGCTCCCCTTGCGCCCCACCTAGCTACGCCACTGCCCTTACCGCCACCCATTCACCTAGTGGTAAAGGCTCAAGCATTACACGCGTGGTACTCATGCAGCATGCACCAATGTGGCCACGCTGCTGATTACTACTGAGAACCAGGGGTGTAGTCACGGGCGGGCCTGGACGGGCCCAGGCCCAGAAACTTTTGCTCCAGGCCCGCCCACCCTAACTAGCCCCAACCCATCAACATCCCTCGCTACCTTTTCTCCTGCGGGTCCAGCCGTCCGGGAGTGTTGCCTGCCTGAAATTCTTCTCCTCCCCGCCGCTGCCTCGGTCCCTGCAGCATTCTTTTTTTCACCCGTCGCCTGCAGCGCTGCAGTTCACACAGGCAGCTCCGCTCCACCCTGACGTATCCATCTGGCCCTACGTAAACAGGAAGTGCATCAGAGAGGGCCGGATGGACGCGGCAAGGGGGAGTGGATCAGCCTGTGTGAATCGCAGTGCTGCCGGCAATGGGCGAAAAAAAGAATGCTGCAGGGACCAAGCACTGGAAGACACTAAAGCAGAAGTTCTTCAGGGAGGGAGACATGCTGCATGGAGAGGGGATAGGTGGTGAGAAAGGGAGAAATGTTGAATATAGGGGAGGAGAGGAGGGAGAAATGGTACATGAAGAGGGAGAGAGAAATGTTGGACATATAGGGGTGGAGGAAAGGGCCAAATGTTAGACAAAGGGTGAAGGGGAGAGAGACGTGTTGGACATGATGGTAGAGGGGAGGAAAGAGATGCTGCATGGGAGAGGGAGAGAGAGTTTGGACCCAGAACACAAGGGAGGGGGAGGGGGAGAGAGAGATGGTGGACAGTGGGAATGTGAGGGGGGATGTTGGACATAGGGGTGGATGAGAGGGAGGGAGAGGTACATAGGATGGAAATTTGATAGGTAGTTGGAGGAGAAGAAGAGTGAGAGGGAGGCAGAAAAGAGCTAAAAAGGAAAGATCAATATGTCAGAGGGAAAAGACAGGAGAGAGGAGAAAAAACATGGACTGCAGCCACTTGAAGGAGAATTAGCAGACAGACAGGAAAGCAGAGAAGAGAAATTGGAACCAGCAAGATGGAAAAATAAAATGTCCAGACAACAAAGGTAGAAACAAAACATTTTATTTTGAATGTTTTAAATGGAATGTGTTAGCTTTTGGAAATGTGCCTAGCAAATGTCTTTGTATTATGTTCAGTAGAAAAGGAAATGTATTTCTGTTTTATGTCTCCAGTGTTGCATTAATGCCAAGCTTAACTTCTTGGGATTCCCATTCAAGTCTTGTCTAAAATGTTTTATTTCTAATTTGTGATCCCTTGTTCTGTATTTGGTGAGGGTTTGTTGGTGTGATGGCAGGTGGGAAATCGGAGCGGAGGCAGAGAGGAGAGGGAATCAAGGAGGGGGGCCCTCCTTTATTTTCTGATCTGGGCTCAAGCAGGTCTAACACTAGTCCTGGCCCTTGCTGTATAGCTGGTGAGGATCCCCAAGCATCCCCAGCTAAGGACCTCCTCCAAAGTCAGCCAGAACTCTCTTCTACCAAGCTCTGCAGTTGGCAACAGCATCCTTGAACCATCAACAACTAAGCATGTGTGGGGTACAGGCATCAGTGGCTTAGGGTCATTGCTGCTGCCTGCCACGCTTGGTAAAAGAGAATTCTGACCAACTTCAGAGAAAGTCTTGAGCTGACAGAGCTTGGGGATCCTTATTAGCTAAAGTGTATATATTTTGAGGTGGGAGCAGGTGGGGGGGGGCAGAGAAAATTTTGTGCTCACCCTCTTTGGGCTCAGGCCCATCCAAAACTGGCTGTCTGGCTACGTCACTGCTCCTGCCCCCTTCTCAGACCCCAGTTCTAGCTCCAGGCCCCTTCTCCCATCTGAGCCCACCCCACCCAGACCCCTTCTCCCATCTGAGCCCCCCTCCCTGACCCAGTCCCCACCTGCCTACCAGCTCCATCGATGGACAGATGACCCTCTTCTCCTGCCACCCGGCACCCAGCCTTAAAAAAAAAAAAACGGTGAAGCGCCTCACGTCTGTTCTGCTCTGCGCTGCTGCTGTAAATCAAGCAAATCGCATCGTCACGTCAGCCCTTCCTTCACTGTGTCCTGCCCTCTGATGTAACTTCCTATTTCCGTGAGGGCGGGACACAGTGAAGGAAGGGCCAATGCAACGAGGTGATTTGCTTGCTTTACAGCAGTAGTGCAGACGCGAGGCATGTCACCGATTTTTTTTTAAGGCTGGGTGCTGGGTGGCAGGAGAAGAGGGTCGTCTGTCCGTCGATGGAGCTGGTAGGCAGGTGGGGACTGTGGAGCCAGCGGAGCATCCCCCCCACCTGCTGACACCCAGGGTGGGGCGGACTGCCCCCCCTTGGTACGAGGATGTTGGCTGGGCGGGCCTGGAGGGAAAGTGGCTGGGCCTGGGCCCTCCAGGCCCACCCGTTGCTACGCCCCTGGGCAGGAGGGAGAATGGGGCCATGCCTGGGGTAGGTGGGAGAATGGGTCTGGGGCTGAAAAGGGGGGCCCTAATGCAAGACATATGGATGAAGGGAACTGGAGTCTGAAAAGGGGATTAGGTGGGATAAGGTGGCTAGTACTGGAACTGGGGGCTGAAACTGTGCGGACTGGGGGCTGAAAAGGGGACAGGGAGAAGTGGCTGGGGGCTGAAGCTCCGGGCTGGTGGGATAGTGGGGCTGAAACTGGGGGCTGAAAAGGAGGGGCAGGTGGGAGATGTGGGCTGGAACTGGGGGCTGAAAAGAAGGGGCAGCGAGAGGGAGGGCAGACCCTGGAGGGCAAATGGTGGATTGAAGGTGCAGAGAGAAAGGGCAGACAGTGGATGGAAGGGATGACAAAGAGGGCAGACACTGGATGGCAGAGAGAGAGAGCGAAGACAGATGCTGGATGGAAGGAAGACGGTGAAAAGAACATGAGGAAAGCAGAAACCAGAGACAATAAACTGTAAATAAAATATATTTTTTTATTGTTTTGCTTTATGATAAAGTAGTATTGTAGATGTGTTAATAAATGTTTATAAACAGAACATGTAAATAAGGTAATCTTTTTATTGGACTAATTTTAATATATTTTGACTAACTTTCGGAGAACAAAACCCCCTTCCTCAGGTCAGGATAGGATACTGTAACAGCACTATACTGTACTGACCTGAGGACGGAGGTTTTGGTCTCTGAAAGCTAAATGTATTAGTCCAATAAATGGTATTATTTTATTTTCTATATTTGTTTTATTTCTATTTGTTAATTTGTAAAGTGGTGATTGGTATTTGTTAGTTTTTTTCAAATTTACATCTGCTGTCTTTATATTTTGCACAGTACTAGGGGACATAGTAACATGAGTAACATAGTAGATGATGGCAGAAAAAGACCAGCACGGTCCATCCAGTCTGCACAACAAGATAACTCATATGTGCTAATTTTTGTGTATACCTTACCTTGATTTGTATCTGTATTTTTCAGGGCACAGACCGTATAAGTCTGCCCAGCACTAGCCCCTGTGATA
The DNA here is from genome assembly GCF_901765095.1 of Microcaecilia unicolor. Lineage (NCBI taxonomy): Eukaryota > Metazoa > Chordata > Amphibia > Gymnophiona > Siphonopidae > Microcaecilia > Microcaecilia unicolor. Next base: position 202,577,541 of record NC_044036.1, on the reverse strand, counting down.
AAGTCACCTCCAGGATAGTTGGGTTAATGCAGTTTCAGTCTGAAATACAAGTCCCAGAAGGCATTGCAGGCAAGGAGCCAGAGGGGGAGATGAAGAACCCGTACTGGACTCCTAGCTGCAATCGGGGAAGACATGGGTTTAAGCTGGCAAGTTGTGTAGAGTGGCTGCCACTAGGCAGAAAGAGAGTTAGGAAACCCTGTGTGCAGGAGCTCATCATTGGTCTCATTAGTCTAATGCTTAACTCAGCTGGTTTGGGTGTGAGGAAGCTAATGGAAGGAGAATGATTGGTGGTGGTAGCTGAAGCCAGGGATTGATTAGGCAGGGGGGAAGGAGTCCCAGCAGATCAGTTCAGTTCAGGAGTCAGAAGCTGAAGGAGAGAAGCAGTTGCAGGCTGAAAATCCTTGGGCAGGGAGGTCCTTAAAGTACTGAAGCAGGCTGAGATTCCTTGGGTGAGAGGAAGTCCCAAAAGTATTGAATTCACTGTGAAGCTGATGCAGGGGAAACCCTTGGGTAGAAGGAGTCCCTAAAATATTGAACTCTCCTGAAGGTAAAGAGGATAGAAGGTAGAAAATGCTGCTTGGTGACTGAACTGTGATGATGAACTGAAAGAACTGTTTGTCTTGGGAAATGAATTACTGTTTATTGTGCACTGGATAAAGAGCCCAGACTGAAGCCTGTAAGCCTGTATTGAATCCTGGTATGTGCTATGCTGCTGTTGGAACTGTGTACTAGAAACCTGCATGGAATAAAAGTCCTTAAGATTGGAGTTACTGGTGGACATCTATTTCTTCATTGTACCGGGAGCCTGTGGCTGGAGGAGATTGTTCTATCCTTGGCTGCACAAGAGAGGTACCTGGTTACACCCCGTCTCCCAACCACCAGCCCCTTGATTTGTATCTGTCTTTTTCAGGGCACAGACCGTATAAATCTGCCCAGCACTAACCCCACCTCCCAACCACCAGCCCCGCCTCTGCCATCCAATCTCCGCTAAGCTCCTGAGGATCCCTTCCTTCCGAACAGGATTCCTTTATGTTTATCCCACGCATGTTTGAATTCTGTTACCGTTTCCATCTCCACCACCTCCCGCGGGAGGGCATTCCAAGCATCCACCACTCTCTCCGTGAAAAAATACTTCCTGATATTTTTCTTGAGTCTGCCCCCCTTCAATCTCATTTCATGTCCTCTAGTTCTACTGCCTTCCCATCTCCGGGTGTTGTTGCATTGTATGCAGAGTCTGGCATCTTGGGGGTTCAGGTTAATTTTTGTCTAAATAGAAAGTTTATGATTACTTATTCTATAGTGGATTAGGGTGTATCTGTGTTTGTGAAAAAGACATGGCTTTCAGTTGGAATTGACTGTGCAGGATCGACGATCTGTATTATTCTGTCTGGTTTCGTTTTACAATAGGTAAATTGATGTTCTAGTGCTCACTGTAGTGTTTAAGATGGTTTCCTTTTCCTTGTGTGACTTGTAGAAATGACTGCTTATGGTATGCTAGAATTGCTCTATAGGTCCTGAGTGTTTTGTATTCTTGGTATGTCTAGTACTGGATTTTGGAGGAGGGTGTTAAAAAATGACCAGCCCGGATGTCAACTGCCCTAGGTACGCCACTGCTTTGATCACTGTTGCTGCCTTCTCTCCCAGGGCTGATGCCAAACTATGGGGGAGGGGAAGAGCAGGGTTGATGCCGGGCTACGGTTCAAGGCTGGATATTTTGGGACAGTCCTACATTTCTGACCAACCCATTGTTATGGGACTTGCAGCACTGATTTCCATGGGCAGAATCAGGCACTGCAAATCCCACACTGATTTGGGTTATAAAGTTTAAATGAGGACTGCACAAAATCTCAAACCTGGAACTGGGTAATTTGCCATCTCTGTGATTTCTAATTTTTTGTGTTTTATTCTGCAATTTGTAAGGGGTGGTCTGTGTTCATGGCATCTCTGCGATTTCTAATTTTTTGTCTTTTATTCTGCAGTTGGTAAGGGGTGGTCTGTGTTCTGCATGTGACCAATGTAAAAGATTCTGTGTGCAAGTAGTTCGTGTGGGGATCTATATGAGTCTGACTTCTGTAGCTTTTTAAAAGGGAATGTCAGTTTCAGAATTTACCTGTTTTATGAATACAGCTTAATCAGACATTTGCATTTGTTACAAAGCAACGTTTGAAGGATATGTGCCATTGACATGTTTGCCTTATAGCAGTCATATTTGGTCAAGTTTAAGATATGGGATAAAATCACTATATTTAAAAATGTTGGTGTTCCATGAACCAGGTATGTGGTTTGTGTTAATGCAGGAGAGCTGTTGCACAGACTGTTTACTTAGAAATCCATCATCAAGTGCACACTAAGGCATTATTAAGGAGTATCCCAAGAAACACTACTCACACCTAGTGCCCACCCATATTAGCTCTGGGCCCACCCAATATGGCAGGTCTGGCTACGCCACTGCGTATCATTGGTCTTTTAAACTTCCAAGTCCCATCACTTCTTTTACTCTTATACCATTTCATAAATTTCATGCACACAAGCTATTGGACGTGTGAACTTCATGAAACCTCTGAAAATAGCATCTGACTATTTTTACAATGTTTTGCATTATAGCTGTGCTGCTGTGTCCCAGTTTGTCCATTCTTTTCTGGACCAAATGTTACTTATTTCCCCCTGGCTGCCCCATACTGGTTTATGGTTTATTAAACTTGATATACCGCTTTGCATGAGAGCACAATAGGGTGGTTTACATTATAATAGGGAGAAAGGACTCAGCAGGGAAAACCATAAGCTTCAGTCTAAATTTTTAAAAGTTGGAATTTTTAAAGACCAACAATAGGGTCTATGGTTAACCATTAGACCAAAGCTTATGGTTTTCCTGCTGAGTCTTTTTCCTCTTATCATTGTCACTTGGTTAGACTGAATTGGTATTCAATTTTGACTAAAGTGCTGTCATAATGGAAAATGCCATGGACTAAAACATGACTTCCATTATCAAAGAAAACGAATACCTTCCTTGTCTATTGTATATTGTCTATTACCCTCATCTCCCCTTACGTTCCCGCCCGTAACCTCCGTTCACAGGATAAATCCCTCCTCTCAGTACCCTTCTCCACCACCGCCAACTCCAGGCTCCGCTCATTCTGCCTCGCCTCACCCTATGCTTGGAACAACCTTCCTGAACCCTTTCGCCAAGCCCCCTCCCTGCCCGTCTTCAAGTCTTTGCTTAAAGCCCACCTCTTCAATGCTGCGTTCGGCACCTAACCCTTACCGTTCAGTGAATCCAGACTGCCCCAATTTGACTGCCCCTATCGGACCGACCGTTCACTTGTCTATTAGATTGTAAGCTCTTTGAGCAGGGACTGTCTCTCTTTGTTAAATTGTACAGCGCTGCGTAACCCTAGTAGCGCTCTAGAAATGTTAAGTAGTAGTAGTATTGTATTTGTCTACCTTATATTTCTCAAATCAATTAGCTAAATTTATTAAAACTGGTATTTTACCATAATGTTAAACTCTGGGTGGAAATGTGAGTTAAATGATATACTAAAATGCTTTCTGCAAACTAGTAATGCAGTAATTCATTTGGAAACAAGTTATGTGGCCATCATGTCCCTTCACGTAGATACACAGTAAAAATAAGGTCAGAGAATCATCTGTAGGTGATACCTTTTTTTTTAATGCATTTGCAAAATTAATTCAAGTACACATCTTGAAAACAGAAAAGATGACTAGTTGTCATGATAAATTCTAAAATGAGCTGATCATGCTATTAGCCAGGAGTTCAAGTAAAATGTTGCTTTGATTATAGCATCTGGTCTTGTTTTGTAAGTCATAAATAGATGCAGTAAAGAATAGGCAGAAAGAGGTGTTCCTGACCTGGATAAGTTTAAGAAACAGAGAGATATTCAGAAGTTAACTGCATAACTGTTCTTTTTTTTTAACTTCAGTTGTCCAGTCAAATGTTGCATAGCTATGTGATAGGGGGCTGGCAGCATATATATGTATACATTATAGTAACATAGTAGATGATGGCAGATAAAGACCTGCACAGTCCATCCAGTCTACCTAAGAGAAACTCATTACATATGGTATATGATACTTCATATGTATACCTGGTCTTGATTTGTCCTTGCCATTTTCAGAGCATAGGCCATAGATGTCTGCCCAGGACTGTCCTTTTTCTAAAGTTTCCGAAGTTAACGTCGAAGTCCCTGAAAAGCTCCACTCCAGCCCATCCAAATCTATTCAGCCACAATGAGGGCACAGACTGTAGAAGTCTGCCCTGCACTGGCCTTGTTCTCCAACTTCTGAAGTTGAAGCTGAATCTGTCCAGCCACGATCAGAACACATTCCAAAAAGATAACTGCATAGCATCCATATTCATCAACATGGGGTTAATTTTATAAAGGTTTTATTTTTTTCCCATGTAACACCTGTTTTCTATCATGAAAAGGCCATCTATAGAATTGTGTGACCAATTACATGTGTATAAAGTATATACCTCAAAATATTACTTGGACTTTTGCATAGACCTCATATAGGTCCAGGGGTCCAGTTTGAGTGGAGTGGAGCCAGGGTTGCGAAGTATCTGGGCATTTTGTAAAATACATGGATACATGCAGAAAATACATGCACATATGTACACCATTTTCAAAGCAATTATAAACTTGAGCATGTGAATCCGCATGCTTTTGGGGCTAGTTCTATGAACCTGTTTGTGGTGTATGATTTTAACTTTAATATTTTGTTACGTATTTGTAGAACACTGATGAAGACTATTGTTGAAACTTGGCCAAGTTAGGTCCTTCTCCAACGAAATACTACACTTGCACCATTGGTTGTTCCTCTTCCTGGACCACCTTTGCTCTCTGTGTGTCTCTTGTTTGGAATGCAGAGATCGCATTCCTGTTTTTCTGCTTTGATATAAGCACGCCGGTACCTATGCTGCCTTTATCAAATAATGATACAACAGTGGGGCAATTCTTTAATATAGGCTCTTGCATTTAGCAGGTCATTGCGCAAATAAATGCACATAAATATACGCACGTAACTGCTCATTTCCACCCAAGCGCTATTCAGTAAATATATGCTTAACTTACAATGTGCATATTTGCAAAGGGTGTACACATAGGTGGAGTCTGGGCACTTACATACCTTTCAGAATACTGCAAGTTATATATGTATCTCTGTCATTTAAGCATGAGCAGTTACACCAGCTCTGACTGGTGTTAAATATTTGCCTCTAAGCGCATACACCTATATATACACAGGCTAATATTCTCTATAAAGGAAAGTAGGCACCTGTGTCCCTGTGAGGGAGTGAGTGGTATAGTGGCAGGTGCTCCTAGGAACGCTCCCTCACTAGTGTTCAAGTTAAACCACCTTATGGGCAGGTGGCGCTATTATGCTGAATCAGAGTTGCAGGGCTCAGGCAAGGAGGTAGTTAAATGCTTGGGGCAGAACAGTTCAGAGAGGCCCCAAGAAAGGAGATCTCCAGGGAGAGAGATCCAAAGTGGAGGTGTCTCCAGGAGAGAAGCTCCAAGGGAAGGAGTTCTTCCAAAGTGCTGGCTGGGCTGCAGTACCTGTGAGAGAGTCCTAGGGAAGGAAGGAGTGGCCCTAGCTCAGATGTTTGCACCCTGTAGATGCCCAGTGATTGATGAAAAGGAACAGAAGACTTCAAAAATAAAAGAGTGTCTTTATTTTCTGTGAAGACCCAGGTCCTGAGTGTCCTAGTTGGAGCCAGGTCTGAACTTATGAGTAACCGGAATTGTATTGAAGAAGATAGAACTGCTAAGAGAGAAGCAAGTAAATGTTATTGGGGTTGTTGCCCAGGGTTGGATGGAGTCTGTGACAGGAACAGATTGTATTGCTTTAATTATTTTCCACCAATAAAGTTTTCCTTTGACTTTGCACTGTAAACTGCCTGTGTCAGTGAGGTCCTGTAGCCAACCAAAAAAGTCACATTATCACAATTCCTTTACAGAATAGGCATCTCCAGATGCCTAATTGTAGCCCAGTGTGATTAACTATTGCAGTCAGGTAGCACAGCGTGCAAGTTGTCCGAAAGGTAATCAGAGAACATATCTTGTTAACTTCAAGACTATGGGTCAATATTCAGTTGTTGGCGGTGAGCATTTTACTCACCACCAATGGCATTATTCCCAGATATGCGGGCTTTGGCTTTGAATATCCAGTTATTTTTAAGCTGACTAACACATAGCCACTTAAGTTGATATTCATCACTTAAGCAGCCATGAGTTACTGCATAAAAAAGGACAGACATTTATGTGTTCCCATTTATGCACTAACCCTAGCTGCTTAAGTGCTGAATGTCAGCATTTAAGCATCAAAGTGCTGACTCCACCCCCAGAATGCCCTCAAAATAGCTGGCTTTGTGTTCGGCGCTAACCACGATATTCAGCAGTTAGCCAGTTGAGTGCCACTGAACATTGGTGTTAGCCCTAACCAAGCAATTTAATTGGTCAGCAGCCAGCTTAATCATTTTAAATATCGGGTCCTATATATTTAGCAGTCTAAGAGGCCTAAGCAACGTAGGCACCTACTCGCACTCAACGTGTGTCAATATGAAGTTACAGCCCTGCTACTACATGGTCCGTACGATAATTTTATTTTTGACGCGCGTCCGCTACATGCACCTGAAAATAATTTTTTATTTTCTGGAGTGTGGCGAAAATCGGACAGTAACTCCAACTTGACACACATAGGTGGTTACCACATGGTTACTGTGAGAGACCTTACCATTAAGTCAATGGCTGGTGGTAAGGTCTCAGACCCAAAATGGACGCATGCCAATTTTTATTTTGTCCATTTTCGGCAAAAACTTTTTAAAAAGACATATTTTACAGGCACACTGAAAAATGGATCTGCACACACCCAAAACAAGTGCCTACACTAGCGCAGGTCATTTTTCAGCGCACCTTAGTAAAAGGACCCCTAAGAAAATAAATTACCAGTATCCTGTTAGCCTGAAGTAGATAACAGCCTGCTGAATATTGGCCCCATAATGAGCATGACAGATTATTAGAAAAGATATTTCTTAACCTGTGTTACATCACTTCTTTTATCCTTATACTGTTTCATTATAAATTTCATGCACACAGACTTCATGAAACCTCTGAAAATAGCATCGGGCTTTTTTTAACAGTGTTTTGCATTATGGCTGAGCTGTTCTGTCCCAGTTTTAACATTTGCTCCAGAAAAGAATGGGTACTTATTTCCCCCTGGCTGCCCCACACTGATTTATGGTTTATTAACCTTAATATACCACTCTGCATGAGAGCACAACAGGATTGTTTACATAATAATAATAGGGAGGAACTCCAATTAATAATAGTAAAGAAAAAGGAAGAAAAGTAAAGAGAAGAGATATAGGGAGTGTCAGTTGAGATGTGGAAGGGCATAATCGAAAGGAACGCCCAAGTTTTGTTGAGGACGTCCTCGCAAAACATCCCGATGGAGGGGCCCGTATTATCGAAACAAGATGGACGTCCAACTTTTGTTTCGATAATACGGTCGGGGACGCCCAAATCTTGACATTTTGGTCGTCCTTAGAGATGGTCGTCCCTAGACTTAGTCGTTTCTGATTTTTGGCAATAATGGAAACCAAGGACGCCCATCTCAGAAACGACCAAATGCAAGCCCTTTGGTCGTGGGAGGAGCCAGCATTTGTAGTGCACTGGTCCCCCTCACATGCCAGGACACCAACCGGGCACCCTAGGGGGCACTGCAGTAGACTTCATAAAATGCTCCCAGGAACATAGCTCGCTTACATTGTCTGCTGAGCCCCCCCAACCCCCCCCTAAAACCCACTACCCACAACTGTACACCACTACCATAGCCCTTATGGGTGAAAGGGAGTACCTAGACGTGGGTACAGTGGGTTTCTGGTGGGCTTTGGAGGGCTCGCTGTTTTCTACACAAACATAACAGGTAGGGAGGGGGATGGGCCTGCGTCTGCCTGCCTGAAGTGCACTGCACCCACTAAAACTGCTCCAGGTACCTGCATACTGCAGTGATGGATCCGAGTATGACATCTGAGGCTGGCATAGAGGCTGGCAAAAAATATTTTGAAAGATATTTCTTGAGGGTGGGAGGGGGTTAGTGAGCACAGGGGGAGTAAGGGGAGGTCATCCCCGATTCTGTCTGGTGGTCATCTGGTCATTTCAGGCATCTTTTTGTGCCTTGGTCGTAAGAAAGGACCAGGTAAAGTTGTCCAAGTGCTCATCATGGATGCCTTTTTTTTCCATTATGGGTCGAGGACGTCTATGTGTTAGCCACGCCCAAGTCCTGCCTTCGCTATGCCTCCGATACGCCCCCTTGAACTTTGGCCAGCAGTTGGGGACGTCCAAAATCGGCTTGTGATTATACCGATTTGGACAACCCTGGGAGAAGGACGCCCATCTTCCGATTTGTGTCGAAAAATGGGCGTCCTTCTCTTTCTGAGCCTGTAAGTCACACATCCTGGTCACTTAGGGGCCCTTTTACTTAGCTGCCCTAAGAATTGGGCTTACATCATCCTTATGCAAGCCTTTTCCATGCACTAAGACAGTGGTTCCCAAGCCTTGTCCTGGAGGCACCCCAGCCAATCAGGTTTTCAGGATATCTACAATTAATATTCATGAGAGAGATTTGCATGCACTGCCTCCACTACATGCAAATCTCTCTCATGAATATTAATTGTGGATATCTTTTTTTTATTTTTATTATTATTTATTTATTCATTTCAACATTATTATACAAGAAACATCTTGTGTAGGAAAAGCATCATTCCATTTGAATAAATGTTAAAGGAAAAAAGAAAATTTAACTCAGCGATGGAAATTTGACACTCAAGTCCATAAATTGAAATCCAAGAATTCAGATAATATAGGGAGAACAATTGATAATCATAACACAAAACTAGGTAATGATATCCCTGGAAAGTGGTGTTGATATCTTATCTCAGCGCTTATCCTTTTTCACTGAGTTTACTAGCGCTGAGACATGGGCAGGTTCTGTAAATACATATTTTTCCCCCTCAAGCCTTACTATACAATTGCACGGGTATCTTAAAAAAAAGGTACCCCCCAAGTGTAAAATTTCAGGCTTGAGGAACAAAAATTGTTTCCTCCGTCGTCTAGTCTCCTTAGAGACATCAGGAAAAAGTAATATTTTAAACCCTAAAAAAGGTTTAGCCTTATTTCGAAAAAACAAACGGAATATCCAATCTTTGTCAGGCAATAAGGCAACCGTCGCGACCAAAATGGCGGCAGTTGCCATTTCAGAGTCAGAAGTTTCAAGCAAAAGAGAAACGTCTATAGGCTGTTCATTTACAGACTTTATGTCCTTTCCTGGAATATAATATGCATAGGAAAATGGTGGCATATTCTGATCCGGTATATTCAAGACATCATGTAGATATCGTTTCAACATATCAAGAGGAGCAACGTTTAATACTCAGGGAAAATTAACGAATCTCAGATTATGATTTTTTTTGTATAGTTGTCAAACGCTTCCATTCTCTGTCTGAGATTCGTCAAATCTTTTACCATCATTGGCTGTAATGTTTCTAATTTCACAATTCTTTGATCTACTTTATCCATTTTGGTTTCCAAAGTCTTAGTATCTTCCTCTCTCTTTTGTGAAGCAAGTTCCAAAGATTTTACTCTCTGTGCTAATTCATTAGTCTGCTTAATAAATGTTTGCCCCAGGGTGGACATAAGATCCCATAATGCATCCAACGTTACTTCCTTTGGTTTAACTAATAACTCTTTGGGAAGTTCGTACCTTTCAGAAGTCTGACCATGAATCTCGCTTTGTCCCTCAGTTTCTCTCCCCTCATTCCGTGGCGACATCTCGGGCAAACAGCCCTCCGCTCCTTCCGTAGCTATTACAGGCATCTCCAACAGACGTTCTTCTGGGCCCTTAACTCCCACTTGGGGCGACCCTGTCGGTTCCGACAGGAAGGAGCTAGCGCCTATCGGTTGAGGAGGAGGAGTGTGCATGGCGGGGCTCAAAGTTGTTTCAAAGCCGGGGGAAGCTGAAATCTCCCGACTGCCAGCATTCCCTACCGGAGGCGTTCCGCCAATTTGACCAGCACCCAGTGGACGCACAAAACGATCGATTGGACCAGGTAACGGGGAGGACAGTGGGGAGGCTCTGGCCATTGTCTTCCCTCTTCGTTTAGGCATACTGGATTCAGGAAGAGTGCGTCTCACTGCGTCTTACCAGGGCGTCGCCATCTTGGACTGCAAGTCTAATTGTGGATATCTTTAAAACCTGACTGGCTGGGGTGCCTCCAGGACCAGGTTTGGGAACCACTGCGCTAAGATCATTTCTAGTGCAGCCATCAAAAAGGGCTTTTTCCTACTTTTGTTATTTCTGGCCTTGTGCTAATTAACACGCTGCTGTTTTTTAAAAAATCACTGTGGGAGCACATATGACTTACCATTTAGGAGGCGCTAAGGGCTCCTATGTTATGGATGTGCTAACCAATTAGCACGCTGCTGAGTATCAGCATGTTAGCTGGTTAGTGCATCCATGCCCATTCTCCATCCCTGGCATGCCCCTCCCCCCAAATATTTAAAAAATAAATGATATGGGCAGGCAGTAGCAGTGTTTCAGAAGAGGAGTAACATGGTTGCACTGAGTAGCATGACAGAGAATTCTCACTGCCATGTTTTCTACAGACTGAAGGCATTTGGGGCCCTTTTACTAAGGCACGATACAATGTTACATGGAAATACTTTTAAAACAAAATAGGAGGAAATATTTTTTCACTCAACAAATAATTAAGCTCTGGAACTCTTTGCTGGAAGATGTAGTAATAGAGGTTGGCATATCTGGGTTTTAAAAAAGTCCATATTCTGCCTTTGAGACAGACATAGGGAAGCCACTTGTTGCCCTGGGATTGGCAGCATGGAACGTTGCTACTATTTGGGTTTCTGCAGCTGCAATCCCAATTTGAAGGCTGCAGGAATCATGCATCCCCCAGGCAGCAAAGGACAATAACATTGTATGGATTGCCCACCCACAAATGCTGGTTTTGCAACCCCATTTGAGGTCTAGACCCACAGTTTGGGAAACTCTGCTTTATGATTCTAACCAGGAGCAGACTGACAGTGATCTGGGCCCTTAGGCAAAAAGGATCATAGGCCCCCAACCACCTATCAAAAGTGATTAAATTAGAAAGAAGTAAGGGTGCAGTGTGCCAGTGGTGTTCCTAAGTCAGCTGGCACCCGGGTTGGATCGCCGCTGTACCTCCCCCAGCACATCACCACCCCCAATGAATCACGACACCTCCCCCCAAGCACATTGCTCTTACCTCCTGGGGGTACAGGGAGCAGTTGTGTGGCTGTTGGCTATGCTGTTTCCCTGCCCCAGAACAGGAAGTAACGTCAGAGGGAGTAGTGAAACCGGCGGAGCCGAAAGCCACATGACTACTCCCTGCATCCCCTTGCAGCATGCACCCCGCCCTTGGTACGCTACTGCAGTGGGCTCCCTACTGTTGTGGGCCCTCAGGCACTGCCCTATTGTCTCAATGGTCAGTCCTCCCCTGATTCTAACACAGAAGGCCCCAATCACACATAACCAGCACATAAACATCCATTTCTCAAAATATTTTAGAATAATATTGGCAGATCCAGTTCTAAAATACTAGCAAAACTTGAAACACCCTAACCCTGGATGTCTTAATTCTGATGTGTACATCCTTTCTAAAATGCTGTTCTATGCTTATAAATTTAGGACTACCATTCATTTGCCTAGATTCATGAGCATAATTTATGATGCTTGTGCTGAAAAGCAGTGCTAAGCTCATAAATTCTTTTTCATGCCCTAAATCTGTCCCTGTTGCAACCCACTTTGCTCCTAAATTTAAATTTAGTGAAATTTTGAGGATAAATTTAGGCATACAGCCCTAGTAAATTTGCAAAGAATATAACTCTCAAAATTAGAAGCATAAATCCTTTTAATATCAGGCCCTTAATTTTAACTTTATCTACTTATTTTTGGATTTATACAGTTCTGTCTAAATGTAAAATACACAACATTTACTTAAGTCTCTTGTGTCAGCCTTCAAACATCATAAACACTATTGCTTTCTTCTGAATAATATCAGCAGAAAATGTGTACTTAAAAATCAACGACTCATAAACAAGTCCATCCGACATTGTCAGCATTTCATACTCTCTACCTCAGAGACCATTTTCCAGCATCTTAAAACATATCTATCATATTTTAAATGGATGGTGCTGTGCAGTGTTTAAATATTACTCAAAAAGTCCCATAGTTACTCAAGCATAAACTTGGATCTGTAGCTCCATGCTTACAAAAGCAATTTCTAAACAAACCACCGCTTGACATGCAGTTCCTCCCGCATTCACTGTTACTATGGTAATCAGAAACAACTCTCCAGTCTTTTACTATTGGGTGGAAATCCTAATATAGTTATAAGACAGCTCCCCATTCATCACTAGCATTCAAACCTGCAGATTCTGTGCTATCCAATCTACAAATTCATCACTGTTCTTCCCTTATTAATTAATTTGCATGGTCACCTCCTCTCACATTCAGTACTCTCTGGTTCATGCAAAACCAAAAAAGTGATGGAAAACTATGTATTTTTCAATACAGTAGACTGCCGTTAATATATGATCTACATATCATGGAAGTAAGGTCTTTCAAAATTGACGCTTATGTATTTTGCAACCCTTGCAGTTGAGGTTCTCCCTAAATGCTAGAAAGCTAGGGACCTCAACAAATGCCTATCATGCTGATGTTAGATCAGATATCTGAATGAAACTCATTTCAAGCTACTATTGAAACAGCATGATCTAAATACATAAGAATGGTCTGTGACTCCTAACGTGGAACCAATTCGGGTTCCTCTTTCCCACATGCATCACTTTGCACTTGCTCATATTAAACGTCATCTGCCATTTAGACACCCAGTCTCCCAGTCTCATAAGGTCCTCTTGTAATTTTTCACAATCCTCCCGCGATTTAACGACTTTGAATAACTTTGTGACATCAGCAAATTTAATTACCTCACTAGTTACTCCCATCTCTAGGTCATTTATAAATATGTTAAAAAGCAGCAGTCCTAGCACAGACCCCTGGGGAACCCCACTAACTACCCTTCTCCATTGAGAATACTGACCATTTAACCCTACTCTCTGTTTTCTATCTTTTAACCAGTTTTTAATCCACAATAGAACACTACCTCCTATCCCATGACTCTCCAATTTCCTCTGGGGTCTTTCATGAGGTACTTTGTCAAATGCCTTCTGAAAATCCAGATACACAATATCAAATGGCTCACCTTTATCCACGTTTGTTCACCCCTTCAAAGAAATGTAGTAGATTGGTGAAAGTAACACAAAGCAATTATTTTATTTAAAGGGGTTTCTCGGGTCTGTTCCTTCAGAGGGCCCAAGACATAAGGAGGAAAGCCCTTTCCGGTTCAGCTTCCAGGGTCTTATGCAGACCTCTGGCAGCAGGCCAAATACAGTCCACAGCTGCCAGAATAGCCACCAAGGAGGTTTAATAAACAGGAGTGGAAGCGAGCCTATCTAGCCCACTGTAAGCAAGGAAACCAATTAGGACTATCTAAGTTTCCCCTTCCCAGCGCAGCTGTCATCCCGTTCACTCTAAACAAAACAAACCTATGAGCTGCTGCATCCACATTGTCATTTTTTTCTTGTTGGTCCATCTGTAACAAGTCTAAAGCTGTTTCAATTGGATAGGCAGTGCCCAAAAGGTGGAGGACAAAAGTTGTTGTTTTTTTACTTATTGGTCAGCTTTTTAATTTATTTGAAAGCTTCCCATATGTAGATATAAATATTAAGAAATAATAATTGAATATCATTAAAACAGCTTAAAAAATTATTATAGCTGGTAGAAACAGCAATTTTAAACTCTGTATTTTGTGGTCATTTTTCTACACTAAAAACTAAATATATACACTGTATACAATACAGATGGCCAAATTTTAGTGAGGATATCCTAGTTCCTGATGCGTTCATCTTAAATGTTGTTGTAATCTACCTTTGGAAGCCTGGTGCTATAATGGTGATGGAATATATTGAAATTAAATGGAAGTAGAATTAAACTCTCCTTTCATTGGAGCACATGGAATCACATCTTCATCTGTTTTGTAGAAGTTTACCTATTAGAAACACAAATGGATTATTCTGTTGTTTGAGCATGTTTCAGGGACAAGTGGTTTATAAGTCAAAATAATAAAAATATTTTCTGTCAAACAGATCACTCATTTGTTGAAACATAACTAAATGCGATATAAGTCCCTAATGCAGTCCATTGGTTTTCTTATATTTTGTTCTTGTGATGGCTTATACTGTGCCAAAACTGGAAATACAGTGAGACAAAATAATAGAATTCAGTAACATCCAAAACTTATTTTTATGCTTCAATCATCTTTATTAAAAGCAAAACATGTTGGTTGATAAGCTTCATACAGAATAAGAAGAAACAGTAAACCATCCAACATGGCACAATAAAAACTTTTACAGAGAACATACCCCAAGAACCCTTCCTCTCCCGTACTTCCCTCCCTCCTTATAAGCCCACCTGACTGTTTCCACCCATCAAAATAACAAACAGATGTACAGCTCAGTAGGACTCAAAGCATTTCATAACTTGCACTGCCTCCAATATATGCAAATCTCTCTCATGAATATTCATTGTCAATATCCTGACAAACCTGACTGCCTTGGGTAACTCCAGGACCAGGTTATCCTAACTACCATAACAGGCAGACACGGTCATATAATTAACATTATAATTTTATTTGTATTTGGGTAATAACTGAGAAAATGCTATTAAAAATGATATTACAAAGCATGAAGTTGACTTGATTAACTTCTACTGTATATCAACCAGTAGTAAATAATATTAATAAACAATATTAAGTGCATTTTTATAATATACCACTGCATTCTTCAAAACAGAAGGAGAAAGTTCCCACAAACCATTTTTCTCTTTTTATCTAGGCACAGGAAAAAAAAAAAAAAAGCTTTCAAATGCTCCCTGGTTTCAACCTAATACATGTTAAATGTGGAATATGAATGTCATAAATAAATAGATAGAAACTCTGAATGTTGAGCACCTGATTCTCATAACATAATGTCTGCTTTAGTGGCCCATTACCAGGAGAAAGTAAATCTCTGCACAAATATAATACGTGCTAGGGTGTCCCTGTAACCAGCCCCTCCAACTGACCACTGATTAAGATTTATAGCAAATTACTACTCTACCTATGAAAAGTTATTCCGTTATTATACTTCCTCTGTGTACATCCATATGCTGCACAAGCTGGAATGTTTGAAAATATAAGTGAGATTAAACAAAAATGCTACCAACAATAAAAAACGACAAGGTGGATGCAGCAGCTCATAGGTTTGCTCGCTTTGTTTTGAGTGAATGGGGATGACAGCTGCGCTGGGAAGGGGACACTTAGACTGACCTAATTGGTTTCAGTGCTCTGACGTCACTTCATCTCCTGTCTATTAAACCTTCTTGGTTGCTACGCCCCAAACACAGCCTACAAATTCTCAGGTTCCTCCTCAATCAGGTCTGGCTCCAGCCAGACCTTAAAGCAAAACTTGCACAGTTCAATGTAATAGAAACAATGACTTACCTCAGCCAGGTCACAGTTATGGAATGGGTGCTTCACAGTTTCCCTCCTTGGGCCTCATCAACTTCTGCCTGGCCCTGTCTTTTGAACTTCCCTGTACAGAATGCGTCCCTCCTGGCTTACTTCTTCCTGAGGCAGGATTTGCACTCTTAAGGTAGCCCGGGCTACCTAAAGAGGGACTTTTCTTAAGGGTGAGGGGCAATGTCCTATAAACCCCCATCACATACACAAACTTGTAAATATAACAGAAGCCTTGATGCAACACAATATTTATGTTTTCTGATTTAGTTGACTATCCAGCTTATTTTCGAAAGAGAAAGATGCCCATATTTCGACCCAAATCAGGAGATGGGTGTCTTTCTCTGGTGCCCACGGGAGAAAGATGCCCATCTCCCGATTTGGGTCGCAATATAGGCGTTTTTCTCTTTCGATTATAAGCAGGAAAGTGTACGCACAGCAATTTTGATTTTGCCGCACGTCCATTTTCGGCAAAAAAGGCCTTTTTACAGGTGTGCTGAAAAATGATTCTGCGTGAGCCCAAAACCCGTGCCTACACTACCGCAGGCCATTTTTCAGTGCGCAGTACGTCAGACACACAGAAACAGAAGCCTTGCAGATCAGCAACGTGGCTGCGCTGGAGAAGAGGAGTTTGGCTGGCGGGGGTTGGGGACTCCCGCCAGCAAAGGTACCCGACGGCGGTGGTGGCAGGAAGGGGGGGTCGAAAGGGTTGGCACCGGGGGGGGGGTCAAAGGTGGTGGTGGCGGTAGGGGGGATCAAAAATGGCGGGGGGTGTCAGCGGCACCGGGGGGGGGCTAAAATGTGCCCCCTCACCTCGGGCTCCGGACCCTCCTCCAGTCAAAGTCTGGCTACACCCCTGCCTGACTTTGCATTGCTGCTGCCAGGAATATTCAATATTCTCTGTTGCAGCAAATCAAAATGAAATTTACCGTGTGAATTATTAAACCATGGAACTGATATATCACAGGTTACCAAACCATAAAGTAAAATTTACTGTGACAAAATGTGATGTTTTACCATATCTCAGTGAATGGCCCTCACCCCCAGCCAGGTGAAGAGGGGAATTTTAGACTGGTAAAACATTCTCAGCTAAAACATGGTTTTGACCAAGTATATCTTTTGTACATTAACCCCACAGCATATATTGTAGAACAGAGACAAGAGATTTTTTTAAAAATGCACATGATTAATTTCAAAGCATGTGAAGATGAAATAGTTTAGGGGAAAAAGAAAGACAAAATAAAAAGAATACACCAGAATCAAGAAACCGATAAATTGATCTTTTCAAGAATCTAATTCTGCAACTTTGAAAACACCTTCAGAGGAGGAAATTGCTGTAACCTTTAAACCTAGTGCAGACAGAAGTGGTTGCTTGATAAGCAAGCCTTAGTCTTATAAAAATATTGCTCTCTGTTTATACAGAAAATGTCATTTCCTAATAAATCCTCCATTTAATTATCCAATAATTGAAATTCCAATCTGGAAGATTAAAACTATTTAAAGGTAAATGAAAGCCATGACCTAGTTTTAATATTTTCCAAATCCAGGTCTTTAAAAAGATACATCTGTAATACATCGGCATTGTGTTCTTTGTCAAGCACTCAAATGCATAAGTCATATTGTCCTCTGTGGCTGAATGACATGTTTGACGGAAGCCAGCATAATGACTTAGCAATAGCAGGAGACTCTGACTCCAATATGACAGCACAGAAGACCCATTTTACCTTCTCAGGGGTCCTTTTATTAAGGTGCACTGAAAAATGACTTGTGGTAGCTTAGGCGCAGGTTTAGGGCACACGCCAATCCATTTCTCAGCACGCTTGTAAAAGAGGCCTTTTTAAAATTTTTGCCGAAAATGGACTTGCGGCAAAATCAAAATTGCCGCACATCCATTTTGGGTCTGCGACCTTACTGCCAGCCATTGACCTAGCGGTAACTGGGCGGTAATGACCTATGCACGCCAAATGCCACTTGGCGCGCATCCGAAAATAATTTTTGGCCGCGCATATTATGCATGCGCCAAAAATTAAATTACCGCAAGAGCCATGCAGTAACCAGGTGGTAACTCCATTTTGGTTCGCGTTGGACATGCGTAGAGCCTTTTGCGGCTTAGTAAAAGGACCCCTCATTTTCCTTGTGGTGCAACTCCATTCATTCCAATGATTTCGAGCTTGCCTAGGGTATGCTTTTGTTTGAGACAAAATTTCTGCTCTCATGTTTTGAAATCAAGACTGATTTCATTTTGTTTCCAGTTTGTAGAAGCAGCAGGGCTCACCCACTCAACCCACCCCCCCCCCCCCAAAAAAAAATAGTCCACCTTCTGGCTTTCTCCAATCCCCCTAGTCCTCCATCTATACATAAAAATGGGTAGGAGCAATCCTCAGTGCCATACTTCAAAATAGTGCTGGTTGACCAGTGGTTGGCACCATTTTAAAGTACAGGACAATATTTATTTCATATGTGTTGTTTATTTCTTGAGCTATCTGAGTGTTGTTTCATATCCCTCTTTCTATCTATCTACTTATCATTTCTATAGCGCTACAAGGCATACACAGCGCTCTTTCTCTCCTTTTCTCTAAGGTATATAGATATTAAGGACCAAGGGGTCTGTTTACTAAGCTGTGCTAACGGCTTTCGTGCAGCATTGCCGACACAGCCCATTCAAAGTGAATGGGTTGTGTTGGCACTAGCGCCCAGCCAGCAACACTAGCAGCTTTGTAAACCCCAGCACAAGTTCTATAAATAGCGCTGAAAATTAGGCATCAGGGAAAATCTGCACTCAGCGCTATTCAATAAAGGGTGCTCTGGGATGAGCAACCTTTATCAAATAATGTTTATTTATTTATTATTAATTAGGATTTTTTTTTTGTTACATTTGTACCCTGTGCTTTCCCACATGGCAGGCTCAATGTGGCTTACATGGGGCAATGGAGGGTTAAGTGACTTGCCCAGAGTCACAAGGAGCTGCCTGTGCCTGAAGTAGGAATTAAACTCAGTTCCCTAGGACCAGAGTCCACCACCCTAACCACTAGGCCACTCCTCCACTCCTCCTCATTTTTTAAGGGATTCACTCAGTAAGAATAATACAGTAAGAATAGATAAAACATAAGCAATAGACAATTACAGCAGTAAAAATATTCAAATAACAATACAAAGTATGGCATAGTATACTACTTACTGTTATGATTCTGTTAGAATTCTGCTAGTCAGACAGGGGAATGCTTGGAACCACTCCTGATTGGTCCGTCAGGGGCTGAGCTGATGTCAGTCTGATCTACTTAAGCTCACCTGTCCCTACAACCCCTGCTTTGGCATTACTTCAATTCTGCTGAAGCCTTACCTTTGTTCTGTCTGAGCTATTAGCTCTGTGCTTGCGTGGAGTTATTACTCTTTTCCTTGCTTGCAGTTTCTGTTGCTCTGTCTCTGTCTGCTGCCTGCGTGTGTCTAATTACCTCTCTCACTACACCCAAGTTTCTCTGTTTGGCGGTGGTGCTGTGTGGTGAGTTCCTACCTCCTTCTGTTCCAGTTTGTTTGTTTGTTTTGCTTCCCCTTCCTTCGGAGTTCCCTTTGGGCCCTGTTTGTTTTCTGCTTGGCAGGTCCTGCCCTTGTAGCAGACTCGAGACCCTTTTGTTTCTCTCCGTGGGGGGTTGTTTGTTTGCTCTTTCATTGTACTCCCGATTAACTTGTTGTCTGCAGTGTTCCCTGCCTCTGGTTGCTGTGTGTGTGCTGAGCTTGGTTTAACCCTTTGTCTGAAGAGCTTCTCTGCTTCTGGCAGTTGTCTGTTTATTGCAGTCTTCCCTTTATGACTGTTTCAGTCCTTTCTTTGCTGTACTACCTCCTGTATTACAGTCCCTTTCTGTGCTGTGTGTGTGTTAGGCTCCGCACTCCATTTTGCGGACTTTTCCCTTCCCTATCTGCTGATGGTCTCTGCCTACAGCATCTTATATTACAGTCCCTCACCTTCTTTGTGTGTGGTGGGCTACGGGTTGACGTGTTTCTGTGTATGCATCCCTTTCTCCTTGATTACCAGCACCGAGGGTGTTGCTGGTGCTCCGGTCCCCATGGGGGACCCCTCGTTTAGTCTTTTTCTCCCCTCCCTAAGTATGAGTCGGTTCCAGTTAGGCCGTGAGAACCGCATGCTTGAATTCTGAGTGAATCGGTTCCTGATAGGCCGTGAGGCCCTCCTGATTGCCCTATCTTCCCTTTTCTGGAGGTGCAAGTTGGTTGCTGCGTGTGCGTACAGGGCTTGGTAGCTGGGGTAGTGTGTAGTGCCTGCTCGGCCCACCCTTGACCTTGGCCTAACCCCTATACTAGGCCTCGGCCGGGGCTCAAGGGCTCACAACCAGACTTACAATGTCAACATAATACGTAATAAACATTTTAATAGACAGCATAGGGTATAAGCAAAGATGGAACATATAGGTAAGAGAGTAAGAGGAGTTAGAAAATAAGAGGACTAATTTAAAGGAAGTTGCACATGAGTTCAGAGAGGTGATTAAATATTATCTCAGCCAGGGTAGGAGTGGATTTAGTGTGGATTTCTGTGCCTCACTTTGGGTGCAAGAACTTACGCCTGCTGAAACCTGTTGTAAATCCTGATGTGCAAATTGGGCGCAGATCTCCATTGTTCTATAATACTGCACCTACATACTGTCCCTGACTCACCCATACCCCTGCTATGGCCATGCCTCCTTATGAGATATGCACATTCCAATTTAGGCATCCATTGTTATAGAAGAGGGCACAGCCAGATCTACACAAAAATATATAATTAGTGCCAATTAAGTGAACATAAGAACACAATAATAGC
This sequence comes from Microcaecilia unicolor, assembly GCF_901765095.1. Taxonomy (NCBI): domain Eukaryota; kingdom Metazoa; phylum Chordata; class Amphibia; order Gymnophiona; family Siphonopidae; genus Microcaecilia; species Microcaecilia unicolor. The sequence goes on along the minus strand of NC_044036.1, from coordinate 202,557,067 downwards.
CGTACTGGGTCACATCAATGGTCTATCTAGTCCAGTATCATGTTTCCAACAGTGACCAATCCAGATCACAAGTACCTGTCAGAAACCCAAATAGTAGCAACGTTCCATGCTACGAATCCCTGAATAAGCAGTGGCTTCCTCATGTCTATTTCAATAGCAGAGACAAAAAAGCACCACTGGGCCTTCAAGAAAGAGATAATAGCCGTCCTTTTATTGTGAAAAAGACCCGACATGGGCCGTGTTTCGGCACACAAGCGCCTGCCTCAGGGGTCAAGGTGTATCTTCACAATGTATAAGCAGAAATCCTAAGTGAATTGCCAGCTACCGCTGGACGTACTTTCAATCACGCTGAGAGCTGGCTAGTTTCCACAACAGCTAAAAGAGTGAATCACTTGGTACTATAAGTTAGCTGTGAACAGATGTTGAGTCCAGCTCCTTATGAAGTGTCAAGTGAAGCAGGAGCTCGCTGTTGGGGGCGTGGACACACGATATAGTCTCGGCATAAAACACAGCTAAGTACCAGTTTCTTAACTCTTTATTAAAGGAAATAAAGTTAAGATTGAAACACATTTAACATTGAGGTTTTTCTGACTAATGAGAATACTCGCTAGCGTACATACTGTATGATTGAATTTAAGGTATACGCTAAGCAAGCCGGTCAGCTGTCCTAACAAGATTAGAATCAGCTGGTACCGAGTGTCTGAAGTCTTTTCCTCAAAAGCAATAATACGTTTCCGGCAGAGAATTTTACTTGCCTAAGGTGGACTTTAGACGTTTATCTATGCTATTTGTCTGCAGTATGTCCAAATCACATGGAGGCATGTTGAGGCATTTCAGGGGCAGGCTTAGGTTGTTCTTAACACTTGGACATTTTATAGCCATAATGGAACAAAATGAAAATGTCTAAGGCTAAAACTTCAACATTTTGATCTAGACTTGTTTTTAGAATAAATAAGGCACAAATAAGGTGCCCTAAATGACCGGATGACCACTGGAAAGAATCAGGGATGACATCCTCTTACTCCCCCAGTGGTTACTGACCCCCTCCCACCGCCCAAAGATGTGAATAAAAATAGTACTTACCAGCCTCTATGACAGCTTCAGATGTTAACAGCCAGTTCTATTAAAGTAGCAAACGGGTCCCTGGAGTAGTGTAATGGTCACTGCAGTGCACTTTAGAGAAGGGGACCCAGGCCCATATCTCACTCTGTCACACTTGTGGTAGAAAGTGTGAGCCCTCCAAAACTGACTAAAAACCTACTGTGCCCACATATAGGTGATCCTTTTACCCATAAGGGCTATTGTAATGGTGTGAAGTGGGGGCGGTGGGTTTTGGACGGCTCAGAAGACAAGATAAGGGCGTACATAAGTACATAAGCACCACCATACTGGGAAAGGACCAAGGGTCCCTCAAGTCCAGCATCCTGTCTCCGACAGCGGCCAATCCAGGCTTCAAGAACCTGGCAATGCCCCCCCCCCCCCAAAAAAAAAAAAAAAAATTAATAATGTTCAATGGACTTTTACCTCAGGAATCTGTCCAAAACCCCCTTTAAATTCCGTAAGGCCAGCTGCTGTCACTACATTCTCCGGCAACGAGTTCCAGAGTCTAACTACACGCTGAGTAAAGAAAAACTTTCTCCTATTTGTTTTAAATCTACCATATTCTAGCTTCATCTTGTGTCCCCTGGTTTTGTTGTTGTTTGAAAGTGTAAACAAACGCTTCACATCTGTCTGCTCTACTCCACTCATTATCTTGTAGACTTCTATCATATCACCCCTCAGCCGCCTTTTCTCCAAGCTGAAGAGCCCTAACCTTCTCAACCTTTCCTCATAGGGAAATCGTTCCATTCCCTTTATCATTTTCGTCGCCTTTGTCTGCGGTGAGCTGTGTACCTGGGAGCTTTTATATGAAGTCCACAGAAGGGCTCCCTAGGGTGTGTTTTGGGCGAGGCTACGAAGGGGCCAAAATATGGATGTCCAACTCCATTTGCAGAAAAAGAAGAGATGTCCATGTCCAAAAAGATGCACATCCATATTTAGATCTGGAATTTGGCATGTCCAGGTTATAAAAAGGTGCTCCAACTGAGCAATTCTCCACTGGATGGAGTAAGGAAAGTCATAGTAGGTATTTTTCTCTCTCTGAGTGCTCACAATTAAAAAAAAAGAAAGAAAGAAAATTACAGCTGCTGTGAAACCTGAACTGGTAACCTCTGGCTCCCTGCCCTGGTACTCTTCCAGCTGCTCTAACTATTAGGCTATTCCTGGGCATGGATGTCTATGCGTACATTTTTATAATATGAGCATTCCCCTGCTACCACAGAAACATCAACATCCCTTGTTCTGCCCAATTCATAGTTTGAATGTTTCAGTTTCTAAAACGGATGTTCATGCTGGACGTAGGTTGTATGTGTGCAGTTTCTGTTCCATTATACATGAGAAAGTGATGTCCACACATGACATACTATGAAGGAATGTGATTTTTATACCATATCCAAAGAAAACACTTCCCACAAACTTTAAGAAATACTTTTTCTTTACTTTTCTTTGCTATAGTCTTCAAATGGCACTTAGCTTTTACCTTTTAACTCCCAACGGGGTCCTGTTTCACCCACCAGGTTTCTCAAAGGAGACTGAAGATCAGCGTGCCATTGCACATGTTATTTCGCCATCTACAAAAATAACAGCAAAAATATATAAAATATGCAAAAGCACCAAAACGCAATGGTTTAGTTCTCAGAAAAAAAGTTGATTAGTGACATTTTGATTTGTACCACACATTGGCACCCTTTTACTACGCCGCGTAAGCGTCTACGCATGCCCAATGCATGCCAAAATGGAGTTACCACCTGGCTACCGTGTGGCTCTTGTGGTAATTTCATTTTTGGCGTGCGTCTGATATGTGCGTCTGAAAAATATTTTTTATTTTCAGGCGCAAGTAATAGATCTGTGCCAAATGGCATTTGACGCGCGTAGGTCATTACCGTCTAGATTCTTTACCACAAGGTCAATGGCTGGTGGTAAGGTCTCAGACCCAAAATGGACGCGCGGCAATTTTGATTTTACCACGCGTCCATTTTAGGCAAAAAGTCCTTTTTTACAGGTACGCTAAAAAATGGATCGGCACGTGCCTCAAATCCGCGCCTACACTACCGCAAGCCATTTTTCAGCGCACCTTTGTATAAGGACCCCATTGTTTTAAATCACAGCAAAGAAAAGTAAAGAAAAAGTATTATGTATTGCTAGAGGGTTTTGGTCAATGATGAAGTGAGCGCCTGTTGAGTACTAGAAATGTTTCTGTGAATTTTCACTGAGTACCACAGACTTTTGAGGTCTTTTCCTCCATGCTGTGTTTTAATGAATGCAAAATTCTATTTTAAGCACTTGACATTCCACTTCCACAGGGTTTGGTTAGAAGTTATTTTTATACCATAAACACCTTAGAGTACCCTGTTTCTAGGGTCCTTTTACAAAGGCGCACTGAAAAATGGCTTGCGCTAGTATAGGTGCGGGTTTTGTGCGTGCGCCAATCCATCTTTCAGCGCGCCTTTTTAAAATTCTTGCCAAAAATGGACGTGCGGCAAAATGAAAATTACTGCGCATCCATTTTGGGTCTGAGACCTTACCACCAGCCACTGACCTAGCAGTAAAGACTCACGTGGTAACCGGATGGTAATGACCTACGTGCGCCAAATGCCACTTGGCACGTGTCCATTATGCGTGCCAGAAAATATATATATTTTCCAGACGTGCATATCAGACACGCGCCAAAAATGAAATTACTGCAAGAGCCATGCGGTAGTCAGGCGGTAACTCCATTTTGGGCACGTTGGGCACACGTAGTTGCCTATAAGATTTTTATTAGTAAAAGGACCCTTCTATTTGGTTACTGAAAATTCATAAATACTGACTAACTGATAGACCAATAGTGGCAGGTCCTTATTAGAGCCTTTTACCCTTGACTATCCATTTATTTCGATCAATTTTTACAGCTCTTAGGTGCCCTTTTACTAAGCTGTGTTAGGTACTAACAGGCCCCTAACACAGTTTAAAATGGCACACTGTGGGATGCATTCAGGTGTCCTGTGGTAACTGCCAAATGTACATGTCAGGGGTGGAGAGTGAGCACTTCAGCGCTAATGAGTTAGGACATCTACATTAGCGTGTGCTAACTGGTTAGCGCAGGAATACCACGTGAGCCCTTACCACCTACAAAATGTGTGGAAGTAAATGCTCACATGATGATTTTTTACTGGCCTAGCACTAATGGCAACATTAGTGCATGGCCATTAATACAAAAAAAGAAAAGCAAATGGTCAGTTTTATGGCTGCAGTAAAAATGACCTTGGAATGAATGAAAACCCAACATAAGAGTATGCCAAAGCCCCCTTTTATCGCAGCTTAGTAAAAAGACCCCTTAGTGAGTCAGAAATTCAATCCTACACGAGTATTAAAGATTCTACTGGCTTATGCTTCTTTGAAACAGGTGGAGGATACTTGGATATTGGTGACAATGGATATTACTGCTCTGTACATTAACATCCCTTAATTGGAAACAGTGAATGTGGCATATAAAAATTTGTTGGCTGGCAATCAAGCCTTGATTCATTTGTTAACATTGGTCCTCACATTGAATTATTTCCAGGTTAAGGGCAAATTGTTTTTCATCAAATCTGTGGCACAGCTATGGGAGTTAGATTTATATCCCATTTATAGGTACAAACCATTCGGGAGCTGCATATCTAGTCTTCACATTTTTGGAATTCTACAAAACTGGGGCTCAAAATATTTTATTAGAAGTTTGGAACTGGATTAATACATAAGATAAACATTTTTCAGTTTACTCCACAGAGGCATCCATGTTCTGTTTCTTTTTCAGATGCGCAGATTGTGAATAAGAAAGGAATTTTCCACACATCCATTTTTAGGAAACAGATAAAAACAGTTTGCTTCATTACAACAGTTATCATCCCAGAGTTTTGAGAGATAATGTACCATTTCAGTTTTTACAGCTACAACATCTGTGCTTGAAAAAGTAGGATTTTTATCTTCCAGCAGAACATGTGAAAAAGAGCTTTTATCATAAACATCTCCAAAGACAATATAGTACATTAGCAGAGGCATTCTATACATGGCACACAAAATTGCGTGCTATTCTGAAATGTGTACGTAACAAAGAACCCCTTTTACAAAGTCGCGATAATGATTTTGGTGCAGCAAATGCAACGAAGCCCAGTCAATTCCTATGGGCTTGGTCACATTTGCTATGCATGAACTGCTAACATGGCTTTTTAAAAGGAGCCCTATATTAGCTAACAAGCCAATTAGTGCTAATAATTGGGTGCTAACAAATTAGTGGTGCTAATTGGCACCGTTGAATTTGCACTTTAATCTTGCTATGTGCTATTCTAGAAAGATCCACGTGCAAATCTTATAGTGTGCAACTGAAAAGGGGGCATGGCCATGGGAGGAGCATGGGTGGGTCAGGAGCATTAATTAAAGATGCGTGCGGTATTATAGAATTCGGGGAATCTGCACCTAACCTACGCACCAAGATTTACACCAGATTTCAGTTGGTGTAAATCCTCGTGCCCAATGTTGGGCATGGACCCTGGTGCTACTCACTATTCTATAAACAGCACACAACTCAAAGCACCATTTATAGAATAGCACTCATTGTGCATTTTTATAAGCACCCAAATTTGGGTGCTATTTACTGAATCTAGTCCTAGGTGTTTAAATGAGCATCACGTTTAAATAGGGAAATGTTAATTGAGTATAGCCAGATGTCGTTAGAATTAAGATGTACTTGTGTGTTACTATGATCGCCACAAGCAGCTTTTTAGCCAAAATTAATATAGTACCCTACTGAGAGGTATTTTAAAGGCAATTCTATACATATGTATGTGCAGTTACATACACACCTTGCTTGCCTAACGGGCCCTTTTATTAAGCTATGGTAAAACTGGCCTGCAGTAGTTTGGATGCATGAAATTGGTGCTGGGCCGTTTTTTACTGTGACTCGGAAAAAGGCTATTTTGGGGGGAGCAGTAAATGGCCGTGCGCTAAAATTAAAAGTAGCATGCAGCTATTTACTGCCTGACCCCTTACCGCCACCCATTGACCTAGCGGTAAGGGCTCATGCTCTATTCGCATGGTAATCATGCAGCATGTGCCAATGTTGGGAATGCCCCCGTGGTAGAAAATAGAAAAATATTTTCTACCACAGGAAACAGCACACGCCAACTTCGAAATTACCACCGGGTGCCCACTACCCCTTTGGTAGTGTCAATTTGGCGCGTGCTACCCACGCGTTAGCCCTACCGCTGCTTAATAAAAGGGCCCCTATGTGCACAGAAAAGTGACATTTATGACCATACTAGTAAAAAAGGCCCGTTTCGGTAGGCAATGAAATGGGCGCTAGCAAGGTAATCCCCCACCCTCCCTCGCTGTCTCGCTCTGTCCCCTCTGAGACCCACGCCCCCTCCCTCCCTTCCTTCCTTCCTTCCGAGTTCCAGACCCCCCTCCCTTCCTCCCTGTTCCAGGCCCCCTCATGCTCCTCCCAATGAGTTCCAGACTCCCCCTCCCTCTGATTTCAACAGCCCCCCCCTTCCATGTTACTGACCCCTGGACCCCCCTGCCGCGACCCTCTCGACCCCCCTTTCCGCCGAAAACCCTCCCCTGCCGCCTTCACGTACCTGTGCTGACAGGGGACCCCAACCCCCGACAGCCAAAGTCCTCTTCTCGTCTGCATCGTCGTTGCTTGCTGAATGATCTGATCAAGTTTCTGTGCATGAATCTGTCAGTGACTTAGGGGGTTTTTACTAAGGTGTGCTAGCGTTTTTAACTCACAGTAAGAATTGGCGTGCGCTAAACTCTGACACCGATTATAGTCCTTATATTCCTATGGGTGTCTTAGCATTTAGTGTGCACTAAAATTTAGTGCAAGCTAAAAACACTAGTGCACCTTTGTAAAAGACCCCCTTAATTGTTGAGCAATGATGAAAATTTGCCTTTCCTGTCACTATATGCAGTATATTTCTGATTAAATTAACAGAATTTCTTAAGGAGCTCAATTGTTTTTTTTTTAATAAAACATTTGCTTCATTGTGAATTTCAATGTTTTCTTGTGAGGAGAAATTTAAATGGAATGATAAGCCTAAGAAATGTTAGTAACAGCAAATAAAGACCTGAATGGTCCATCCAGTCTGCCCAACTGTCAGACTCATTACCAATTCATGATTAAATGAATGTGACGTAAAATATGTAATCATGGTCCTTTTTTTGGCATTTTTGGGACATAGACTACAGAAGTCCACCTGGCCCTGTCCTGTGTTGTCATTTGCAGGACACAGACCATAAAAGTCTGCCCCACACTATCCTCAGGTTCCAGCCACTGAAGTTGCTATCGAAGCCCTTTCTAGCTCATCCTAAACCAGATTGCCATATATGGGACACAAACCATACAAGTCAGTCAGGCACCAGTCCAAGTTCATCACAAACAGAGTTGCTATCTAAGCGTCACCTGACACTCCACACACATGCAGCCATTTAAGTTTATTTTTTTAAATACCATTCATTTTCTAATTAGAGATCGTCTATGTTTATCCCACACCATTTTGAATCCTGTCACGGTTTCTGTCTCTACCACCTCCCTCGGGAGGGCATTCCAGGCTTCGACCACCCTCTCTGTGAAAAAGAATTTCCTAACATTATTCTTAAGTCTACCGCCCCACAACTTCAGTTTATGTGTTTTAGTTTTACCATTTCCCCTTCTCTGGAAAATATTTGTTTCTATATTAATGCCTTTCAAGTATTTAAATGTCTGTGTCATATCTCCCCTGTCCCTTCTTTCCTCTAGGGTATACATATTCAGGTCTTCCAGTCTCTGCTCATACGTCTTTTGGCTGAAACCCCCATACCATTTTTGTCGCCTTCTTCTAGTCTTTTTACATCCTTAGCAAGATACAGCCTCTAAAACTGAACAAAATGCTCCAGGTGGACCTCATCAATGACTTGTACATTTTGTAAGTAACTTTATGCTGCATCTTGTTTTTGGTTTTAGAACTGGTGACTCCCCCTTGAGAAAGTAACCACGAAACGGGGACCTGTCGGGGTTTTAAGAGCACCAACTTGTTCAAGCTAAGTGCTACATAAAATTAGATGTTAGCATATTGACAAACAGAAATATATCTTTATATATAAGATTAGCAAAGGGTGGTGGAGGTTCAGTCAATGATTAGACAATACACACAGATAATACACCCAGTCATTGGGTGAAAAATCAAATAATCTTTATCGTGTGTTACATATGAGACTACTCCACTCTCAATAAGCTGAAGAAGCAATACACTTGTATTCATGTGTGTTTAAACATTTTGTTATATTTTGATGCTCGACAGAGCACAGGCACAATTGTTTGTTTTATCTTAGAAATGAGCAGTGGATTTTCCCAAGTCCATCTTAATAATGGCTTATGGACTTTTAGGAAATTATCCAAACTGTTTTTAAACCCTGCTAAGCTAACCACTTTTACCACATTCTCTGGCAATGAATTCCAGAGTTTAATTACATGTTGTGTGAAGAAATATTTTCTCTGGTTTGTTTTAAATTTACTATTTAGTTGCTTCATTGTGTGCCCCATAGTCCTAGTATTTTTGGAAAAAGTAAACAAGTGTTTCATATCTACCCATTCCACTTCATATTTTATTGATCTCTATCATATCGCCCTTCAGCCATCTCAGTTCCAAACTGAAGAACCCTAGCTGCTTTAGCCTTTCCTCATAGGGAAGTCATCTCATCACCTTTATGATTTTCATCGCCCTTCTCTGTACCTTTTCTAATTCAGATATATCTTTTTTTAGATGCAGTGACCAGGATTGCACACAGTATTCGATGTGTGATCGCACCATGGACTGATAGAAGGGCATTATAACACTCATTTTTGTTTTCCATTCCTTTCCTAATAATTCGTAACATTCTATTTGCATTCTTAGTCGCCACTGAACACCGAGCATAAGGTTTCAACGTATCATCAATGATGACATATAGATCATTTTCCTGGGCAGTGACTGCTAATGTGCAACCTTGCATTATTCATTTATTCAGTCATTCAGTCAGTCAGTCATTCTTTTATTCCATATTATCCAAAAAGTGAATTTTGGTTCAATGTAGTTTACAATAAAACAGTGAATATAATAGTATACATACATTGGAATAATAATTATAGAATTAATGATTACATACAGAAGCATGTATTAAACAGCTAAGTTTTTAAACCTTTATGAAATGGAAGATATGAGCATATGCTTCTAATTTCTTATGAAATGAGATTCCACCATTTGGATCCTAAATAACTAAATCCGACTGTATGAACAGATTTGTATGTAACATTTTTCCTAGGTAGGTGTAGTAACAAATATTCTCTTTATTTTGCCTTTGCATTTCTAGTTGATTAGACAATTAGGCTGGTCATATAATCTGGAACCATCCCAAACAAAATTTTGAATATTAATGTGCATGTTTTAATCATAATTTGACCTTTTATTGGAATCCAATATAGTGTAGTAAGTGAAGGAGTGGCTTTATTAAATTTTGGTACCCCGTAAATTAATCATGCTGCTGTATTTTGTGCTGTCTGAAGCAATTTAAGTACAGATTCTTTACTTCCTACATATATTGCTTTACAATAGTCCAATTGTGAGAATGTCAGTGTTTGAACTAGTAATCTAAATTAATTCTTGTTAAAGGAGTTTCTAACTCTTTTTAGTTTCCACATTGTCTTGAACATTTTGGCAATTACTGCAAGAGCTTGGTCTTCGAAAGAAAGATTTTGCTCAAAGACAACTCCTAGAATTTGTAGTTTTGTATCAATAGGATAGACATTTTGGTCTATTGTGAAATTGGGATAAGAGGTGATTGAGTATGAGCTTGATAATACCAGGAATTTCGTTTTTTTTTCTCTATTTAATTTGAGTTTAAAAGTCATAGCCCATTGTTCCATTATATCTAGGCCTATCCGTAATGTGTTTGATATCTACTACTACTACTACTACTTAACATTTCTAGAGCACTACTAAGGTTACGCAGTGCTGTACAGATTAACATAAATTGACATAAAGGACAGTCCCTGCTCCAAGGAGCTTACAATCTAAAGGGCGAAATGTCAAGTAGGGGCAGTCCAGGTTTCCTGAATAGAGGTATGATGGTTAGGTGCCGAAGGTGACATTGAAGAGGTGGGTTTTGAGCAAGGCTTTGAAGATGGGCAGGGAGGGGGCCTGGCATATGGGCTCAGGGAGATTATTCCAGGCATGGGGTGAGGCGAGGCAGAAAGGGCAGAGCCTGGAGTTTGCGGTGGTGGAGAAGGGTACTGACAGGAGGGATTTGTCTTGAGAACGGAGGTTACGGGTAGGAATGTAAGGGGAGATGAGGGTAGAGAGGTAGGGAGGGGCTGTAGATCGAGTGCATTTGTAGGTTAAAAGGAGAAGCTTAAACTGTATGCGGTACCTGATCGGAAGCCAGTGAAATGACTTGAGGAGAGGGGTGATATGAGTGTACCGGTTCAGGCGGAAGATAAGACGTGCAGCAGAGTTTTGAATGGACTGAAGGGGGGATAGGTGGCAAATTGGGAGGCCAGTGTTTGATATCTCTGAAATGTCATTTATGAAAGGGACATAAAAAATGTAATCTGCATAAATGAAACGGTTAAATCCCATGCTATTTAATTTCTAATGGTGCCGGTATGACATTGAACAATATTGGAGTGGACTAACACGGCTACCACACTCCTCTACTTAAGATGGAAGATACCGCATACAGCCGCATGAAAAAGCAAATGAACAAACTTTTGGAAAAAGAAACAAAAGTGAACAGTCATCTTTACTTTCTGACAATCTGCAAGAAGAATGACATCATTCCCAAAGGACTGAGGATGTCCCCATGCATACCTCCGACCCACCCCCATCCTCCCACCTGTCAGACTGTCAAAGTAATGCTTGAATGTTTTCACTTATATACACTGTCAGCTAGCACATTTGCTTATTTCCGATCTGAGGAAGAAGGGCAACCTTCGAAAGCTAATCAAGAAATGTATTAAGTTATGTCCAATAAAAAAGGTATCATCTTATTTTCTTTTCCATGTTTTATTTTGTTTGATTTCTATTGATAACCTTAAGAGTGGACTAACACGGCTACTACACTCCTCTACGTTTTCCCCAAGAAATGGCACACATTTGGGGTGGAACTACCATCGGCAGCTACGTTTGGCCAGCAGTAGTCACGATTTAGCGTTCATTAAGCCCACGTGGGCTTACCGACACTTTGTAAAAGGTCCCCATAATTAGAACATCCATCTAGTAGACAGTTTGCATGAGCATATTTTAACAATAGTGATTTAACAATAGAGGTTGATGGAAGTTTGAAAATTCATGTAGCTATAGTTTGGATTCCTCTTTCCCACATGCATCACTTTGTACTTGCTCACATTAAATGTCATCTGCCATTTGTATGCCCAGTCTCCCAATCTCGTAAGGTCCTTTCGCGATTCAACAACTTTGTGTCATCAGCAAATTTAATTACCTCAGTAGTTATTCCCATATCTAGATCCTTTATTAATATGTTTAAAAGCAGTGGTCCCAGCACAGACCCATAGGGACCCCCCCCCCCCCCCAATCTACCCTTCTCCATTGAGAATACTGACTATTTAACACTACTCTCTGTTTTCTATCTCCTCCTATCCCATGAATTTCTAATTTCCTCAGGAGTCTTTCATGAGGTACTATGTCAAATGCCTTTTGAAAATCCAGGTACACAATATCGACTGGCTTACCTTTATCCACATGTTTATTCAAGATATGTAGTACATTGGTGAGGCAAAATTTCCCTTCACTAAATCCATTTTGGCTTTGTCCCATTAATCCATGCTTATGTATACGCTCTGTAATTTTTTTCTTTATAATAGTCTCTTCTGGTCTATAATTTCCTGGATCACCTCTGTTAAAAATTGGAGTTACGTTAGCTACCCTCCAATCTTCCAGTACCATGCTGGATTTTAAAGATATATTACATATTACTAACAGTAGCTCTGCAAGTTCATTTTTCAATTCAGTGAGTACTCAGGGATGCCCCATTACATCTTCTAGGTTTACAGAGATTTGTTTCAGTTTCTCTGATGCACCAGTATTGAATTCCATTTCTGGTACTTGTATCTCTCCTAAATAACTGAGATCAATCAAATACAAAACCAATCAGAAAAATAATCCCCGTTGACACCACAATTATTCAGTGTATTTTGTTCAAAGGAAAAAGGGATCTCGGTAACCCAGCTTAGAATTTAAAGGCACCAGCTCATTCAGTCTGTGCTGTAATGGGTAGGAGTTTCAATCATCGATTCTTTAAAATAAAACTTTTATTTTTTTTAGAATTTCTTCTTAATAATCCACACCCCCTTTTACAAAGGCACACATATTTCCATACTTCCATCTTCCAACTATCACCTACCACTAGCTCAAGCAAGCCCTACGGTCCAACTGCATTTGTTCTGACTCCTTTTGAAAGAGATACCATCCTAAAAACTAAATAACAGAATACCTCTGGTTGTCACCTACAGCTCCCTGCTGAAACCAAACCCAACCAGAAACCAAATACCAACTCCATCCCTGCATTCACCCAACAATGTCAATTAGAGCATCTGGGGCTAATTTACATTACCTATTCTTCCTCTAATATAGCATATGCCATCATCTGCCTGGAATGTTCCTCTGCTGTCTATATAGGACAAACAGATCAAACCTTAAGAAAAAGAATACATGGACACAAATCTGATATTAGAAATTCCAACATTCAAAAACAAATAGGAGTGCATTTCAACCTTCTAGGGCATTCTCTAACTGACTTGAAGGTTGCCATACTCCCTCAAAGGAACTTCATAGGGACACTCCACCATGAAACTACTTAATTTAAGCTCAGCAAAAAGCTGAACACAATCACCATCACCCTAGGCCTGAATAGGAACAAGGGAATTTTTTTATTTGTTCCAAAAATAGAAAGTTACATGGAAATACTTTTAAGACAAAGAGGAAGAAATATTTTTTCACCCAATGAATAGTTAAGCTCTGGAACTCTTTGTCGGAGGATGTAGTAACAGCGGTTAGCATATCTGGGTTTAAAAAAGGTTTGGACAAGTTCCTGGAGGAAAAGTCCACAATCTGCTATTGAGACAGAAATGGGGAAGCTACTGCTTGCCCTGGATTGGTAGGATGGAATGTTGCCACTATTTGGGTTTCTGTCAGGTACTTGTGACCTAGTTTGGCCACTGTATGTATGTATATATATATATATATATATATATATATATATATATATATATATATATATATATATATATATATATATATATATATATATATATATTCCTCTCCCCCCACCCCCACATGTATTTTCCTTTATATGTACCAATGTCCTGAACTTCACTTCATGCATCTGATAGATTCTGGTTCTTGGAAGCTCATGCTCAATAAATTCATTAGTCTATAAGTTGTTACCTGGTTCTTTTGACAGTGGATAAAGGAGCCTTCATAAAGGCTCAGCTCCTTCTTTCCACCTTCACCCTGCTGCTGCAAAACTTTTGCACAAAGTAAGGTATCAAAGTAGCCAAATTAATTTCTGAACCAGCATTAACCACTTAAACATTCCTCCAGTAACAGATTTTAAGGGAGGAGAAGATTGCATACAATTAGGATGCTAAAACCAGTGAATCGTTAGTAATCTCTGTTCTCTGGTCTCCCAATTACTGGATGGAGTGGTGTAAACAAAGGACTAAATGAATATGCAAACATGTCTGCATAAACAGAAGGACCTCTTGCCCATCACCCTTCTGTGGCTGCAAATTTCAGGAAGGACTCCCTGAACAGCATGCATGATGAAAGCTGCTGACATGATGAGAGGGTCGGCAGACTCTGCTTTTCGATTCCAAAACATATAATTAGAAATACATTTGGACCGATGAGTGCAGCCTTAGTAAATCTAGCAGTCCAACTAAATGAAATCGTTTCAGACCTGAGAAGCCATTATCAGCTTTGCCTGTCTTTTCAGCTCATCCCTCCCTTCCATTAGAACAGATGAATGCTGAGGGGCTTTAAACATAGCAGTGCTTATTAAATGTTGAGGCTGTTGCTGGGGAAAGTGTCTGGCAGAAAAACAAAGCATTGCCTGTCATTCATAAAGCCTGTCTGCTTTGATAGTCTCTGACATGAAAGGATACCCTTTCAAGCTTGCGTGCAATTAAGAAACTACATAGGCAGCACTCATACTCAAGACCTGTGTCTCTATGCCAGAAAAACCTGCTCATGGGCTGCACGACCTGATTTTATGTTCAAGTTCCAGACATGCAGATAAAGAAAAATAATAAGCAGATATGCTGGAGTACCTTAGGGGCCTTTGGACCAACATGCAATGTAAATGAGTTTAATCAAATAATTTTAAAGCATCTGGTTGCAACTGGTCTCATGAAAAATTTAAAATGTGCAAAATATGAAAATCTCAGGTCTGCTCTTAAAGGAAAAAAGGGTCAATCCACTACAGTGGAGCTCATCTACATATCCCACATTTGTTTTATCTATCACGCTATTATTTTAATCTGTCTGCCTGTATCTGGTTCTACATCTCTTTACTTCTAATTGTGTTATCTGCTCATATATGAATGTAAATCTAATACGCCTATCTGTGAGTGGCAATTCTATATACGGGTTCCTATATTTGCTTAGGAGATGCCTATCTGGAGTCTATTCTTAAAGGAAAGTAGGGGGCTGATATTCAGACCACGGGAGGTAGTCGGGCTGCCTCCCGCAGTCAGCGCTGAACCCAGATATTCATTTCCTGGCTATTTCCAGTAACCGGCATTGAATATCCAGTTTATTTATGGCCAGTTTGAATTTAACCAGCCAAGCCGATATTCAGCGCTGCCTGGTTAAGTTCAAACCAGCTAAAGTTATTCCACCTATTCACATGGCCATATTTGGCCACTTAACTGGTGCTGAACATTCCCGGCTAGCCGGTTATATCATTGAATATCGCCGGATAGCCAGCTAGGTACCATTTAACTGCCCAGGTGCTGTTCCTGGCCAGTTAAATGGTTTTGAATACCGGGGGGGGGGGGGGGTAGGTGCCTACTTTCCTTTATAGAATACCAATGTATCAGTGCAAGTATGCACTTATAATTTAGGCACACCAACTTACACCAATCATAGAGCTGGTGTAAATGCTCACACCTAGGTTGCTAAAAAATGCCCACCTTCTTACTGTACACCATCGCATTTAGGAGCCATGTTAAAAAATAGCATATAGACAGAATATTAGCATTTATGCATGTTCTTGGCACCATCATTATAGATTTACCTCCTATGTGCTACATTTTCAAATATGTAGTGAGATACCATGTATCCTATGCAGGTAAAATGTGGGTTATGTGAGTAGAATACCTCAGAATACAGTCCTGATATCTGTGTCTTCAGTGAACAAGCAGAATGTGTGATACATTTTCAATCAGTTACCTAGAAGATATCCCCCAGCAACTGAGGAATGGTCACACCTATTGAACTGGGTACAGAAACTAAACACTCAGGAGTTTCAACAATCAGTCCTTAATCATAATTTAAGATACCTAAACTCTCTCTAATTACACAAATCCATTCTGAAGACACTGGGAAGGGACAACAAATTAAGTGGATAAAAAAATTAGCTAGTAGGATGTACATTTAGGCCTAGATTCTATATATGGTGCTCAAACATCGATGCTAAAAATATTCTGTGCCAAACGGTATTCTATAAACAGTGGGTTGAGT
Source organism: Microcaecilia unicolor (assembly GCF_901765095.1). NCBI lineage: Eukaryota > Metazoa > Chordata > Amphibia > Gymnophiona > Siphonopidae > Microcaecilia > Microcaecilia unicolor. The sequence goes on along the minus strand of NC_044036.1, from coordinate 202,541,231 downwards.
TATGTGCCATTTATAGACAGGCACTCAGCAAGTCAAGTTGTGCGCTACATATAAAATAACGCTCAGCGTGGATTTTTGGTTACACCAAATCAGTTAGGCCCGATGTAAGGGCATCCATGTCAGCACCAAAATCAGAACACAATGTGTGATGATGTCATGCATGCTGGGACAGTGTGCAAAATGGCTACAGGTAGAAAATAACCTAATTTCTCTGAGGATGATACTCTCTTGCTGGCCAGGCTCATCTAACTACTACTACTACTACTACTTATCATTTCTATAGCGCTACTAGTCGTACGTCATCGTGCCGAATCATCGCAAATTCTTCATCATCCTGTGGCAAAGGAGGAGGAGCTACAATAAAGGGCCTGGCAAAACCTCACCACTACTTACTTTCGCTTCTTGTTTATATCAGTCAGCTATGACCCCAGTACAGAAAACCATTGTTTGCATGCCACTTCTGTATCTGCGGCAATTGAGGGTGAAGTTAATAGCTCTGCATGAGTATCGGTACCTATTTCCTGAGAACAAAGCACTGGTCCACACCCTCATGTCACCATTCTAGTGAGTCCTTCCCCATCTTCACCCATGTTCCTTCCCTATTTGGTGACAGATATCCAATCCACATCAGAACAGCTGCTTCAGGGTGCCATCCAAGCATGCCACTTTACCACTGTCTAGCTAATAGCCCTACCACAAACCATTTCTTAACAGTTAGGCATTTCAGCACCTTGGGTTCCAATATCTATTACAAAAACAAGTACAAAAATTGTTTGGCAAATTTAAAGTTTCCCTGCCAGTAACCTAATGATGCCATGCCAAAGGGCTCACTGTCAGACCTCTCAGTGATACAGGTGGCTCTAGCAACCTATGTAATAGGACCACCCCTACACCCCCCTCCCCAGCCTCCAAGTCTGCCTCACAGCAGCGCCCGTAGTCAGGGCACACGTGGCCAAAGCAGTGGCAGGGAACGTGAGAAGCAGTGATATGGCCCAAGTAACCTCACCTCTCTTACCAGGACCTTGTGGGGCATGTTGCTGCTGGGACTGTTGCTATCTGGACTATAATTCCGGGTTTTACCATGCAGATCCCTCACGTTTTCTTTAATCGATTTCTCCACATCATGACTGGATGATGCTGACAAGCAGATGTGATGTCAGATACCAGTGTTGGGATTGGGCCTGACCTGAAATGCTGCAGCCTCATATAGGACATTGTAGTCTATGGGGGGGAGAAGGAGAGGAGGGGGAACCAAGGGATCACTCTTAATGTTGTGTTCTATCACTGAATTCACTGTACAGCACAATGGATGGGGGTAGGGGGCGGGGAGGGGAAAACATGGGTCCCTCAATGTTGTATTTTATCACTGAATTCACTGTACTGCACAATGGGTAAGGTAGGGGGAAATGTGGAAGGGGGAATAGGGGAGGAGGACTGACAGTTACGTGCACGTAACTAATAAACATCTTACCATTTTTATAAAAAATGTATCTAGATGATGTTATTCCTGACATTCTGGCCTCTCTGTCATGCTTGGTGAGGTGGCAGATCTTCCTGGTGTACCACTGGGACATCATCCTTGGTATCACTGTCCTAGAGGAACAGGCCTGGGAGTTCTGGCACATGCTGTGTTATGTCCAGATTTTGGAGCATATAGCATGTGGTGAAGATTTCACACACCTTTTTTAGGGCTGTACAAAAGATGACCCCCCCCCCCCCCAGAGTGGTTGAGGCAATTAAATCTGGACTTTAGAAGGCCAAATGACCTCTCATTGTCTGCCCAGGTTTTACTTTGAGCCTTGTTGTATCTGGCCTCCTGTGGGCCCTGGAAGATCACAATGGGGGTCATCAGCCAACTCCTCAAGGGATAGCCATGGTCACCTGCATTGAGATGTTAGAGAAGGTACACACACCTTTTTGTGGTGTGTTAGCAGTTCCTAGAAGAGTTTTCTGCATCGTCCTCCAGACCCCTGGGCCCACACTGGCCACACACCTGTGGGGAAAAGAGGGATGCAGTCAATGATTCAAAAGGTGTAAGGGTTGTAGGCCGGTCCTCACCTAGTAGCCTTCCTCTCTGATCTCTCCACTCATGGTTGCCAGAGCATGAAAGGACATAGGCATCATGACAGGATTCCAGAAAGTTGGCACAGACATCTTATCTGCATTGCTTCATTACAGACAACCTGTATGTTCAGGGAGTTTCTGTGCTCAGGCTCACTGCGTGCAGGTGGCCTGAGGTCCACATGCATTCAATCTATTGCATTCAGGACAGAGAGGAACTGGGCAAACTCATAAAACTCTGTCACAGTCTGTTGCTGTTATGCTTCATGCATGGAGAACCAGATGTAGAGGGTGTCCCTTCTCAGAAAGGCCTTAAGAAATTGTGAGGTGGCTAGCTAGCTAGCTGATGCCTGCTGCAGCTCCCAGAGGTACATAAGTATCGCCATGCCGGGACAGACCAAGAGGCATATTTTCAAAGCACTTTGGGAGGCTAAGTTCCATAGGTTTCTATGGAACTTTGGGAGGCTAAGTGCTTTGAAAATGAGCCTCCAAGGGTCCATCGAGCCCAGCACCCTGTCTCCGACAGTGGCCAAAAGAACAAACAATCCGCCCATCCTAGAAATAGTAGATTATTCCCACGTCCATTCAATAACATTCTATGGCCTTTTCCTCCAGGAAGTCGTCCAACCCTTTTTTAAAGTCCGTTAAGTCAACCGCCTTAACCACTTTTTCCAGCAACGAATTCCAGTGTCTAACTACACATTGAGTGAAGAAAAATCTCCTACGATTCGTTTTAAATTTACTACACTGCAGTTTCATCGTATGCCCCCCTTGTCCTAGTATTTTTGGAAAGCGTAAACAGATGCTCCACATCGACCCATTCCATTCCACTCATTATCTTATAGACCTCTATCATATCTCCCCTCAGCCGCCTTTTCTCCAAGCTGAAGAGCCCCAGCCTCTTCAGCCTTTCCTCATAGGTAAGTCATTTTTGTTTTCCATCCTTTTCCTAATAATACCCAACATTCTATTTGCTTTCCTAGCTGCAGCAGCACATTGAGCAGAAGGTTTCAACGTATCATCAACGATGACACCTAGATCCCTTTCTTGGTCCGTGACTCCTAACGCTGAACCCTGCATGACGTAGTTATAGTTTGGGTTCCTCTTTTCCACATGCATCACTTTGCACTTGTTCACATTAAACATCATCTGCCATTTAGACGCCCAGTCTCCCAGTCTCGAAAGGTCCTCTTGTAATTTTTCACAATCTTCCTGCGATTTGATGACTTTGAATAACATTTTGTCATCAGCAAATTTGATTACCTCACTAGTTTCCCCCATCTCTAGGTCATTTATGGATATGTTAAAAAGCAGAGGTCCCAGCACAGATCCCTGAGGGACCCCACTAGCTACCCTTCTCCATTGCGAATATTGACCTTTTAACCCTACTCTCTGTTTCCTATCTTTCAACCAGTTTTTAATCCACAGTAAGACACTACCTCCGATCCCATGTCCCTCTAATTTCCTCTGTAGTCTTTCATGAGGGACTCCCATGTCCCTCTAATTTCCTCTGTAGTCTTTCATGAGGGACTTTATCAAATGCCTTCTGAAAATCTAGATACACAACATCAACTGGCTCACCTTTGTCCACATTTGTTATGCCTGTATAAGATGTGTATGTTTAACCTGTATATCACCTAGTACTATTGAGCAGAATGTTTTCTAAATATTTTAAATAAATAAATAACACAATCTGGATTTCCCCAGTACATATTTCTCATTGGAATGGGTCTGTGATACAAAGAAAAATATTTGCTGATGTAAGTTGGTACGAAACCCTTTCTGTTCCTAGTGGACTCACAGTCTTACCCTAGCCAAATCCAGCACAATGTGTACTTTGATGCGATATGTAGGGTGACCAGCTGCTGCAGTGGGCCTTGAGCCCAGTTCTATAGCTTCTTTTTTTGTTATTGAATTTAAATATTTACAAGCTGTGCACTTGATTCCAGTAATATCGAGCTAATGTTTTCCAAATTGAATATTTAACCAAGTAAATAAATAAAATATAGACAAATTTCAACTATACTGCAAGTATTACATAAAGTAAATATAGCTCAGCCTCAGACCCCAATTACGGTAGGGGGCTAGAAATAATAGGAGAACAACAAAAAAAGCATTTGTCACAAAAAATATGGCCTGGTCGATTAGCACATTGTTACTCTTAAATCAACATACGACATAATTATTTGGTTAAACCTTTCTGATCCAAAAAAAGTTTGAGCTGATCAGGTTCAAGGAAGACATATTTGTTACCAGTTCTCTAGCTTCTGAGACTGCCGTCCTAATCATTAGGCTACAGTGAACTCCCCCAAATCTACAGAAACAGCCAGCTATTAAGATCACCCCAGACAAATATCTTTGTTTGATTGTTCTGACCAAGTGAAAGACATGGCTTGCAAAAGAGGAAATATCTTACAAACCTAACCTACAACAGGAAACCACAGAAGAAAGGTGTTCTGTTCCAATAGTAGCAGATGAACCCATTGGTGCCTTTTATAGAATAGCGCCTAGCACCGGGATTCATGCCCAAATTTTAGGTACAAGGATTTGCACCAGGTTTCAATTGGTATAGATCTTTGTGCCTAAATTAGGTGTGGATCCCCCAAATTCTACATTACTGTGCGGATCTTTGGTGAATGCCCGGACCCACCCACACATAGGGTTACCATATGGCTCCAGAAAAAGGAGGACGGAATGAGCCAGCCGGGTTTTACTTCCATTGCTTGAAAGCAATGGAAGTAAAACCCGGCTGGCTCAATCCGTCCTCCTTTTTCTGGAGCCATATGGTAACCCTACCCACACATCTCCCATCTCCACACCGCCTTCAGTTGTTTTGAGTGTAACCTAGATCTGCTAACTAGTTAAGACAGTATAGCAAATGTTTAATTAATTAATTAAAATGCACATCTTTATAGACTACCATGTAGTAAGATGTGCACATAAATGAAAATTGGTGCCAATTTATACAAATAATTGATTGTTAGTGCCCAATTATAGGTGCTGATTGGCTCGTTATTCAATTAATTTCTCTGCGCAATTTGTGCACACGACCAAATTTCAATGTGGAAGTTTGGGCCCCAAATAAAAAATCCAGGTGTTTGTTGCTTCAGTTTGGAAACTTTTATGTACGTAAAGAACATAGAAACAGAGAAAAATAATGTTAAAGACCACAGAGTCTATCCAGTCTGCCCATCCACACCAACAGCCTAGTCTCTACAGTCCCTCAAAGATCCTTTGTGCTTCTCTTGATAACTCTGCCCCTAAATCTGTTCACCTCATTTTATAATATAGCATATGCAGAGATTTTAGAAATGCAGTCACAAAACAGAAGAAAACACCTCCATGGATAGAGTATACCACGTATAAAACAGTAGAGGGAAAAAGAAAAACCTCTCGCAGACTTCCCCCTTTTTTTGGTCTTTTTGATATTGTTTTTATAGTATTTATTCCTATATATGTTTTATACCTTTATGTATTATGTATTTTCTGCATTTTCTCCAGACCCCTGATGCAGGCCAGTAGGGCTGAAACACGAGTTGTGTCAGGTCTCTGTTAATGTTTCTGAAGATTTTTGGAATAAAGTTCCTTGGACACCATATGTGAGAGGCTCTTCTTTTTTCCTCTACTGTTTTATACGAGATTGTAGAAATGCCCATGACCCTCCCATTCAATGCCCTTGGCCACACTCCCTTTTCAACTATGTAACTTAGAATATACATGCATCACGTTATAGAATACACTTAGTTTCTGTGTGTAAATTCTAATGAATGCCAATTAGTGTCAATAATTGCTTGTTAAGTGGCAGTTGTTGGGGCTGATTGGCTTGTTACTAATTAAGTTATGTTTACAAATCCAGAATATGGGGTAAATTGCTGCATTTAGGAGCACCCATTATTCCTGCTATTGACGTGGTGTAAGTGGGCATGCCTAAAGGTAGGCATGTTGATGCCAATTTATGCTAGTATTTTACAACAGAATCTTGGCATCCAGATTTCTTTATAGAATTAATGCTCAGTATATGTCATCTAGGCATCTAAATTGTGGAACCCCCATAATAGAACTGCCCCCGTTGTAGGGACATGTTGTAGGAAGTTTGTAGCATGGTTTGGGTGGGAACTAAAATTTTAAATTTATTTCTGATTTTATAACAGGAGTACACACATATATTTTAAATACGGTATTCGGCATTTACATCTGCTCTGAGGCAGGTGTGTTAAATAAGTGCTCATTTGGACCTGAAGTTCACATTGGTAATCATGAAGTCAGCTGGGATTACCTCTTAGGCATTTGGCCATGTCCAAATGTCAAAAAATGGGATACAAAAATGGTGGTCATGCATTTGACTGAAAAAAACTAGGGGGCAAAGTTCTTTTGTCCAGAAAAGAGGAGAGGGGTATGTGTGTGATTGTATGTGATGATCTCAAGGTTGCCAAACAGGTAGAAAAGATGACAGTGAAAGCTCGATGGATGTTTGGGTGTATAGGGACAGGAACGGCCAGCAGAAAAAAGGAGATGATAATGCCTCTGGTGAGCCTCATGTAGAGTACTCTGTACAGTTCTGGAAACATCACCTTGAAAAAGATGTAAACAGAATTGAGTCAGTCCAGAAGGCAGCTACTAAAATAGTCAGTGGTGTTTGTCATAAAGTATGTGAGAATGAACTTAAGATCGCAATATGTGTCCAGGGGCATAGCCAGACCTTGGCGGGAGGGGGGTCCAGAGCCCAAAGTAGTGGGGGCACATTTTAGGCCACCTCCCCCAGCCGGTGCCCCCTCCCCTGCTGCTTCCGACCCCCACCCCTGCCACCTGCCACCGTAAGGTACTTTTTTCTGGTGGGGGTCCCCAACCCCACCAGCTGAAGCGTTTATCTGTCCCCCCATAGCTATGCCACTGATGTATACTTTAAGAGAGAGGCAGGGAGGAGCAGTGGCGTATTTAAACTAGGTGCATCTGTTGCATAAGCACCCCATCAGACCTGGTCCCTGCGCCCCACCTTAAAATCCTCTTTGCTGAAGTCTTCACCCAGGCAGTAGTAGCAGCACTAATAGGCTAACTGTGGCCTGCACCAGGACTTCCTCCCTGAACGTTCCACCCCTTCTGATAGAACTTTCAGTTTTGTGAAAGGTGGGACAGTTCAGGGAAGCAGTCCTTGAGCAAGCTGCAGGAAGAGAATATTTTAAGGTACAGGGGATAATTTATTAAAGAGATATGCACACAGAAATTACAGATCTATTTTCACACAATCTGCACGTAGATATTCCTGGGGGCATAGTTTTGTGGATCAGAGGTAGAATTGCAGAGTACTTGTGTACTGGGTATATTTGATAGGAGTCAGTGATGTGCATCACAGCTGAGGAGACTAATTTTCAAGTCTGCTGTCTGGCAGGGTTTGGAAGCTCATAATGCAGTGACCCCTGCTGGCATAAGGAGAAGCCCTGAATATAATTCTCAGAGAAGCCTTTATCTCAACTCCTCCTAGCTGAAAAGATGTGTTACTTAGGCATGCTGTCTGTAATTGGGGAAAGGAATGAATATGTAAAGGGAACATGGATAAAACTAACAATTTTTTTTTTTAAATGATCAACAGCTTGCTTGAAATGCATCGAGGAGTACATTAAATCCAGCACAATATAAATGTTGTGTAATTGCAAGGTTTACATATGGAGTTCTTATAGGAAAATGTCATAATACAGCTGAAAGCACTCTATTTCTATCCTCTTAGCTTTTTAGTTAATCCTAGATTTAGTAGCAGAGTCTTCATCTGCATCTTTAGTAGAGATGCATTTGATGGACTTTCCTTTTCATCTAAATCTCTTTGATCTGCCTAGGGCTTGGATTTAGCAATCTCCAGATGATCCAAGCAAACAGGGTATGTGTATTGCTTAGCATTCCCTGTGATGAAATCCCTCCTACAGCTGCTAGTAGTTGTCTTATACTGGTCCATGGGCAGCAGGATAACCTAGGCAGCTGAATTCTCCCTCACCTCCCCCCATTACCCAGAGTAAGCATACACAAACCATTGTAGTGCACAAGGTTGCAGTTTTATTTGGTGAATATACAATACATCAATCCTGAGTCAATTGACATCTCCAGTATTTTCAGTTCTGAGCACTCAGCCTGCTCTGGCCAAAGCCAGTTAGACCAAGATTGGCATAGCTGTGCAGATCCAGACTTCACCTAATTCCTTTGTGTCAGCACCTGACCTCCAGTCCCAGGTAGTAATGCATCCCCTAGCTGTACTATCCCTTGATGCATGTTACTAGCTCAGGAATACACCACAGGCTAGGGGAAGTGGATCCCCTCCCCTGGCCTTTCCTCAATGAAGCTGCAACCTTGTTTACATAAACTCTACCACCTTCTCAATTGCATCCTGCAACATCATATTGAATATATTGTGCCCAATGTCTGACAAGTATATAACATCTGTAGGTGCAACCTTTTGAATCTGTTGTCAACAGCTGGTGCTGAATAACCTCCCTGTCACTCTGACAGGTAAAGTCACTGATTTGACTGCTGACCTTCCTGTGACTTCGGTCTAGACACCTTCTGCATCCCAACATTGGCCAGGGTATGATATTAGACTATCATGAATCTCCCTGACAGATAGGCCATACAAAATAAAGCCAAGTCTCTCTTTATGTCCCCATTAACACTATCATAAGCACATCATTAAATTTGTTCCCTCTGAAGTGAACGATCACTAGTCCCAGCCAAGCTCAGCTTTCCATTAGTGCTGTCAGTGTAGGAAGTAGCTTATGCCATCGTATGCTACTTCTGCCATGTCACACCACTCTAACTCTCCTGGGTGCCACACCAAGGTGCTGTCCATATACTCTTTCCTGTGCTTGCTGCCCTGCCCACAGCACATGGGAATGACATACAATTCACATTTCCTTCATCATCGTTGTTCCTGAGTGGGAGACAAATTAATTGACATATTGGTGCTGGTCTGATGGGGATAGTCCTGCTCATACCAGGCTTAATGTATATCTCCTGATCCTTTGGACCTTGGCCCAAGGCAGCCCACTCTGCACAGCCTCTGACACTGCACCAATGCAGAAGGAATGTGTGCCTAAAGCACCTGGATCCTAGTCAATGGTTTGGATAGCCTTTTTCAGGACTGCAGCAAACTGGGTAAGTAACTAGTAGAGCTGCCCTTGGCATTATGCACACCCGTTTCCCATCCTGGTCTGTCTTATGACCTATGTATTTTTACCATGATGCTCCCAGTCAGCAACCCCGTGGGCTTTATCTTCTGAATGGATGCTATCACCAGCTGCCCCAATTCTCAGAACACCAAAAAATGCAGTAAGACCACTTTTAGTGCAGTTATAAAATGGTCCCATTTTCGATTTTTCCTATTAATGGCCACATGCTAATTTCCCTATTAGCATGTGGCTATTAGCATGAGCCCTTACTGCCACCTATTTTGTAGCCAGTAAGGGTTCACGCACTTTGATTTATTATATTTAACCATCTCTCTGACCTCATGTGCACCATTCTTTAAATTAGTCACCTTATTTTCTAAGTCCTCTTACTCTCTTACCTATCTATATGTTCCATCTTTGCTTATACCCTACGCTGTCAGTTAAAATGTTCTGTATTGTGTTGACATTTTAAGAAGTATACTATGCCATACTTTGTATTGTTATTTGAATGTTTTTACTGCTGTAATTGTCTATTGCTCATGTTTGATTTATCCTTACTGTATGCCACCTTGAGTGAATTCCTTCAAAACGGAGGTAAATAAATCCTAATAAATAAAATAAATAAATAACCATGCAGTAATTGGTTAGTGCACAGTGATGTATCTGCACTAAACAATTAATACAGAACAGACCTACTCTCTGCCCCCAGACACACCTCAGAACTAAAAAAGACATTTTTTTTACGTGTGGATAGTGCATGCCAATCCCCAAACTACCGCAGGGTGCCATGATTTCTATGAATGATGGCATAACAAATGTTCCAATAAATAAATAAATAGGAATTGGAAGCTTGATAATTTCCTACATAAGAACATAAGTGTTGCCATACCGAGACAGACAGAAAGCCCAGTATCCTGTTTCCAACAGTGGCCAATCCAGGTCACAAGTACTTGGCAAAACAGATTTTCTGCTGCTTATCCTAGGAATAAGCAGTGGATTTTCCCAAGTCCATCCCAAGTCCAAATAATGGCTTACGGACTTTTCTTTTAGGAAATTATCCATAGGAGTTTCATAAATAAACAAAGCCTGAGACTTAGAAAGAGATTTCAAAACAGGGTGCCTAAAAAATGTGAAAAATACGACTATTTTATGCTTATTTAGGGTTTCTTTTACAAAGCTGTGGTGGTGAGTCCCGTGCTGCAAATGCGACAAAGCCTATAGGAACTGAATGGGCTTCGTTGCATTTACCACAAGGGAATCACTACCGCAGCTTTGTAAAAGGAGCCCTTAGTGTTTAATGGAAGATGGAAAGTGTACTGTAAGTCTGATTAAGATAATTCTATATTTGATAAGGTTGTATTTGAAAAAGTCAATGTTTTAGAGGACTGGACATTAATATTTTAAATTTATTTGCAGGAGCTTCTCACTGATGCAGCAATGCAAAACATGGTATTATGTCAATAAGTGTTTATATATATTGAATAGATTAAAATTAGAATTATACATTTTTTAAAGAAAATGGACCTTTGAGGAATTGTGGATTAGGCACAAGTGAAAAGCACTCAGTTTTATTATCATACATCTGATGGTTCAGGTTAAAATATAAGGTGAAGGTAACATAATAAATGACAGCAGATAAAGACCTGTACGGTCCATCCAGCCTGCCCAACAAGAAAAACTCATTTTATATGGTATGTGATACTTTATGTGTATACCGGAGTTTGATTTGTCCTTGCCATTCTCAGGGCACAGACCGTCTAAGTCTGCCCAGCACTCTTCTTGCACTAAAAGTTCTGAAGCTAATGTCGAAGCCCCGTAAAGTGAAGGTTTCTATCATTATGATGTTTATTTAACTTTCATTTAATTTCATTTATTTTTTTAATAGTGTGGATGGTCATTTTCCAAAGGATGTCTAAGTAGAAATTTTTTTTAATGAATGCAAAATTCCCCCCCCCCCCCCCCCAAAAAAAAAAAAAAATGTTTGCCCAATAACATGTAAGCCCTCCCTTTTTAAGACAAAAACCTAGACACAGCCAGGAAGGTGGAAGAAGGGATACATAAGTTATTAATTTGGTGGAACCAGGGCTGGGGCCAACCTTAAGACTGGAGGGCCAGGCAAGCCATGCATCAGACTCTCCATCCATACAAGAATCCAGACCACACCATGAAGTAACTTAAAAATGGAACTTTACTGTACTACCAATTAATGAAGCATGGGAACATTGAATGGCATGTAGAATGGCAGCTTATATAAACTTGGATATCCTTTCCTCCTGCTCACACTTCTTAAAATCAAGGCTTCACTGGGAAGGCTGATGGTATTCAATCAGATGGTAATTACAGTTCAGTGAAAAGTTACAATTAGACAAGTTGATGGTTACCTGAACTATGACACCTTAGCTGCAGTAGCCTGATATAGGTAAAGCTGTTTCTTTATGCTCTTTCCTCCACTTTGCCATAGCTGTAGTATCCCATAGAAGTAGTGTACGGGCTGCCTGGATGGTATGCCTATGCATCCTGAGACTCCCTCTGTTCCTTCCCTTAAGAGAGTAAACGGGATGAAAAGGGTTCTAATAAATTCTCACTATAGCAAGCCAACAACCTCTTCGGATCTGTCATTTGCCCCAGTCCCTGAATCCTTACCCTTGCAAGTGCCACGGATCTCTAACCAGTTGGGTATAGACTGGCTGATTCATTTGCTTTCAGAAGCCAGCTGCAGGCATTGGCAGACATGGAGCTCTCCCTTGTCAGATGTGGTAAGTGTCGGGAGAGGTTTCAAAGGCAGATTTTGGCAGCAAAGTCAGAGTTTAAATCTTCTTTCATGGAGTATACTGCTGCCACTAGCAACACACTTTCAGAAGGTCCAACAACTCTTCCCCTGCTTCTAGGCTCCCTTTCAGAAACTACTCATTCTGGCAGGATCTGGTGCCAGAAGGTCTGAGCACCTCCTGCACTAGAACAGGTGCAGGAAGCACACAGTAAAAACAGCAGGTCGAAAGTGCAGCCTAGAGACCCTAGATCTGCAGATGGCTAAAAAAAGGCACAAAGCTGCCAACAACTCTTATTCGCTGACAGAAAAGAAGGCTGCCAGCCACCAGCTAGACACATGCACTGATGTACTATTAGGAACAGCAAAGGAAAAAATACATACAGCTATACACCGTATATTTTGCCTTTCTGTTAAATATGCTTAGTGAGGTGTTGTACAGACATCAGCAATGACACTGGAATAAAGCCTGTGCCATCCCCTCTTATCTTACGGAATATTTGGCATCACCGGGGATACTGAGGCATTGAAGAGCCATTACAGAGTGATTTATTTAGATTTTGCTCACACCTTGTTCAGTAGTAGCTCAAGGTGAGTTACATTCACGTACACTGGATATTTCTCTGTCCCAGGAGAGCTCACAATCTAAGTTTGTACCTGAGGCAATGGAGGGTTAAGTGAGTTGCCCAAGATCACAAGAAGCAGAAATGGGATTTGAACCCGCCACTGCTGGACTGCAAGTTCAGTGCTCTAACCACTAGGCCATTCCTCCACTCCACTTAGGGTCACAATCCACACCACCCAAAGATCTTATATGCATGGCTGCATCTGAGATGAGCTGCTACACAGGGGATGATGTCACCCTTACTCAATAGCCATATACTACCAAATAGGTAGGAATGCCCCATAAGCCATACACATGAACCCAAGCCGTGCCATCCATTCCAATTGGCAGTGCTACATTGCAAATGGCCATGATATCTACCGAACAGGTTCAGCACATTGTTGTTTGTTTATTGTTTACTTGGTATTTGCTATACTGCCTATCATTGTTGCCACTGTAAAGTATCCCTACATAAACCTGGCCACACGCAGTGGTTTTCCCATCACCAGACAGCAAACACTATATACAAAGTGGTAATTTCCCCCTACCACCCCTTTTTTTAGGTTTCAGTCAAAACTGAATCTGCTGCTGAAATTTGTCACTTGGTTTACTACTACTACTACTACTTAGCATTTCTATAGCGCTGCCAGGGTTACGCAGCGCTGTACAAGTTTAACATGGGGAAGGATAGTCCCTGCTCAAGAAAGCTTACAATCTAGAGGTTACAAACTCTGAAGTCAGTGTAGGTAACATGATTGGGGAAGGTGGTTAGGTGGTTTCAGCTGAAACCAATGCCAAAACTGAAACTGGCCACTAGGGCGAGGTCCCAGACCCCCGAACAAGAACAACTCCTCCTCCTTCCCTCCACCCCCCACCCCCAAAATAGAATGAGCCCCCTCTTTGGCCATCCTGATCAGAGAACAAGCGCTTACATGTAACAAAAACTCAGTGTGAGGATCTGATACAGTAAACTCCATAGAGATGCGGAACATTTGAAAAGAAAAGGAGGGAACTAAGGCACAATGCTAAGAGGTGATCCCAATCTAGATAAGTACATCCACTTACTGACCAGGAGCACCAGCTGCTGGAGACCTTCAATGAGGAGTTCTTGAGGGGGTGGGGGTCAGCCTGCTGAACACATCTTGCCATATAGAGACCTCAGCTCTTTCAACCCTTAATTCTCTGCCCTATGCTATACTGCCACCTGCTAACACTCACAGAGACTTGCCCTTGAGCATTACCTGATGATGTGACATCCTTTTCATGGGTGTGCTGCTGTTGAGATGTTTCTTGGGCTGTCACAATATGTAGACTTTCCCAGTAGCGTAGTGCTGCTTGCTCCCACTTTACAACATATACTCTCTAATGATAATCTGTCATCTGGCCTACAGAAGTGGCCTCTATGTAGATAAGTGTGTTACTACTACTATTACTACTTATCATTTTTATAGCGCTACTAGACATGCACAGAGCTGTACACTAAATATGTAACGGACAGTCCCTGCTCAACAGAGCTTACAATATAATCAAGACAGACAAAGTACAAAGAAGGGATAAGGGAATTACTTACAGGTGAATGGTAGTTAGGAGTTAAAAGCATCCTCAAAAGGTGGGCTTTTAGCCTAGATTTGAATACAGCCAGAGATGGAGCTTAACATGCTGACTCAGGAAGTCTATTCCAGGCATAAGGTGCAGCAAGATAAAAAGAACTGAGTCAGGAGTTGGCAGTGGAGGAGAAGGGCTTGGTACACGTGCTTTTATTTTTTCCAGGGCCTTTCCACGCTGCACGCTGTCACCATGCAGAGTTCAGGTCAATAGCTTGGGTACAAGTGCATCTCTAACACTGGCCAGTATATGGGACAGCAATGTTAGTATACATATCACACATCACATGACATGCCACCAACTGGTGATTCTTGGAGGATATGCAAAGTGAGTATATCCTGACTTCCACTTGAAACCCCTGTGGCTCTACCAGAATGCTGTCAAAATGACTTCAAACTCTGGAATGGGATGGGATTGTTCGCATATAGTCAGCTGTATGAAGGTCATGTCGACATTCCTATTGAAGAGTGCCACATCCTGCTATATGCTAAGAAGTTCGGACCATTCCTTCAAGACAGAGGTAACTGACCTGTGAGTGGGCAGACTATGTAGGATGTCATGGGACTGCATGATTATCTTTTTACTTCAAGGTAGAAGCATACAACCAGGTGAGACATTACACTTGTTAAAGCTTCTTGAGTCGTACCTTCAGCTGCTGCAGTGGTCCATGCCTCATTCAATTGCACGCAGGTCTTTCTTCCCTATTATCCTTTCAGGACACTAGGGGAGCACACAAGAGCATCACTTGCAGGGTCGCATATGAGTGTCACTTACCAGCCATAAGGGTGACTTATGATTGCACAGTCCTTGCAGAAAATGAACTGGTGCTAGGCAGCCAAGGCTGAGCAGAATTAGCATTTAATAAAGAGAGCATGTTTTTATGGCCCCCACTGCTCTAACCAATGACACCACAGTTACTAGGGGAGTCATGTGATGATGCATTAGCGGGGGGGGCGGGCGAGGAGTTCTTAAGGGCATGCACCAGGCACCATCCGTCCTCTTAACTTCCTAATGCTCAATGCTAACAATGCACAGATTATTTTCATACTATTAGCACTGAGCATTAGGGAGTTGTTTTGTGGTGCTGTTCTGGTGCTGTTTTCCGGTGCTGTTCTGTACAGTGCCAGAGTTTTGAGCATCAGGGCCTGGGTACTCACTAGCCCCCTCACTAGCTAGACTTTGAAAGGAAAATTCCATGGCAAGTCCCCTTTGAAGATATGTTTGCAGTCCTGCGGGTGTTTTCAGCTCTTCATTCAGGCTTATAATTGACCTCCCCATGCATGTGCCATACATAGAGCACACCCATATTATTCATGTAATTATTTAATGGGCCCAGCATTTTCCTAACTGTTAACCTATACATTAATGTAATGCCCCCTTACTGGGTGCTCCTGGATTCAGGGTTTAACATGGCTAGAGCTCCCAAGGGCAATCTCCATAGGTCCTTTACTCACTTGTCAGGAAGTATTTTTTCACGGAGAGGGTGGTGGATGCTTGGAATGCCCTCCCACGGGAGGTGGTGGAGATGAAAACGGTAACAGAATTCAAACATGCGTGGGATATGCATAAAGGAATCATGTGCAGTAGGAATGGATCCTCAGAAGCTTAGCCAAAATTGGGTGGCGGAGCAGGTGGGGGAAGAGAGGTTGGTGGTTGGGAGGCAAGGATAGTGGAGGGCAGACTTGTACGGTCTGTGCCCTGAAAAAGGCAGGTACAAATCAAGGTAAGGTATACACATATGAATTTATCTTGTTGGGCAGACTGGATGGACCATGCAGGTCTTTTTCTGCCGTCATCTACTATGTTACTATGTTACTTGGCATTTGGTGCCTCTACCTGAGGAAGAACAGTGATAGCGGGTGGGATTTCTCTCTTCTACCCCCCCCCCCCAGGAAAAATCCCCCCCCCCCCCCAAAATGAAGACCTGCTGTGAACAGGGCCAACTAATAAATTAAATAGACTAACTATTTACACAAATCTACATATATATATTCAGTTATTATACAGATCCACCAAAGTCTTGACACAACTTCTTAAAGCAAATATAAACAAACACCAATAGTATTGGCACTTAACCTCTTAAACAAATACACTCTAGTATTAACAGTTAATCTTTGACTCAGGTATTCAGAATCAGTCCTTCACACGCTGTTTAGTCCCTGTCAGTCTTGCTTGCCAAGGTAGTAGCTGTAAGCTCTTCCCTGCAGCTCAGTTAAATCAGTGTATAAGTGTGGCTACATAGCCTATGTCCCTCCTCTCTTTCCCTTGCAAATCCAGTCCCCTCAGATCTCACCCCTCAACAGGAGACTTCTTGGGCTGGTGGCTGCTGAGCTGGATCCCAGGCTGGCAAAGCCTGTCCTTACTGCAGCTTCCTACAAGCTCCCCCTGGTGTTTGAGGACTAGCTGTTCTCCTCTATTGGGCTCCTAGGGCTACCCACACCTAGGAAGCCTTCTCTCTCACTGGGCCCCTAGTGCCAATCACACCCCAGAGGCCTTCACTCTTACTGCGTCTCTAGAGCCGGTCGTACCCTGGACGCCTGCACCCTCACTGGTCCTCTCTTCAAGAGGAGAATCTGGGGTTTCTCCCTGCTAGGGTTCAGAGTTACCAGCCCTCAAAAGAGCTCTGTAACCTTCAGTTCCAGAGTTCTCCACTAGAAGGCTACCTCTGCTTTTCTCAGCCCTAGATGCCCCCACAGGCCATTTTCTTCTGCCCTGAGTTGCACCTACTTCCAAGAGCTTCCACACTTCTTGTCTTCAAGAGAGCTTCTAAGAGTACTCTCCCTGCTTGGGTTCAGAGTTTACAGCTTTTAATAACACTCTGTGATCACCAGTAGCAGGATTTTCCCACTAGAGGGTTATCTTCCATTCCAGCCAGATCCATCAGAGATATTTCAGCATGAAACAAATACCATCCGAAGGATAATCAACTCTCTCAGTGAGTTCCCAATGTGCCACCAATCTGCCTCTCTCCTAAACTCATAGATTTTTAATTCCCTCATACAGTGTGTAGGCATAGTTTACCTCATAAGGTTTACTGCCTTAAGTGAATTAAACCCCTCAAAGTGTGTGGAAATGCTCCCATCCACCTGTATGTTTGTCCTAATTTACATGCAGACAGAGCTGTGGGACCCATCCCCCTCCTGCAAACATAGCAATGTTCGGCACATTCCTGGACAGCTCTACTAAGGCAAACAAACTGACAGTTACAAACTCAGAAAGAATAAACCTGTTTGTGTTTTAAAAGCACTTTATCAGGATTTCTTTTCTCTCCTTATTCTCATTAAAACCCACCCATGGGAGGGTTCATTAATATGCAAATATATTAATCATGTTACGCTCATATTTTAACAGTCTTAATAGATAATCTGCAAAGTTATTTGCTCAAGGTCAGTAGTGTCCATGATGGAAGCAGGATATAAACCCCAGTAACCTAGTTCTTAGCTATTACTCTAACATGCTTTCCCATGATAACACCTAACAGAACACTGACAACTGTGTTAGAAGTGATTAATCTGGGGAAGAGAGAATATGAGAACGTTTTATTAGGGATAAAATGGTGCTATGGATATTTGAACTCATGATAATGCTGAAAATTGTCATAGACATTGCATGTCCATAAAGAAAAAGACAAGAACAGACAGGCTAATAATATCCTATTGTGGATTCAAAATTGACTATAAGACAGGAAACAGAGTGGGACTAAATGGTTAATTATCCACATGGAGAAAAGTCTGAATTGGGACCTGTACTGTTTAACATATTCCTAAATGATGTGGAGAGAGTAGTGGCGTGATCAAATTTGCAGATGGCACAAAATTATTCAATCCCACTAAAAAAGCAGAGGATTGCAAGGATTTACAGAAAGAACTTTTGATACTAGGGGACTGGTCATTTAAATGGCAGATAAACTTTAATGTGGACAAGTGCAAAGTGATGCACATAGAAAAAAAATAATGCCAACTGAAAGTAAAAAATGTTGGGTTGAGTTAGGAGTCACTGTACAAGAAAACCATTTGCTTAGAGTTTTAGATAATGGGACTAGAAATGTAAATAAATAAAGTGTGCCCCCTACAGGTCCATAGTGCAATTGCCCCACCTCAAAAATTATATAGAAGAACTAGAAAACGTTCAGAGAAAAGTGACAATTATAAAGGGGATGGAACAACTCCTTTATCAAGGACTCTTCATCTTGGAAAAGAAACAGTTGAGAAGGGGATATGATAGAATTTACAAAATCATGAGTGGGTTGGGACAGTTAAATAGGGAGCGGTTGTTTAACCTTCCAACAACAATAAAATAATGACCATCAGACTGAAAACAAATAATAGAAACTATTTTTTCACACAGTGCAGAATTAATCTGTGGAATCTGTTGCTGGAAGTTCTAGTCACAGCATCAAATATATTGAAGTTCAAAAGAGATGTGGACAATTTATTTGAGGAAAAGTCCATAAAAAATTATTGCCCAGGTAAGGTTTGGAAAGTAAATGATTGTCCCTTGAAATGTGCTGTATCTACTTTTGGGGATCTGCTGAGTTCTTGTGACCTGAACTGGATAGTGGTGAAGGGAGGATAGTGGGTTCAATGGATCTTGGTCTCTTGGTCCAGCTCATCATGATTTTTCTTATGTTCTTATGCCATAACCTTTATGAATGCTACTACGATTAAGCCAATCTTGAATTCATGCGGAGTTTCACAGATATTAGGAGTCTTATCAGAAGCTAACAAAAGGTCTATGTCTTTTCACCATGTTTCAATGTATGCCATTTATGGATTTCAAAAGAAGTAATGTTGCAGTGGTGAGGAAGAGCAGTTGTGTTCATTTTGCACTTTTCAAATATTAAAATGCATATTTTTTATTAAGTAAAAAGCTGAACAAATGCCGGTGATATGTAGACCTTGGCATGTTTTCTCTGCTTGGAATGGGGAGGCTTTCGTGTTTTCAGCATTAATAAGTGAGTGTCTGGTACAGCATGGTACCTGTGAGATGACACTCTTTTTCAAAGTGATAGCTCTCAAACTGATAGGGAGGAACATAATGCCTGCCTGCCTGCCTGCTGCAGTTCATCCATTTCCTTTCCTTTATTACTTTGCCTTGTGAAAAGTATTTTGTATTGAAGACGTTTATCAAAAATAAATTATGCATTTAAAAAATAATCATAAAGCTTTATATGCTTGATCAATAATAGCAGAGATTAGTTATACTGAGCCAGTAGCTTCCACTGAAAGAGAACTCAAATATAAGATGTACAAGAACCAATTACATTCATACAGCTAATAGGAAGCAGCAAGGTATTTATTTATTGACTGGTTTATTTAAAAAATGAATATATTGCCTTGGTTTACAAATCAAATATACATAATAAAATAGCAAAACTTAAAAACAATCATAACATATAACAAAACTAATCATAAACTGCAAGTACTGCTCTTCATCAATAATGTTCCAACACATTTCAAACTTTATTGAGTTCAAGTATCCCTGTTTCCACTTTAGTGCAAACGTATTGTTCTCACATTTCCCCCCACACTAGTCAGTTTTAACACAGTTGTCAATCAATAGTTCATTAATTTAGTTGCCATCTTCCAAATTCTAGTTCATGTAATTGGTATTTCAGTTATTGTGATGGCCAATGTTACACAAGGTCAAACCGTAGATTAAATGCAGGAACTAAAGGCTGAGACGGGAACTGGTGCTGATATAGAATTGTCCTTCACAAGGCAATTAGCACGGCTAACAATTGAACTTTTCTTAGTGGTTTATAGAGACGGCTGAAGCAGAGAGTCACTATTTCATTTCTGAAGCACAGTATCACTGAAGCTCAAACACAGGAAAGGTCAAGGCCAGAATATGAGATCATGGCCAGAGTATGCGATTTTAAGCTGTATAATTAATTTGCACCATATGAAATGGGCCAGGATTACTCTTTTATTAAGGGGCCCTTTTATTAAAGTGTGTTAAAGTTTGGCTGTTACCATACATCAAATACAAAAATTAACATGAAGTCTGTGTGCTAAATTTTGGGGGTGTTTTCAACATCTTCCCATATACTAACCACCCTGAAAAGTTATTTATCTCACATTATTCCCCAGATTCTGTATAATGCACGGCAAGTAGCGTGTGTTAAATTGGGCACATGCCCAATTTACGCATGCTACTTGAGTAACGAGCCAATTAGTGATGATAGTTGGCTGATAACCAATTATCATCACTAATTGGCAATAATTGGAATTTACAATCACTGGATATATATATATATATATATATTGTTGGTCTGGAGCACATTAAGTAAGTGATAACAAGAGTAACCAAGTTCAAATCTCACTGCTGTTCCTTAACCCTCCATAAGACTGTGGGACAGCAAAATATATAGAGTTCCTTTTACAAAGGTACGCTAGCATTTTTACTGTGCACTAAAAATAAGCACACGCTAAATGCTGGATGTCAGACTCACAGAAACAGATCGAAGCCTTGTGCTGGAAGAAGAGGGCCTCGGCTGGCGGGGGTTGGGGTCCCCCGCTAGCAAAGGTAGGCGACGGCGGGTTGGCAGCTGGAGGGGGGGTCAAGAGGGTCATCTGAAGGGGGGTCCAGGGCCAAATCTATGGGAGCCCAGGCCCCTGTGGCCCCAAGTAGCTACACCACTGGTTGCAGGTGGGAAGAGTACAGCTAGGGCACACACTTTCATATGTGCATTTCTCCCAAATCAAGGCAGAACATTTATGGTTCCTACTTTCCTTTATGGAATAGGAAGCCCCATTATAGAATTGCCCTCATACTGTGCAAAAGAAAGATAACAGATTTAAATTCCAAAACCCAACATTTTCTAATCACTAAATCAAAAATAAAATTATTTTTCTACCTTTGTTGTCTAGCCATTTTCTTTTTAGAATTGTCTCACTCCCATTCTCCAGTTTCGGCTTTTCTCTGTCTTCTCTTCATTCTGTTCCCAGGGATGCCTGCCACTTGCCATTTTTCTCCTCCCTTGTCTTCACTTCCAAGTTTCCAAGTTTACTTAGTACTGCTATCCCGCACATCAAATTAATACCTAAGTGGCTTACAATGCTAAAAGTAGTCGAGGTAGAAACAGAAAAGCAGAAGAGGTATGGAAATAGGCTAGGAGAGAGGAATAGAACTACAATGAATGACAGGAAAGATAGGGTAGCAGCAGAGAACAGCGAGGGATTAAGGCAGCAAATCTGAGATGACCCACAGGACTAGCCCAGGGATAGCCTCAGGAAAGTAAAAAAGTGTCTTCAAAGAAAAATGTTTTTAAGTGTCATCCAGATGTATGTTAAAATCACCTAAAAAACAGCATTAGGACAATAGTTATCAGTAAGTGTATGCTATAAGATTTGAAAATAATGAACAGAAGGAGGTGGAGGGTGATTAAAAAAAAAAGGAGAAAATCAAGAGGGGGAAAAGTTTGGAGACAGACAGTAAATGTTTCCGAAAAAGGTTGAGAGGTTGGAGAAGAAGTAACCTTAAGTTTAAAGTTTAAAATACTGATAGTTCATCCCCTCTATGGACAGAGCAGTTGTGGGCCAAGAAAGAGAATAATGCGTAAGCCCAGGAATCGTGCTTAACTTTAGGTGTGACCAGGGGTGAAGCCAGATTTTGGTGGGAGGGGGGTCCAGAGCCCGAGGTGAGGGGGCATATTTTAGCCCTCCCCCGCCCCCCCACCGCCATTTTTAACCCCCCCACCGCCACTACCACCTTTGACCCCCCCCCCCCCCCGGCACCAACCCTTTCAACCCCCTCTTCCCCCTGCCGCCGTCGGGTACCTTTGTACTGTTGTACGTGAGGGATGTCAGATCACAGAAACAGAAGCCTGCCCTTGCAAATCAGCAACGCGGCTGCGCCAGAGAAGAGGACTTCGGCTGGTGGGGGTTGGAACCCGTGCCAGCAAAGTTACCCGGCAGCGGCAGTGGCTGGGGGAGAGGGTTGGCGGCAGGAAGGGAGGGGTCGAAAGGGTTGGCGGTGGGAGGGTGGGGGCCAGGGCCAAATCTACGGGGGCCCATGCCCCGTGGCCCCACATAGCTACGCCCTTGGGGGTGACCATATATACCAACCTAATCATGGTGCAAATCTACATGCCTAAATTAGCCAAGTATCCCCCTTATTCTATAACAATGTGCATAAATGCTAGGAACGAACCCATTCTGCCTATGACCCTCCCATTTCCACGGTTTCTTTTATGACTTGCACATAAAATTTAGGCTCGGATTTTATGTGCTTGAAACAGTAACGGAATTCAAACATGCGTGGGATAAACATAAAGGAATCCTGTTCAGAAGAAATGGATCCTCAGGAGCTTAGCCGAGATTGGGTGGCAGAGCTGGTGGTGGGAGGCGGGGCTGGTGGTTGGGAGGTGGGGATAGTGCTGGCCAGATTTATACGGTCTGTGCCAGAGCCAGTGGTGGGAGGCGGGGATTCTGCTGGGCAGACTTATACGGTTTGTGCCAGAGCCGGTGGTTGGGAGGCAGAGCTGGTGGTTGGAGGCGGGGATAGTGCTGGGCAGACTTATACGGTCTGTGCCCTGAAGAGCATAGGTACAACTCAAGGTAAGATATACACAAAAAGTAGCACATATGAGTTTGTCTTGTTGGGCAGACTGGATGGACTGTGCAGGTCTTTTTCTGCCGTCATCTACTATGTTACTATCCAGCTCATAATCGAATGTGATCACCAGCCATTTCCCGACATAAATTGGTAGATGGCCGGCGATCTTGGAAAAGTGGTGAAATCGGTATAATCGACAGCTGCTTTTTTTGACAGCATCGCCGCTTTCGCCTCGCCTCGCCGGCAAAAGTTCAAAGGGGCGTGTTGGCGGTGAAGCGAAGGCAGAATATGGGCGGGTATGGGCGTGGCTACCAGATAGCTGGCTTTCGCCAATAATGGGAAAAAAAATACGGTGTTAAGCAGTATTTCACCGGGTTTACTTGGTCCTTTTCTTTTCACGACCAAGCCTCAAACACCTGACCACCGGAAGGAAGCGGTGATGACCTCCCCGTACTCCCCAGTGGTCACTAACCCCTTCCCACCCAAAAAAACCCCACTTTAAACACTTTTTTTCCAGCCTGTATGCCAGCCTCAAATGCCATACCCACCTCCATGACAGCAGAATGTGTTCTGTCCTCCAACAGCCTTTTCCTGCTTGTGATGTGGCTCTGGGGTGAGTGTGACACCTTTTCTGTTATTTGCACTGCAGAGTCACATCAGCAATGCATTGTGGTGGGTGCAGGTATTGGTAGTTGGGAGGCTCTACTCCCCTGGTGCTTTCCCCCTGCTTACTGGGTCAGAGTGTGCTCTGTTTTGTTTCCTGTTGTAGTCCATGCGGTAGTGGCCATTTTTGTAAGCCAGTTTTAGCTCACTTTCCTGTGTTACCCACGTTAGAGACAGGGCTGTGCCAAGGGTCTCTGGCGCCCCCCTGCAGACTATCAGTTGGCGCGCCCCCCCCCCCCCCCCAGTGAAAATGATTGCTCACCACTTGCCACACTGACAGGAATTGTCAGCAATATTCTTAGAAACAAATTGCTATACATTGCAAAATAAGATAGCAGATGTAAATTCTCAAAGTGGACATATTCCAAACACTAAAATGAAAATAAAATGATTTTTTTTCTACCTTTGTTGTCTGGTGACTTTCTTTTTCTGATCATGCTGCCCCAGTATCTGATTCTGCAGCTATCTGTCCTCTTAACTCCATTTCCAGGGCTTCCTTTCCATTTATTTCTTTCCTTTCCTCCTTTCTTCTTCATTTCTGGTCCTCAGCTTCTGCCTATTTTCTTCATCCATGTGCAGTTTTTCTCCTCTCTTCCTTTTCCCTCATTTCATCTCCTTCATCTCTCTTCCCTCCCCTTTATGTCCAGCAATTTCTCCTCTCTCCCTGAGCCCTGCCCTGCAATCCATATCCATCCATGCCCATCTGTCCCCTGCCCCCTCCATTCATCCCTATCCAGCAATTCCCCTCTCTCCCTGAGCCCTACCCTCCCATCAATCCATGCCCATCTGTCCCTTGCCCCCTCCATTCATCTCTGACCCTATCCAGCAATTCCCCTCTCTCCCTTCCATGAACCCTGCCCTCGCATGCTCCTCTCTCCCCTGCCCTCCCGCTCCCATGTCCCAACTGCCCGCCCTCTTCTCCCCCCCCCCCCCCCCACCTTCCAACATCCCTTTCCTTTTTTTTCTTTTAAATTTACCTCAATCCAGCAGCGCAGGGGCAGCGTCAATGAAGAAGGGGGAACTCCCGACGTGTATACTGTCTAGCCTTAGCTTCGCTCATGTTCCGCCTTCTTCTGACGTCAAGGAAATGATATCAGAAAAAGGCGGAACATGAGCAAAGGGGAAGGCTAGATAGTAGACACGTTGGGAGTGCCGCCTCCTTCACTGACGCTGCGCTGCCGGACGGAGGTAAAATTAAAAGAAGAAAAAAAGGAAACGGATCTTCTTGCTGCGGGAGCGGGAGGGCGAGGTAAGCATGGTGCAGCGGTGCCCCCCAAAGGACGGCGCCCCCCTGCCATGCTTACCCCGCTTACCATATTGGCACGGCCCTGGTTAGAGAAAATTCTTACCTTGAATGGTGCTGAAAGAGGGCATTGTACACCATTGTGCCAGCTCTGACCTACTGCTTATCTTAGTACCAGGGGACTCTTTGCCAGTGGGGCACAACCTCTGATCTGCAGTTAACTGTGAGTACACGTGCTTATTCAAATAAAGGACTTTTTCAAAGAGATTCGTCTTCAGGTGTGAACTGGTGTGCCAAAGTTATACAGCATCAATAAGTCCTAGAGGCTGTATGCAGGTCCCTGGAGCAGTTTTAGTGGGTGCAGTACATTTGTGGGTAGTGGGTTTGGGGGGGGGGGGTTGGGGGGCTCAGCTTCCAAAGTAAGGGAGCTATGCACGTGGGAGCTTTTCTGAAGTCCACCGTAGTGATCCCTAGGGAGCCCAGTTGGTGTCCTGCCATGTCAGGGGGGCCAGTGCATTAAAAATGCTGGCTCCTCCCACAGCCAAATGCCTTGGATTTGGCCGGGGTTTGAGATGGCCAACATAACTTTCCATTATCACTAAAAAACGACGCCGGCCATCTCAAACCCTGGCCAAATCCAAGGCATTTGGCTGGCCGGAACCGTATTATCGAAACAAAAGATGGCCAGCCATCTTTTTCGAAAATACGGGTCTGACCAGCTGTTTGTGGCACCGCCAAAATACATCACCGGCCATGTATTTCGCCAGCGTCGTTCGATTATTCCCCTCCACGTTACATGTAAATTCCAATTAAATCAAATTAGTGCTAATAATTGCTTGCTAAAAAACAATTATTGGTGCTAATCACTTAGTATTCAATTAAATTGTGCACGCAAATTGGGTGCGACGTTTATAGAATTAGGGGGTTATGGCACAAGTTATAGAATAATGTCAGTTGCACACAAGAAGGTTGTATGGCAGGAGATGTTGTGACCTCAAACATAATAAAAGCAGTGAGAACAGGTAGCAAAATTGTGACTATTCCGCACATCCAACACATTTTGCATATGTACCAATTTTAAATGGAGTACAAAAGAAAATTTTTAAATACTAATTTCTAACACTATCGGGCATTTTTGAAAGAGAAGGGCGCCCATCTTTAGACACAAATCGGGAGATGGGCGTCCTTCTCTCAGGGTCGCCCAAATCGGCATAATCGAAAGCTGATTTTGGGTGCCCTCAACTGCAGTCTGTCGTGGGGGCGACCAAAGTTCATGGGGGCATGTTGGAGGCATAGCGAAGGTGGGACAGGGGCATGCCTAACACATGGGTGTCCTCGATCGATAATGGAAAAAAGAAGGGCGTCCCTGACAAGCATTTGGTCAACTTTACTTGGTCCATTTTTTTCATGACCAAGCTTCAAAAACGTGCCCAAACTGACCAGATGACCACCGGAGGGAATCGGGGATGACCTCCCTTTACTCCCCCAGTGGTCACCAACCCCCTCCCACCCTAAAAAAAATTTTTTAATTTAATATTTTTCCAGCCTCAAATGTCATACCCAGCTCCCTGACAGCAGTATTCAGGTCCCTGGAGCAGGTTTAGTGGGTGCAGTGCACTTCAGACAGGCGGACCCAGGCCCATACCTCCCCTACCTGTTACACTTATGGTGGTAAATGTGAGCCCTTCAAAACCCACCCGAAACCCACTGTACCCATATGTAGGTGTCCCCCTTCACCCCTTAGGACTATGGTAGTGGTGTACAGTTGTGGGGAGTGGGTTTTGGAGGGGTTGGGGGGGCTCAGCACCGAAGGTAAGGGAGCTATGCACCTAGGAGCAATTTGTGAAGTCCACTGCAGTGCCCCCTAGGGTGCCCGGTTGGTGTCCTGGCATGTCAGGGGGACCAGTGCACTACGAATGCTGGCTCCTCCCATGACCAAATGCCTTGGATTTTGTCATTTTTGAGATGGGCGTCCTCGGTTTCCATTATGGCTGAAAACCGGGGACGACCATCTTTAAGGTCGACCATCTCAACATTTAGGTCGACCATCTCTAAGGTTGACCTAAATGCTGCGATTTGGGCATCTCCTACCATATTATCAAAACGAAAGATGGACGCCCATCTTGTTTCGATAATACGAGTTTCCGCGCCCCTTCGCCGTGACGTCCTTAGAGATGGGCGCCCTTAGAGATGGGCGTCCCCATTTGATTATGCCCCTCCACATAATTTTATTAAAAATTCCACAAAAGGAGTCAAGCCATTTTGCCTGTAGTATTTCACAATGATGTAACCTTTGACCATGACAAAACTAATCGTTCACACTCAGAGATGCAAAAATGGCAGCTCTTTCACCCAGTTCTTAAAACTGATGGTTAAGCATTTATTTAATTTGTTTGCATTTATTTATTTCCTGACTCTGAAGCCCAAAGAATCACACAAACAATATTAAAACAAGTGTTATCATACCAATACTTAAACCACAAATCCAAATTAGATTGTAGCAGTCCTCAGTGTCCCATTGCTTTGGCCCAAGATTATATTCCTTAAAATAATCTTTGGTGAAGAGCCAAATCGTAGCCCAAAAAAGTGGGATTTTGTAATTTCCTAAATATCAAATAATTTCCCTTCAGTCTTTCTTATACACCAGAACATTGATAAGTTAGAATTCTTTTTCTTAAGAAAATTAGAGCTTAGAGCAATAATAATGTTACTTTTTTAAGTCACTTAACAGGAGAAATGCAAGTGCAAATCACAGTTATTTGCAATAAGTGGTTTTCCATTAGGATAGCATTAATATGAACGGGTTTCTTTTTTTCTTTTCCTTTTAATGTGACACTCGATGCTATTTCCACTACCCTAAGATATAGTATATTAATTTGACAAAATGCTATGTGAGTTTGGTTGCCTCACCATACTTGATTACATAAAGCCTATTATTTCAAAATTTGTGTTTAAGTCTGTCCACCTTAACTCTCCTATGTAAATCAGACTCATGCCACGTTTAATCCCAGTAATTTACCTGAGAAAATGCAGATTGCATTAATTGATCTAAATTTATCTGTAAGGATTGCATTAGATATTTGTGTTCAGTAATCCTAAAATCCACCCAGTGAGAAAATAAAAAGCTTTAGTTAGCTATTAAATCACAGACTTGATAAAGTTTTGACTTCTCGCCCTGGGGAATGTAAAAGGCAGCAGGCCCACCTGGTTCCCATAGTACAGAATGGGAGAAGAGCTACATTCCACATTTAATTCCCCCTCCCCACCACCACTAAGTGAATTTGAAAGCATAGTCTATATTTCAGTTGATGGTGAGACAAATAACTTCACAGTTGGAGGCTTGTGTTGAAATCAAGGCTGAAACAGCCTTTTAGCTGTGTTGCACAGAGATGTAATCCATGGTTAAAGTGGATCCAGTAGAACTTTGTGAATGAACCCTCCTTGGGGGGGTCATTATAAGAGGCACAAAATTACTGGAGTTTCCATCGAAGCTCTCTGCAGCCCATCCTAAACCGGATTGCTATATGCAAGACTCAGACTATACAGACCAGCCCAGCACTGGCCTTACTTGATGCAGCCAGTCACCATCTACGCACCACTTGACATGCAAGCATATATGCAACCCTTTAAGTTTTGTTTTTATATCATTCATTTTCAAATTAGAGATCCTCTGTGTTCATCCCACACCTTTTTGAATTCCGCCACCCCTTTTTTTCCCACCACCTCCTTTGGGAGGGAATTCCAGACATCAACCACCCTTTCTGTGAAAAATAATTTTCTGACATTTCTCCTAAGTCTACCACCCTACAACCTCAATTCATGTCCTCTAGTTTTAGTACTTTCCCTTCTCTAGAAAATATTTGTTTCTATATTAATACTTTTAAAGTATTTAAACATCTGTATCATATCTCCCCTCTCCCTCCTTTCCTCTAGGGTATACATATTCAAGTTTTCCTGTCTCTTTTCATATGTCCTTTGGCGCAAGCACCATATCATTCTTGTCGCCTTCCTCTGCAGAGCTTCAAGTCTTCTTACATCTTTAGCAAGATACGGCCTCCAAAACTGAACACAATACTTCAGATGGAGCCTCACCAATGATTTGTACAGGGGCATCAACACCTCCTGCTGGTTAAACCTCTCTCTATACAGCCTAGCATCCTTCTGTTTACAGCCACCACCTTGTTACATTGTTTCATCACCTTCAGGTCCTCAGATACTATCACCCCAAGATCCCTCTCCCTGTCTGTACATATCAGCCTCTCACCACCTAACACATATGTCTTCCTTGGATTTCTACTCCCTAAGTGCATCACTTTGTACTTTTTTGCATTGAATTTAAATTGTCAAACATTAGACCATTCTTCTAACTTCTGCAGATCCCTTTTCATGTTTTCCATTCCCTCTGGGATGTCCACTCCCTCCGGGGTGTCCACTCTGTTACAAACCCTGGTATCATTCACAAAAGGCAGACTTTACCTTCTTATCCTTCAGCAATGTCGCTCACACATATATTGAACATAATTTGCCCCAGCACCGATGCTTGAGGCACTTCACTACTCACCTTTCCTTCCTCTGAGTGAATTCCATTAACCATCACCTTCTGGCATTTGTCAACCAGTTCCTAATCCAGTTCACTACTTTGGGTCCTAACTTCAGCCTGTCAAGTTTATTCAAGAGCCTCTTATGAGGAACCGTGACAAATGCTTTGCTGAAATGTAAGTAGATTACATCTAGCACACATCCTCAATCCAATTCTCTGGTCACCCAGTCAAAGAATTCAATCAGATTCGTTTGGCATGATTCACCTTTGGTAAAACCATTTTGTCTTGGATCTTGTAACCTATTGGATTCCAGGAAATTCACTATCCTTTCCTTCAGCATCACTTCTATTACTTTTCCAATAACAAGAGTAAGACTTATTTATTTTTTGTTACATTTGTACCCTGTGCTTTCCCACTCATGGCAGGCTCAATGCAGCTTACATGGGGCAATGGAGGGTTAAGTGACTTGCCCAGAGTCACAAGGAGCTGCCTGTGGCTGAAGTGGGAATTGAACTCAGTTCCTCAGGACCAAAGTCCACCACCCTAACCACTAAGCCACTCCTCCACTCTTATCAGCCTGTAGTCCAGTTTCTTCTCTGTCGCCACTTTTGTGAAGAAGGACTACATCCGCTATGATAAAGGGGATGGGACAACTTCCCTATGAGGAAAGGCTAAAGAGGCTAGGGCTCTTCAGCTTGGAGAAAAGGCAGCTGAGAGGTGATATGATAGAGGTCTATAAAATAATGATAGGACATTGCTTCCTATCCCATGACTTTCTAAGTTCCTCAGGAGTCTTTCATGAGGTACTTTGTTAAATGTCTTTTGAAAATCCAGATGCACAATATTGATCGGCTCACCAGTAGCCTTTTTCTGCTGCATAAAGTTAGCGTCTAGGCATATAGGGCCCAAGTTCATTTTGTAGATAACTAGACTGTAGCCTATTAAGGGCTTTAGGTGTAAGCATATTCTTAAAAACTTTGCTCATGCTCCTATTGTTAAATAATGTAGGCTTTCGTCACTGGAAAAACAAGATTCCCCCATTCAAAATCCACCT
The DNA here is from genome assembly GCF_901765095.1 of Microcaecilia unicolor. Lineage (NCBI taxonomy): Eukaryota > Metazoa > Chordata > Amphibia > Gymnophiona > Siphonopidae > Microcaecilia > Microcaecilia unicolor. The sequence goes on along the minus strand of NC_044036.1, from coordinate 202,510,986 downwards.
AAATCTGGCAGTTAGATTCTATACAGTCTGTAGCCATGTAAGCTGTTTCTATGGCAACCCAACATACACTATATTACAACAGACCACATAAAATGCAGGATTCAGTAACTGATTATTTCTCCAATTAGTATGGCTGGGGCTTGTCCAAAGGCTCACTCATGTTGTGACCTACTAAGAGTGCAGTTCTGATTCTTAGTTCACTGGGAATGGCTGGAGCTGTGGAAAGGCACTGCAGTTTAAATCTACAGTACTTGCCTGTTAGATGAGCTCAACTCAGAGGTTTGTGGAACCCTCACCCAAAGTCCTAAATTGTAGTGCTAGAATAAGTTCTAATGGACTTCAGATTGTAACTGTGGGTTAGAGCTTAAGCTTAATTTGAAAGGAATTGCATTCTTACCACATCACAGACTGTTCCCAAAATTTGCCACTAAAATAGTAACCCAAATTTAAATAGGGATAAGTCATTGTTCAATCAACCAAAAGTAGGTACAAAAACAGCAAGGTAATAAATGCCACAGTACTAAAAAGCGTTGTGTGCTTTGTAACCTATTTCTTTAAAAACATGCTTACAAAGTTTCTTAAAGGCTGTCAGTCTGGCTTTATATTTTGACAGTGGGAAGTTTGCTTAATTTCTCTTTTGCTATTTGTATTTTTGGAAGTCATCGTAAAGATTTAATGGTCTCTCTGCAGAACATCTATGAGAAAAGCTGCCCATCCCTTTCCCACCAAAAACATAGCACAGCTCCAATCCAGCTTCCACAAGCTATATAAGAAAAAGAACGCTATATTCCGGAACAGCGATTACTTGAATTTCAAGAAATAGGCCATCTCCCTCCTAGATGATTAGAGGCAAAGTCTGCTGTCTCATAGAAAATGCTGCCTAAGGATGAAGATTAGTCATATGTACAAATGAGTTCTGGTTATAACATACATTCACGTTATAGTAGAGAGAGGCAGGCAGTGGCGGCGATTTTCATATCCCGATGGCCGCCGAGCCTGGAGCCTCCTCACTGCTGCATCTCCCCCCCCCCCCCCTTGTAGAAGCAGGAAGTGACATCAACAGGGGACAGAACACAGCAGCATTGCCTGCCACTCTCTACTGAAATGTGGATGCACATTAAGATACAGAGAGGAGGGGTGTTCTGAGACAGGGGGACAGACATGCCCTAGGATCACTGGGCCGTATGCAACCGCCCCTGTTGCCCTTGCCTAAGACTGCCCTGCTGCCCTCCTCCAATCTTCTGGGCTGCCGGCAGTGTCAGTGAGGTAAGCAGACCTCGGAATCTTTCCCTCTGTTGCAGCCTATGCAGGACAGGAAATTGTAGCAAAGGGAAAGCTTCCAGGCTGCCAAAGGCAGTGTGTTTGCCTCACTGACACTGTCAGTGGCCCAGAAAATTGAGGGACAGTGGTGCAGGGAGCAGGAGGGCAGCCAGTGGTGCCCAAAACAAAGCACTTGACTGACCACCAGGGTTGCGGGTCCTGGAGCTGGAATGGGGGGCCTGGGCCCTCAAGGCCCCCCGTAGCTATGACACTAGCCTACATGCTAAGTAGTGCAGAACATGCCCACTCTCTGCCCCCAGACCCACACCCAGCATAGGTAGCACACGCACATCCTGAAATTACCATGGAATGCCTCGGTGCACCCCGCAGTAAGCCGTTTTTTGCTGTAGTAAAAGGGCCCTTCAATAAGATATATGAACTAAGAAGGGTCCTATAAGACTTTCTGTGGAATACAAATTTCTCTCCGTGTGAGTTTTGAGTTGGTAAAAATAAAGATGGGAAAGCCTAGACTGGCTCAGTTTAAAGGCCTGGATTGAATTCTGTGTGCAGTGAATGACAGTCCATTTGGAACTGTGACAGAATGTGGTGGACCTGAACGCTACAATACCATAGAACAAAGGAGGGATAAGGGAGCTATGATACATAGGTTTATATATCAATATCTCTTCGTTATTTAACCAAATCTTTTAGGGCTTGAATTGAAGTTACAGAGTGATAAACTTAGGAGTAGAATCAGGAAATACTTTTTCACAGAGAAGGTGGTGGATGCCTATAATATTCTCTCAGTAGAGGTGATGGAGACAAAAATTAGTAATGGAATTCAAAAATGCATAGGATAAACACAGAGGATATAATGAAGGTTAAATTTGCAGATGGCACAAAACTATTCAAAATTGTCAAAACACATGTGAATTGTGAAAAATTGCAGGAAGACCTTAGGAAACTGGAAGACTGGGCAACCAAATGACAGATGAAATGTAATGTGGACAAATGCAAAGTGAAGCACATTGGGAAGAATACAAATCATAATTACTTGATGCTATGGTCCACATTAGGTGTCAGCGCTCAAGAAACAGATCTAGGTGTCATCATAGATGATAAGCTGAAATCTTCAGCCCAGTGTGCAGCGGTGACCAAAAAATCAAACAGGATGCTAGGAATTATTAAGAAAGGAATGGAAAATAAAACAAAGAATATTACAATAGAAGTCCAGAAATCCAGATGCCAGAAATCTGGACCACCCGAGAATCCAGACCCTTCAACTTTTCATGCCAACCACCCAAGAATCTGGAAAACTGCTTGAGAATTAGGACTCCCCTCCCTCTCCTCACACAGTACTTCCCTGTGCATTTTCCCTCTGCTCCTAGCTCCCCCAAGACCCCCTGTAGCTATGCCTTCCTCTCCTTCCTTCCTTCCTTCCCTCCCCCTCCCTCACAGCACAATTTTGCATCTTCCTCTCCCTTTCTAACCTGAAGTCATAAAGTATTCATTATACCTAGAAGGGGCGGTATGATTTAGAGGCAAAGGGCCCGGTGCATGCCGGAGGCAGCCAGTGTGTAAGGCTGCTGCTGCCAGTGGTACTGTACTGCGAAGACTTCAGCTTAGAGAGGGTGCAAGCCGTGGGTCTGAAGTGGGGGGGGGGGGGAATGCCAGATTGTGCAGGGATGGAGGGAGGGAAGGAAGGAAGGGGAGGTGTAGCCATGGGGGGAGCGTGAGAATCTGGATTTTTTTTTACTTCTACTATATAATGCCTCTGTATCGCTCCATTGTGCAACCTTACCTTAAGTATTGCCTGCAATTCTATTAAAAAAAAAAAAAAGCAGAATTTTAAAAATGGCGAACAAATTGATAAAAGGGATGGAACTCCTCTCATATGAGGAAATACTAAAGAGGCTAGGGCTTTTCAGCTTGGAAAAGAGATGGCTGATTGGGGGTATGATGAGGTCTACAAAACCCTAAGTGGTGTAGAACAGGTAAAAATGAATTTATTTTATACTCTTTCAAAAAGTACAAAGACTAGGGGACACTCTATGAAATTACATGATAATATTTTTAAAACAAATAAGAGGAAATACTTTTATCACTCAACATATAGTTAAGCTCTGGAACTCATTGCTGAAGGATGCGATTACAGCAATTATCATATCCGGGTTTAAAAAAGATTTAGCCAAGTTCCTGGAGGAAAAGTCCATATTGAAATAGAAATGGGGAATCCAATGCTTGCCCTGGGATTAGTGGTATGTAATCTTTCTACTGTTTGGGATTTTTGACAGGTATTTGTGACCTGGATTGGCCACTGTTGGAAGCAGGATATTGGGCTAGATGGTCCATCGGTCTGATCCAGTATGGTTATTCTTATGTTTTTCTGTATGTTCTTAAGATGGAATCAAATCAAAATAAAATTTAAATGACCTCCTGGCTTAAGTGATATGGGCAGGGGTGGGCTTCAATGGCAACTCCAGTAGTTGGAAACTAAGGCAAGTATCAGGCAGACGTCTACAGTCTGTGTCCCAAAAATGGTAAGGGCAAATCAGAATCGAGTATGCATATTTTATATCATATATAATACTAGTAAAAAAGGCCCGTTTCTGTTAGAAATGAAACGGGCGCTAGCAAGGTTTTCCTTGGAGTGTATGTTTCAGAAAGAGCGTGTGTGAGAGATGGAGCTTGTGTGTCAGAGAGAGAGAATGTGAGAGAGAGAGAGAGAGACAGAGTGTATGTGTTTGTGCGAGAGAGAGTGTGTGAGAGACAGTGTTTGTGTTTCTGTGTGACACTGTGTGAGAGAGAGGGACAAAGACAGTGAGTGTGTGAGTGAGAGTGTATGTGGCAGACAGAGAATGAGTGACTGCGTGTGTGGTGTGAGGAACCCCCTCACCCCCTCCCTCTCCCCTGCCCCCTTGCAGCCAGGCATGTGCAGTGACCCTCCTCTCCCCGTGTTCCCCCTGCAGCCCCCCATGCCCATCAACCCTCCTCTCCCCCTGCTGCGTCCTTCCTGTCTCCCCTGCTCCCCCTGCAGCCACCCATGTAGTCTCAGGCCCCCCCCCCCTCAGCATCCCTCCTGTCCCCCTGCAGGCACGCATGTGCAGCGTCCCTCCTCTCTTCCCTGTCCCCCCTGCAGCCAGCCATGTCCAGCGACCCTTCTGTCCCCCTGCCCCCCCTGCAGCTACCCATGTCCAGCGACCCTCCTCTCCTGTGCAGCCACCCATGTCTGAGGATACTCCTCTCCTTTTCCCTGTTCCTCCCCTGTGGCCAGCCATGTCCATCGACCCACCTGTCCCCCTGATGACCACCAACCCTTCCGTCCCCCTGCCCACCCTGCAGTGTCCATCCTGTATCCCCTGTCCCCCTTGCAGGCACCCATGTGGTGTGTGGAGCCCCATCCCTATATCCCTGTTCCCTGCCCCCCCCTGCAGCCACCCATGTGCAGCGACCCTCCCCTCCCCTCCCCCTGCTTCCTTCCAGCCACCATGTCCAGCGAGACCCCCCCTTCCCCCCCCAGCCGGCGCAGCACCCAAAGAAGCCCCTTGTCCCCCTTCGCGCATCACCCGACCCCCCCCACCGTGGCACATCACCAAGCCCCTCCCCCCATCAACCCCCGCGCCACCCGCAACCGCTAATACAAACTGTGTCCAGCGGCTGCTGCTTCTGCTATTCAGCAGCAGCAGCCCGTACAAAAAAAAAAATCCTCCTAAAACGCACCTCCGTTGAGAAGCATCTCACATTGGCTGAAGTCTCAGCATGCGCTCCTCCTCTCCCCTCTGACGTCTCGGCGTTTCTCCGGGGTCTTCCGGCAGGGGCACTGATGTTGAGGGGAGAGGAGGAGCGGCTGCAGAGACGTCAGCCAATGTGAGATGGTTCTCCACGGAGGTGCGTTTTAGGAGGTTGTTTTTTTTGTTTGTTTGTTTTCTTTATGTACGGGCTGCTGCTGCTGAATAGAAGTTTGTATTAGCGGTCGCGGGTGGCAAGGCGGTCGATGGGGGGGGGGACTTGGTGAAGCAGTGGGGGAGGGGTTGGGTGATGCAGCGAGGAGGGAAGGGGAGTAGGGGCTTTCTGATGCCTCGTTACATGGGTGTTGTGGCGATGCGGCGGGGGGCACTTAGAATTGCAACGTCGAGGCTGCTTGTGTGTGTGTGTGTTTGTGTGTGTTTGTGTGTTTGTATGTGTTTGTGTGTGTGTTTGTGTGTTTGTATATGTGTGTGTTGTGTGTTTGTATGTGTGTGTGTTTGTGTGTGTGTTTGTTTGTGGGTTTGTGTGTGTGTGTGTGTGCGTGTGTGTGTTTGCATGTGTGTGTGTTTGCGTGTGTGTGTTTGCGTGTGTGTTTGCATGTGTGTTTATGTGTGTGTGTGCATTTGTGTGTTGTGTTTGTGTTGTGTGGTATGTGTTGTGTGTGTGTGTGTGTGTGTGTTTGTTTGTGTGTGTTTGTGTGTATGTGTGTGGGGGGGGTTGCGGGTGGCTTTTGTGGTCCGTGCGGTTGGGGAGTTTGCCAGCAGTCTGTAGCGATTCCTAGGCAGTGGAGGAGTACGGAAACACTCCCCCTGCCTGGGTCGTTGTTTGTTGGAGGGGGGTTGCCAGTTGGTAGGGGTGCCTTCATGGATCCCTTTACTCTCTGTGTTCCGCCCTCGAGGGCGGGGCAGAGAGACATGGTGAGTTGGATGGCTTCACCACCATGAACTTACGAACTGTTTAGGGATTTTGCAGATGGTTTCAGCAGGTTGTCTTCAGAATGTTAAGGTAGCGTTTTATGTACAGATGGGGCGTGGCTGAGGGCGGGTCTATGAGTGAGGGTGACTGGTCCTAGCCTATGAAGATATAGGAATTTTGTGCTTCTCTGCCTTGGAGTGAGCTTCTCTGCCTTGGAGTGAGTTTCAGAACGCTCAAGGTGGGATTTATTAATATAGATAAGCAATACCCAACTGTAATCATAAAACAGCCTATTGAAGAAAACATATTTTTAGGATCCTCAAGGTGGCTCTATGGTTTTTGAATTTCAAACTTCAGATTCCTCAAAGAGAAATATACCATATTTATTATTGGGTCACAATTTTTCAACTTTTTTAAATGGTTAAAATGATTTCCATGTTTCCCCAGTGATCATAATAAACTAAAAAAATGCACTTTATACAATAAGTACTTGATGAATAATACTCATTCGATCTTGAGAAGTATTCATTGAGCAAATCTATACAGACTATTGAAGAACACTAGTATATAAAGTTTTTCAAACATATATTATGAAAGGAGAAAATCCCTCAGAAACCTATCGGATTATAAATCCTAGGTTTACAATGAAAATAAATAAAAATTTGACCATTGATGACTTTCTATCATAGGGATTTGCGAAATACTCCTTGCTTTTTTACTTAAGTTTTTGCAATTTCATTTAGTGTGTGCTAAACTTAAATTCAAAAAGTGCAAACATAAATTTGTCTTGAAATCCACAAAGTGCTAACATTCAATTGGAAAGTGCCGAATATGCAAAAAGCAACACTTAGCTTATGTCCGACGGGGCCACCGTTTCACCTGTGTGTGCCTTCTTCAGGAACATGTGTTGCTAATTCAACTTTCCAGCATCTGGAGAAACAAGATTCAGTCAATATCTAAATATATAGTTCAAAAGCTGTGAACTCTGTCTCCAGTTAATGTACTTTCAATTGTTTAAGCTTCAAACAAAATGGCGCTCATACGTCACATGCCATCTGAGCCCTTTAAATAGAACACTAGGAACAGCTGATTTTAAAGTGACCGTGCATTGAAGATTCTATACAATGAATCATTTAATTCAATTAATAGAACACATGCCAGTCAATTTTGTTGTTGAGTCCCATAGGTTCTAAGGTTTCAATTTAAATGTCCATTTAGCCTCTCTCCGTTGCAGCATTAATTTTCTATTGCCTCCCCTCTGATTGGTTCCACTCGATCAAGGACACAACACTTAAGATCTTCAAATTTATGTTTAAATGTCGTGCAATGTTCAACCATTGGTTCTTTCATATTCTGCCTAACAATGTTCGATCTGTGTTCTAACATTCTGATTTTAAGTGCCCTAATTGTCATTCCTATGTAGAGTGTATGACAAGGGCACTGGATGACATAGAAGGGAATAATCGAACGGCGCCAGTGAAATAGATCGCCGTGATCTATTTTGGCAGCGCCGCAAACAGCTGGCCAAAACCGTATTATCAAAAAAAGATGGGCGGCCATCTTTGTTTCGATAATACGGTTTGGACCGGCCAAATGCCAGAGTTCGCCGGTTTGAGATGGCCGCTTTTGTTTTCAGCGATAATGGAAAACTAAAAGCAGCCATCTCAACCCCGGCTAAATCCAAGGCATTTGGTCATGGGAGGAGCCAGCATTTGTAGTGCACTGGTCCCCCTGACATGCCAGGACACCAACCCTACAGGGAACTTCTAAAAATTAAAAAATAAAATATATACAAAATAGCTCCCAGGTGCATAACTCCCTTACCTTGGTGCTGAGCCCCCCAAATCCCCCAAACCCACTCCCCACAACTCTACAACCATTACCATAGCCCTTATGGGTGAAGGGCGGGCACCTACATGTGGGGTACAGTGGGTTTTGGGGGGATTTGGAGGGCTCAACACTTACCACCAGAAGTGTAACAGGTAGGGGGGGATGGGCCTGGTCTGCCTGCCTGAAGTCCACTGCAAACCAGCAAAAACTGTTCCAGGGACCTGCAGACTGCAGTCAGGGAGCTGGGTATGACATTTGGAGGCTGGAATACAGTGGGAGGGGATTGGTGACCACTGGGGGAGTACGGGGAGGTCATTCCCCATTCCCTCCGGTGGTCATCTGGTCAGTTGGGGCACCTTTTGAGCTTGGTTGTGAAAATAAAAGGACCAAGTAAAACCGGCGAAATACTCATTAATGCCGCTTTAGTGTTTTCCATTATGCACTGAACCGGCCATCTGTTAGCCACGCCCATGCCCGCCATGTCCTGCCTTCGCTACGCCGCCAACACACCACCCTTGAACTTTCGCTGGCTCCACGACAGGAAAGCGGCGATGGTGTCAAAAAAGCGGCTTCGATTATACCGATTTGGCCGCTTTTGAGAGATCGCCGGACATCTCCCGATTTATGTCGGAAGATGGCTGGCAATCAAGTTCGAAATGAGCTGGATAGACTACAAAACCAATTCTACAATTGGTAAAATGAACTAGGGGATACCTCCCACAGCTCATTTAGGACGCCTGCAGTGTTTTCCTATACCTTTAAGTAACCAGTCCCACAGCTTTACAGCCAAAGAGTCATGTTAGACCAATGCCATCCATTCTACTTCCTTATTTAATCCCAATGGCACCATGGACCTTAATTTATAAATCCAATGCTATTCCCTAAAATTAAGAACTTGTTCAATATTGCCACCCTCCCACCCATCTTGCACAAAGTCAATGATCCTCCATTGATTATCCGTTACTTGATACTTACTTTCCACCTAATGTTGAACCAGAGGCACCTGTAGATACCAATTTCTATTCTTTACTTATGCTCATTCAATCTGAGCTAAATCATATACATGTTTCAGCCCACATATACCAACCAGTGTTGATATACAATTATATAAACAACCCCTGATGAGGTACAGGTAGTAGAACTTCTAGATCGAACTCAAGAAGAGGAACACGGAGAGGAATACCGGATGAAACTGAAAGAAGCCAAGAGAGAGATACGTCTGGAGAAAGCAAAAGCGGAAGAACAAATGGCTATAAATGTAAGAAGGGGTGACAAAAATTTCTTCAGGTATATTAGTGAAAGGAGGAAGACTAAAAAGGGAATTGTGAGACTGAAAGATGCTGCGAACCGCGTAGATAATGATAAAGAAAAAGCAAATTTGCTAAATAGATACTTTTGTTCTGTTTTCACAGAAGAAAATCCGGGAGAAGGACCGCGATTGACTGGCAAAAGTACATATGAGAATGGAGTGGATATAGCACCGTTCATGGAAGAGAGTGTGTATGAACAACTTGAAAATCTAAAGGTGGACAAAGCTATGGGACCGGACGGGATCCACCCCAGGATATTGAGGGAGCTCAGAGAGGTTCTGGTGGGTCCTCTTAAAGATTTGTTTAATAAATCCTTGGAGATGGGAGAGGTTCCGTGGGATTGGAGAACGGCGGATGTGGTCCCTCTTCACAAAAGTAGTGATAGGGAAGAAGCTGGAAACTACAGGCCGGTAAGCCTCACTTTGGTTATTGGAAAAGTAATGGAAGCGATGCTGAAGGAAAGGATAGTGAATTTCCTGGAAGACAATAAGTTACAAGATCCGAGACAACATGGTTTTACCAAAGGTAAATCGTGCCAAACGACTCTCATTGAATTCTTTGTAAGGGTGTCAAGTACAAGAAGATATTTGCCTCATCCTTCTGCTATTGGAGTCCCAAACACTGGAACGCACTACCTCGTCACCTTAAAACTCAAGTGGACCATGCCCTTTTCAAGAAGTTGTTAAAGACATACCTCTTTGCTAAGACTTACTCCCCAACTTACTCTGTTGATTGATGCATCCCTTGTCCCTTACCCTGCCTAGCTCACGCTGTTAGATTCTCCTCCCCTATTTGCTTCTTGTATACTTGCCTAAGTTTTAACTTTGTACTTTTATTTAATTCTCTGTAAGCCACATTGCGCCTGCATGAGTGGGAAAATGTGGGATATAAGTAACCCATAAATAAATAAATAAATTATGGACATGCTATAGACGTAATCTACTTAGATTTCAGCAAAGCTTTTGACATGGTTCCCCACAGGAGGCTCTTGAATAAACTTGACAGGCTGAAGATAGGACCTGATGTGGTGAACTGGATTAGGAATTGGTTGACGGACAGACGCCAGAGGGTGATGGTTAATGGAATTTGCTCGGATGAGGGAAAGGTGAGTAGTGGAGTGCCTCAGGGATCGGTGCTGGGGCCGATTCTGTTCAATATATTTGTGAGTGACATTGCCGAAGGGTTAGAAGGTGAAGTTTGTCTTTTTGAGGATGATACTAAGATTTGTAACAGAGTGGACATCCAGGAGGGAGTAGAAAACATGAAAAAGGATCTACAGAAGCTAGAAGAATGGTCTAAGGTTTGGCAATTAAAATTCAATGTGAAGAAATGCAAAGTGATGCACTTAGGGAGTAGAAATCCACGGGAGATGTACGTGTTAGGCGGTGAGAGTCTGATATGTACAGACGGGGAGAGGGATCTTGGGGTGATAGTATCTGATGATCTGAAGGCGATGAAACAGTGTGACAAGGCTGTATAGAGAGAGGTGTGACCAGCAGAAGAAAGGAAGTGTTGATGCCCCTGTATAAGTCATTGGTGAGGCCCCACCTGGAGTATTGTGTTCAGTTTTGGAGGCCGTATCTTGCTAAGGATGTAAAAAGAATTGAAGTGGTGCAAAACAAGCTACAAGAATGGTATGGGATTTGCATTACAAGACGTATGAGGAGAGACTTGCTGACCTGAACATGTATACCCTGGAGGAAAGGAGAAACAGGGGTCATATGATACAGACATTCAAATATTTGAAAGGTATTAATCTGCAAACGAACCTTTTCTGTAGATGGGAAGGCAGTAGATCTAGAGGACATGAAATGAGATTGAAGGCGGGCAGACTCAAGAAAAATGTCAGGAAATATTTTTTCACGGAGAGAGTGGTGGATACTTGGAATGCCCTCCCGCGGTAGGTGGTGGAGATGAAAACGGTAACAGAATTAAAAAATGTGTGGGATAAACATAAAGGAATCCTGTTCAGAAGGAAGGGATCCTCAGAAGCTTAGCGGAGATTGGGTGGCAGAACTGGTGGTGGGAGGCGGGGCTAGTGGTTGGGAGGCGGGGCTAGTGCTGGGCAGACTTCTACGGTCTGTGCCCTGAAAATGACAGATACAAATCAAGGTCAGGTATACACTTGAAGTAGCACATATGAGTTTATCTTATTGGGCAGACTGGATGGACCATGCGGGTCTTTCTCTGCCGTTATCTACTATGTTACCATGTGTACAGCAGAACACTATTTCATGGAACGTTCCCTGTAATGTCTGAGACTTCTCTTTTCTTATTCATGTGCTGATCTCAGGTGTTGTGTGCAATTAACCTTCCTCTGGTTGGCAATAGTCATCTGCCTTCTCCTCCAATAGTAGCCCTATATGTGTTATATACCTTTTGCTTATTAATGACAACCCCCCCCCCCCCCCTCTCAATATTCAGTAGTATTTAACAGGCCAGGAATGACTCCTGACTGATTAAATAACAGTTAGCTGGCTATCTGCGAATATTCAATGAGTGATATCTTCTACTGAATATTTACAGTCAGCGCTTAGCGAATAACCGGTTATATTGCACTATATAACCAGCTATCCAGGCATATTCAGTGCATCACCAGCTAAGTTTGGTGACCAAATCGGGCTGCCGAAATAGCAGGCCTCTCTTTGGATGCTATAAACTTAACCAACCAAGCTAATATTCAGCACTGGCCAGTTAAGTTTAAAGCAGCCAAAAATAAACCGGATATTCAGTGCTGGTCACCGGTCTCACCGCTAACTGCAATTATTTTAAAAGTAAATATTTTTGTGTAATAAAAATTATTAGGACTTAGAAATAGGGATGTATAACTGGGATAAGGTTATAGCATGCACAATGTCACCAAGGTAGCTTAAACACTTGATAAGTGTGCACTATATTTGTGCTGAGGTCTTGAAATGATGCATACTTATAAATGACCACGATTACTATTCAACAATGGTCCCAGCTGAGAGAGATTTGAATTGACAGTACTGAGAACTGCAGACTCGATTCAGGAGTGGAGGTTCTCTGCTGTCTAGTGATTTTCAGGGTTTGTATCAATCTGTCCAGGCTCCCAATCTCTCTCCTCATGCCCCTTATCTCCTATAGTATTCACTACAAGATAAAGGCAATGGATGATTCCAAGACCTGTTTTGCTAGAGGATCTACAGCTCCAGCAGCTGAGCTAACTTGGGTATCTGAGCCCTGTCTTGGCACTGATGCTGTAAGCAATGAAAAGCATTGCCTAGAAATTTGCTCCTCTTCTTCCAATAAAACAGCTCATCCTGTGGAGAAAAAGAATGTTCTCAACTGGTTGAAGAACAGGAGTGATGGCTGAAGACCAGGCAGATTTGTTGGGGAGAGGATTGGATATTGAAGATCATTCACCCACTTTCTCCTCATCCTAATTTTCATCCTTTCGTCCTTCTTCCTTAAAAAAAGAAAACACATAAGAATTGATAGATCATTGCTTTGACCTTGCTTCACAAGTCTCAGGCAGTGGCCACTTGAATTTCACTTCAAATCCCACAATGGAATTCCATCCCATATTGCTCACTCCAAAAGCAGGAGGTGGAGAGCCTAAGTCTCTCTCAGATAATAATATTTTATGGATGTGCTTGTGAAAATATTTTCAACCTTGTTTGAACACTGTTGTATTAGCAGGCATTCTAACAGCTTTTTTCATAGTATGAGAACAATTTCTACAACCAAACCTTTCCAAATATAAACAGTTGAAAAAAGTTTACATTTACTTTAGAGAGAGGTGGATTCCCTACAGTGCCCATAAAGTTTTTGCTTCCACAGTGGGACTGCCCCAGTGTTTGCTCTTTGGCTTGGCAGTAGCCCAAGTCCAAACCCATAAGTGAAGGGTCAGCTGCCACAAGAGGGAGAAAGTGAGAAAAGCAGTAGGTCAGGCAGTGTGACAGGGAGCAGAAGCAGCCAGACAGATTCTGTAACAGGCCTACATGTGGAGAAGGTCACAGCAAATGTAAGAGCCACCAGGCCAAGGGAAGAGCTCTGCCAGCAGAAAGAAAGCGGAGAGAAAACAACAGTAGCAGAAGCAGAAGCAATATCAGAGAGCTGCATGAAGAAGCTCCAGCCAGGTATGGCCAGGTCAGTCTTCAAATGGAGAGGTCCAGCAAAGAAAAACTACACCTTCAATAAACCATATTTTTGATTATCTAGCAGTTGGTGACAGGCCACATGTATGCACTTGGTGTAAAGAGTGACTCAATTTCAGAGAACAAGTGTGAACTCTAGAGGCTAGAGTGGCAACATGGAGGAGTTGAGTAGTTTATATAGGAAATCTACAGGGATATAGTAGTAAGGTCCAAACTCTAGTCTGGAAACCTCCTTGCTGCCTTGAAGAAATGAGGTCACCTTGATGTGGCAGGAAGTGATCCTGTAGCTAAGATCCGCCCTCCAGTTGATGCGGCATCTTTTTACATTGAGAGGATCTCCAAGGGCTTGATCTTGGAGGAAAGGGTTAGAACATCAATTGCAGTTGGCAATACAATCATAGGAGTGTAGCTAGCTCAGTGACTGATAGACATGAGGATCACGTGGAGGGGCATAATCGAAAGGGGCGCCCAAGTTTTCCTGAGGATGTCCTCGCAGAATGTCCCCGCGAAGGGGCGGGGAAACCCGTATTATCGAAACAAAATGGGCGTCCATATTTTGTTTCGATAATACGGTCGGGGACACCCAAATCGTGAAATTTAGGTCGACCTTAGAGATGGTCATCCTTAGAAATGGTCATCCCTGATTGTCGGCAATAATGGAAACCAAGGATGCCCATCTCAGAAACGACAAATCTAAGCCATTTGGTCATGGGAGGAGCCAGCATTCGTAGTGCACTGGTCCCCCTGGGCATGCCAAGACACCAACCGGGCACCCTAGGGGGCACTGCAGTGGACTTCAGAAAAAGTTCCCAGGTGCATAGCTCCCTACCTTTTGTGCTGAGTCCCCCAACCCCCCCCCCCCAAAACCCACTCCCCACAACTGTAAACCACTACCATAGCCCTATGGGTGAAGGGAGGCACCTACATGTGGGTACAGTGGGTTTTGGGGGGTTTTGAAGGGCTCACATTTACCACCACAAGTGTAACAGGTAGGGAGGGGGATGGGCCTGGGTCCGCCTGCCTGAAGTGCACTGCACTCACTAAAACTGCTCCAGGGACCTGCATACTGCTGTGATGGAGCTGGGTATGACATTTGAGGCGGCATAGAGGCTGAAAATTTCTTTTGAGGGTGGGCGGGGGTTAGTGACCAATGGGGGAGTAAGAGAGGTCATCCCCGATTCCCTCCAGTGGTCATCTGGTCATTTAGGGCACATTTTTGTGGCTTGGTCGTAAGAAAAAAAGGATCAGGTAAAGTCATCCAAGTGTTCGTCAGGGACGCCCTTCTTTTTTACATTATCGGTCGAGGACGCTCATGTGTTAGGCTACGCCTCCGAAACGCCCCCGTGAACTTTGGTCATCCCGTGACAGAAAGCAGTTGAGGACGCCCAAAATCGGCTTTCGAATATGCCAATTGGGCGACCCTGTGAGAAGGACGCCCATCTTCCAATTTGTGTTGAAAGATGGGCGTCTTTCTCTTTCGAAAATAAGCCTGTTGATAATTTGCCTGCCTGGTGCAATGGTGGCAGACCTCATGCATTACCTAGATGTTCTGGAGCCAAATATAAAAATTTTAATATTGAAATCCAAAACCTTCATGTAGCATTCTCAGAAATACTCCCCATTCTATGCACAGAACCCCAGAGGCAGGCAGAGCTCCAATGCATGGATGAGATGATGGTATGTGGAGGAGGGATTTAATTTATTATAAACTGACAACATTTGGGGGATGGGGAAGCCTATTCAAATGCATGGGCTTCATTTAAACAAGGTAGAACCCAGCTGCTGGCACTAACATCTAAAAAGGAGCTAGAGAAGCTTTTAAATTAAAGCAAATATGAGAAATGTTGCTGGAGAATGCAGTTGATGAGTTTTAAAAAAGGTTAGGACAAGTTTTAGGAGGAAAAGTCCATAGGTAGACTTAGGGAAAGTCACTGCTTACTTTTGGGGTGTAAGCGATATGGATTCTATATACTTTTTGGGACCCTACCAGGTACTTCTGAAATGGATTGACCACAGGATACTGGGCTTGATGAATCTTCATTTGACCCAGGATGGTTGTTCTTATGTTCTTATGCTTCAGGCCAAAAAGTAGCCTCATATTTCTACAAGTTATGGCTTCACCAATCATCCTGAAGTCTTGAGGATCCAAGACTGCACTATGAATAAGTAATATTGAAATCTCTTATATAAAAGCCCCACAAGTCACTTCATAAATAATAGAAAGAGCAACAAAGTGTAGCTGCAGCAAAGGAATACATAATTGTAGAACACTTATAGCATCCTTGCATACAACAATGTATATTGGATGATCTTAGAGGGTGGAGATATGCATATGTTTTTATGTATTCTGGCTCCTGCTGCTACTGTCAGAAATATGCTTCAATTTTTGCATGTAAACTCTTCCATGGGTATGTGCACACTTACCAGTATATTTTCGAAAGAGCTCGACAGCCATCTTCCTACACAAATCGGGAGGTGGCTGGCGATCTCCTGAATCCGGCCAAATCGGCATAATCGAAAGCCGATTTTGGCCAGCTTCAAGTGCGTTCCATCGCGGGCCCAGCAAAAGTTCAAAGGGGGCATGTCGGCATGGTAGCGGAGGCGGGACGGGGGCGGGATGGGGGCGTGCATTGAGATGGCCGGCTTCGCCCAATAATGGAAAAAAGAAAGCCGGCCATCACGAGAATGTGATCAGCTTTATTTGGACCCTTTTTTTCAGGTCCAAGTCCCAAAAAAGTGACCCAACTGACCAGATGACCACCAGAGGGAATCGGGGATCACGTCCCCTGACTCCCCCAGTGGTCACCAACCCCCCTCCCACCCTCAAAACAACAACTTTAAAAACTTTTTTTGCCAGCCTGTATGCCAGTCTCAAATATCATACCCAGGTCCCTGGAGCACTTTGTAGTGGGTGCAGTTGCACTTCAGGCAGGTAGACCCAGGCCCATCCCCCCCTACCTGTTCCACTTGTGGTGGTAAATGTGAGCCCTCCAAAAAAACCAAAACCCACTGTACCCACATGTAGGTGCCCCCCTTCAGCCCTTAGGGCTATGGTAATGCTGTAGAGTTGTGGCCAGTGGTTTTGGGGGGATTTTGGGGGCTCAGCACCCAAGGGAAGGGTGCTATGCACCTGGAAGCTAATTGTTTTATTTTTTAAATTTTTTAAAGTGCCTCCTAGGGTTGCCCAGTTGGTGTCCTGGCATGTCAGGGGGGCCAGTGCACTAGAAATGCTGGCTCCTCCCACGTCCAAATGCCTACATTTCACCGGGTTTTGAGATGGCGGCTTTGGTTTCCATTATGGCTGAAAATCGGAGTCAGACATTCTCATCTAACCCCGTGCGAGCGATTTGGCCGGCGCCAAGCTTATTTCAAAAATATGCTTGGTTCCGCCCCTTCGCGGAGCAGGCACCGAAGATGGCCGGCCATCGATTTGGCCGGAGCCATTCAATTATGCCCCTCTTAGAGAAACAGCTTAAAATTGCAGTTTTGATTTCTCCCAAATGTAACATTACGCCCTAATAATACAACCAGGATGACTAATTATTTCTCCCAATATTTGCAACAACATGGCTATCCATGCAAGATAACTATTTTTGAGTAGCGTTGTCAGTATGGTTGCAACGACTGCACATATTCTCCTGTTCATCTTTAAATGCGCATAAAGCTATTTATTCTTTTCTACATCACTTATTTACAGAGTTTTCAGTGGCACCTTCCTCAATCGTAACAACATTAGCTGATCAGAGCTATGACATTTTGGCTTCCTGAGCAAAAACGTCACAAATTCACTCTGCAGTTAAACTCAGCCATACTGTTACTTTGCTGAAACAGCAGTCTTAGTTCCGTGTATCCTCAATATGTAAATTAGTAGGGTTGTCAATGTGGAAATGCAGGTCATTAAACAGCTAATTTCCACTACATGATCTGCAGTCAACTGCTGAGAGCCCAGAGAAACCAGTTACTTTAAATGGTGCTGCCTTCAAGGTTGCTTATAGACGCCTGCAGGAATTGACAGGTTTTTTTTGTAGTCTGTAGACTCAATGGTGATTTTTTTTCTACAGAACACTGACGCAACGGGGTCCACCAACATTTCACTGCATGGATTCTCTACTCAAAGAGACCAAGTCAGTGACTTACTTTCTGTACACAATTAACTGTAGGTTGGTAATGTTATTCTGCTGTTTCAGAACTCATTTCTCCAAATTGTCAGATGCTATCTCACTCTCAGAAGGATAGCACTGTCAGAAAAATCCCCCAGTGAAAAAAATAGAAAACATAAAACTGATGCAATATCATGTATTACCAAGGTTAGCTCATGTAAGGCCAAATCCCCATAGATTTTAATGCAAAATTCAGTAACACTTTCCTCCACCACAAAAACACATTTTGCAAGCTGCTTAAGTCAACCCAAACCAAATGACATGATTCATCCCAATAACTACACAGCCTGACTTTTCTTGTCACTCCTCTCTTCTTACTACCATTTCTGAGTTTTTCTAGAATTAAAGCATATACAACATTTTGAAGAAAATAAGCAACTTCTGGCTCCAAGTGATGATACCTGAATTCCATGATATCTTTTCAAATTGCTGACTATCTTGTACCCACTGGGCTCATGCTACTGATAAAGTCCTTCATAATAGAAACAAGTGGGGAAAGCATCCAGAGAATGGGTGTAAAGTATACACAAAAAGTAGCACATATGAGTTTATCTTGTTGGGCAGACTGGATGGTCTATGCAAGTCTTTTTCTGCCTTCATCTAGTATGTTACTATGTTTGAGGGATTTACAAGATTAAGACGTTTGATAGTGTTTTTGCCATGTTTGGCAGAGCTACATTGGCTCCCAGTACATAAGATTTTTTTTAATCAGCATATTTATTGTTTCAGATAATTATGGGCATACTTATGAATAATTGTTTAGTTTATTGAGCACTTCTCTTTTTGGCCATTCCACTCAGTTGTGCGATGCTTAATTTTCAACCTCAAGTTCCATGGGTTTTCGTTTTTTAAGGATCTTCAGATCATCATTTTTCTCTGCTGCAATCAGCTTCTGGAACTCTTTACATTCATTCTTTAATTAGATTGGAGGATAATTATTTATTTTTTTCACAGGAAATTGAAAACCTTTTTATTTGATAACTGTTGATGATCCGACTTCGGTGGGACTAAGTTGGATCATCTTATGCTGTACTTTATATTTTGTTAAATTGTGTATTTTAACCTGCTAAATGTAGGTTATTTTCTTCTGTTTTGTAAACCACGTTGAGCCCATGAGGGGATATTGCAATATATAAGTGTAACATTGACATAATTTAGGCGTATATAATGACAATTTACCTGCACAATTGCTGTTATAGAATACTAATGTAAATTAGCACTAATGCACTAATTGAGCCAAACCCAGAAATTCAGCTGCTGAATATTGGGCAGACTTCCGTGGTATTCTCTAGTAAGTGATGAGACAGTCTAAGAATGGAGTTAGGGCCAACTCTGAAGTTATCCAGGCATTGTAGATATGCAATGCCGATGCACAGATTGCTAACCATCTATAGGGCTAGAATAGCAATTAGCGCAGGAATGCAAGCCTAACTTTGGGAACAAGCATTTATACCAACTGAAACTAGGTGTAAAATCATTGCACTCAAGATAGGCATGGGTCCCCCAAATTCTATTACACTGTGAGCATTTGAAGGGAAGGCACTGACCCACCCATGTCCCTCCCATCAATACACCCCCTTTTCAGATCTGCATGGAAACACTTAGGCACTCCTCTATAACAGGGTGCATAAATGTAGTTCTATGCCAATCTGCTGCTTTTGGGCCATTTCGCACCTTGCTTCTGTTATAATGTTTTGTCGTGCTGAAAAATAAGCACGGAAATAGCACATAATGCTAGGCACCATTTATAGAATTCCCTAGATATTGAAATCCTAACTAAGTCCGGTCAGCTATCTGGATAAAGCACTGAATATTGGTCATATCCCAAAACTTCTAGGTGCACCAAACACCCAGATTTTCAGGGTCAGACCTGAACAGGAGCCAGCACTGAATCCGGAACTAATTCAGCTGGCAATGGCCAGAATGTAAGAAATGCTGGCTCCTGCCAGCTGAGTATTGACACGCATGTAACCATCAAAATTCTTTGCAGATTTAAATCATCATGAGGATAAAGTGATATTGTGTATCCTGATTTTTAGAAAGCATTTCAGAAAGTCCTTCATCAGAGACTTGCTATGGATTACCATTCCCAGCTGTTAAACCAAATCAGGGTGTTCACTTAGCCTAAGATCATTCATCACTGCATTCTACACTAGCTGACTTCTTCTAAGTCAGTTAGGGCCTTTCTATCAAGCTGCGGTAAAAAGTGGCCTTAGCATGCCTTTTGTAAGTCTTTCCCACTAGCTAAGGCCATTTTTACCACAACTGGAAAATGGATGATTTTGCATTTTCTCGTTTAATGATCATGCACTAATTTTGCCATTAATGCATGGCCATTAACAAAGATTAGTGTGTGAGCTCTTACTTGCTAATACTGTGCTAATGAAAATGGTAACAGAATTCAAAAATGTGTGGGATAAACACAAATGAATCCTGTTTATAAGGAATAGATCCAAAGAAGCTTAGCAGAGATTAGGAAGCAACACCGGTAATTGGGAAGCAAAGGCCAGTACTGGGTTAAACTTCCATGGTCTGCATGGTCTGTGCTCTGATCATGGCTGGACGATTCAGCTTCAGAAGTTGTAGAACAAGGCCAGTGCTGGGCATACTTCTACGATCTGTGCCCTAATCATGGTTGAATAGATTTGGATGGGCTGGAGTTGAGCTTTCAGGGGCTTCAACGTTAACTTCAGAAAACTTTAGAACAAGGACAATGCTGGGCAGAATTCTACGGTCTATGCCTTGAAAATGGCAAGGGACAAATCAAGACCAGGTATACATATGAAGTATCACATACCATATGTAATGAGTTTATCTTGCTGGGCAGACTGGAGGACAATACAGGTGTTTGTCTGCCGTCATCTACTATGTTACTATCGGGCTCATTTTCAAAAGAGAAGGACATCCATCTTTCGACATAAATCGGAAGATGAACGTCCATCTCCCAGAGATGTCCAAATCGGTATAATCGAAACCCGATTTTGGACATCTCCAACTGCAGTCCGTCACAAGGACGTCCAAATTTCAAGGGGGTGTGTCGGAGGCATAGAGAAGGTGGGACTTGGTCATGCCTAACACTTGGATGTCTTGATCCATAATCGAAAAAAAGCAAGGACGTCCCTGACGAGCACTTGGACATTTTCACCTGGACGTGTTTTTTTACGTATAAATCACAAAAAGGTGCCCGAAATGACTAGATGACCACCGGAGGGAATCAGAGATGACCTCCCGTTACTCCCATAGTGGTCACTAACCCCCTCCCACCCTCAAAAACATCTTTAAAAATATTTCGTGCTAGCCTCTATGCCAGCCTCAGATGTCATACTCAGGTCCATGACAGCGCTTGAAGGTCCGAGGAGCAGTTTTAGTGGGTACTACAGTACACTTCAGACAGGCAGACCCAGCCCCATACCCCCCTACCTGTTACATTTGTGGAGGAAACAGCGAGCTCTCCAAAACCCACCACAAACCCACTGTACCCATATATATGTGCCCCCTTCACCTGTAAGGGCTATGGTAGTGGTGTACAGTTGTGTGTAGTGGGTTTGGGGGGTTCAGCACACAAGGTAAGGGAGCTATCCTGGGAGCATTTTATGAAGTCCACTGTAGTGCCCTCTAGGGTGCCTGGTTGGTGTTCTGGCATGTCAGGGGGACTTGTGCACTAGAAATGCTGGCTCCTCCCACGTCCAAATGGCTTGCATTTGGATGTTTTAGACATGGACGTCTTTGGTTTCAAAAATCACCGAAAGTCAGAAACGTCCAAATCCAAGGACGTCCAAATCTAGGGATGTCCAATTTTAAGGATTTGGATGTCTATGATTGTATTTCAAAACAAAACATGGACGTCCATCTTTTTTCGAAAATACAGTTTTCTCCGCCCCTGGATGTCGACGTTTTGGAAAGACGTCCAAATCGCAACTTGGACGTTTCTTTCGAAAATGCCCCTTCACGTAATTAGTTAGCACATGGTAATGTAGCTGCGCTAACTGATCAGCACAGAAACTCTCCATCCCTGACACATCTCCTTCTGTGGAGAAAATAAAAACATTTTAGCGCATGGTTTGCGTGCGCAGATCTCAAACTTACCGCCAAATGCCTGAGCATGTCCTGCAATAAGCCATTTTAAGCTGTGGTAAATGTGCTAGTGCTTACCGTGGTTTAGTAAAAGAAGCCCTATGAATGGGGTAGGTTCATCTCTGTCGCATGTGTTCCTTTTTTTCAAAGCATTAGTGAATCACATTCAATTCCTCTTAAATAGGAGGAACAGGCATACAAATACTATATGCACTGAGTCACTGTAACAATATCCCTCATCATCTTTACATGCTGCCCCAGATATGCCTCAGGTGCCCTCTTCTGCTCTTTCCAATCCTGACATATCCCATCATGTTAGCCAGCATTCACTGGGAAGGTGATGATTTTACAGTCACAGTCCATCCACTTCAGGCCTCTCTGTTGTTACTCGGCAAAATCTCCTTGACCAGTGAATCACTTCGCCAGCACCTTGTGAAGCCTATGCAGATCCCATCTGTACAGTGTCCTTCCATTTTTGTGCAGGTACCTGGGCAAGGTGCCAAGCCTCTCATGGGAGATCTGCAGCTTACCCTTGACTTTAGGTATGAAGACTTTTGCACACTACTACTCTATTGTCTGAGGCCTGCAGCAGTCCTTATATATGGTTTGGATTGCCTTGTCAGGCAGGGAGTTTATATGGATTTGGTGAACCAAGTACTTTGGAGTAGAATGCAAGGTACCCCTGAGGAGTCCCAAACTGTGAGTACCAGCCTGAAGTTTGGACAGACCAAACCTCAGTTCTGTGAGGCGATGAGAACTGAAGATATGCGGATTCCGGGGAGGGTTGAAGACTTTTCTCTCAAGCTCTGCCTGGTAGAAGGCCACAGACTCCTGGACAAGGTGGTGTTCTTCGATTCTCATGTTCACTTTCAGGACTTGGGCTTGTCTCTTGAAGCTTTGCCTTGCCTGGAGGTAATTGCTTCTTCCTTTTACTTGTTGGTCGTCAATTCTCAGCCTGAAGATGCTGTCATTTCTGAAGGAGAACCTCTTGGTTTTCTTGTGGGGGAGTCCTTTCCTGATGGTGAGGTAAGTTTGCTTATCATTGGCAGACTGCCTTCCTCTTGTGACATCTGCCGTGGGGGAGGGGAGATACCTGATGGTATATAAGAAACGTGCAAGCCCAAAGGCTATTGAAACAATGTACATTCAGGTACAGTAGATATGTTTCTGTCACAAAGAGCTGAAGCAGGATTTGAACCAGGTCCCCAAGTTTTCAGGTCCATTGCAGTAACCATTAGTCTGCTCCTCCACTCTACATCCTATGTTGCCACAAGGATGTTCATGTCCCTTCCTGTGCCCTATTTTGTTTTGTTACTTCTCCCAGAGGCTTTATCTCTCTTGAGTTGGTCTGGTCAGCTGATGTAATATATTCCCAAGTGACACTTGAGGATGGCTTTGTGATGTTATTCAAAAGGTGGTATTTAACCCAGACTCCTAGAGTGGTCAATTCCATTGCAACTTCATCTCTTCAAGAGGACATTGAAGAACAAGTGGAAATTCTATCCAACCAGCCTTTCTTCGAGTATGATGACATGTTTGAAAGATCAGTTGGAACAGGCTGATGCTTGCATTAATGATGAAGAAGAGAAGGAATAGTGGGCTGAATTTTTGTACTAGTACAATGACCTCTTTGCTGTAGACTCCTATGATTGTGGGCTTACTAACCTGCATGTTACCAGTAATTGCCAACCGTACCGTCATTACCATCCTGAAGAAGTATGTGTCAACTTCTGATAAGGACTGGGTTATGAAGTTGCCATTGGTCCTCATGGTCATTTGTGCAACTCCTCAATTATTACACAGGAGTATTTCTTTTTTAAAATAGTGACAGGTAGGTAGATGTTACATATTCATTTGTTGTACAGAATTAATTATGTGAATTTATTCAGTCTACTACTGCCCTTATATGTAACTCATTTATGTCAACATTTGCAGAGTGCATTTGCCTTTGCCCTAAAGAACTTGGAATGTAGCACTAGCACTAGATGTAGAAAAGCCTACTATGATCAAGGGACTACATCCACTGAATACCGAATTGGTGACATTATTCTATTTAAATTTTGCCCAAACCAAGGCCAAAGCAAAGACATTTTTGCCCAGTTGGCATGGTCCATTCCATATTGTGGAAAAAGCTTCATCTGTGGCTTATCAAATTCACCTTAAGATAATTACTCAAGGTGAATATTCCCTTAAATGGGTCTACCTTTATAAATTGAGACCATGTCACCCCAGACAATTTTCCCAGATGTGTGCATTGTTGAGAGGAACCAAACTAATCATGAAGCAGAATAGTTTCGTCCTTTTGTTTTTCAGATGCAGATATGAGTTTTGAAGATTCTGTTCCTGGTTTTCCTGCTAATTGGAGCTATTGCCAAATTGATTGATCCTGGTCAAAAACCTGGTATCGTTCTTCAAGATGTTTCTGATTTCCTGATTACCCACTCCTTGATTGTTACTCAGAAATTCTTTCCCTTGATCCCTTCCATTTTCCATCATCCAGTCTTGTTTGTTTGATTGCTGTTTCCAAGAATTCTCTTGTTAATCTTGGTGGAGTTTCCCTGCTTTACCTTGACACAGATCTATTTGTTCCAAATATTGGCAGAATTGGCATTGATGACAATTGGTCTTGAAAAAGACCTCTGTAGAAAAAGTAACCAATTGGCATATTTTCTATTGGATGGTTTTATTCTTCAGATTATATAGAAAGACTCCTGAGATAGGCCTTTGGCCAAAACACAGTGCTGTGTCGAGCCTTTCTATCAATAAACTCACTTAATTAAGAATTTGATGTCTTTTTGATTTGTTTGTGGAGAGCCTGGTCCACTTCCCACTTTCTTTGTGTCTTTGTGTTCTCCGTGGGATTCCGGTGTGCCTCCACCTTGGTGGATCTTCTTGATACAAGCAGTGCCTACATAACTTAATGTGTCTTGCTTGTAAATTTGAATTAGAGGGGATACGTCAATCTGTTAACTCCCAGTTGCACAAATGGAAAGTTTGGTAGCTCCTTGATTCTTATGTTGACTCATCTATATAACTATGTATAATTATGTTATTATCTCTCCTTAAGCAATTTTGATTGTGTGTTCTTTACTGTTGAGTCTGTCCCCACAAGGGTTTTTTCTTTTCTTTTTGTTTTGTTTCTTCATTGTTCAATTGAGATTGGTTGGTCCTTGCCTATATATCATATGTATTTTGTATATGATATATGACCACTGTTGTTTTTGACTTTTCTGTTATTGTTATAATCTTCAATAAAAAAATTTCACTAAAAAAAAACCGAATTGCTCTTCAAGTGCCTAGCTTAAAATAAATCATGGTATTCCTGGATATGGTGCTTTCTCCAGCCATTTATTTTTACTGTGCCAGTTTCTCCTCTCTCTGCTGCTCTACTCTTGTCAGACACAGATTGGAAACATTTAATTGTATAGCTCTTCCTTTGTGCACAGACTATGCTTAGTAAATAGGGATCTCTGACCATATGTGGTTTTTACCTAGCTAATAATTTAATGCTTCCGAAATGTAATTTTCCCAAACAGGAGTGCTAGCAAGAATAACATAAGCCCAGAAATTTTCATTGTGTTAGTCCATAATCACTCAATCTTGTCTTGGCTAACACAATCTCACACCAGCCAAAGCAGCTGACAAAGGTTTGGCCACTCTTTTGTTGACAAGTGCTCAATTTAACAAACTTGCACGTTGCTTTCTGCTTCATTTTTGCCAGTATGGCTTTTGTTTTCCTCTGAAATTTTTCACTTCCTGAAACTGCAGGAAATAAAGTTCTTGGATTAAGTGATGTTCTGAAAATATGCCAACAGAAAGGGTTTGTGAGCTTTTTGTACTTTTTTTTTTAACTCATAGTTTAAATGGGGCTTTGGTTGTGCTTGTGTTATGCAATTTCAATAACCCATTTTCAGGCTCAGCCCCAATCTGACAGACTTTGACATTTAGACTTGAAAGCCTGGAAGCGACTAAGGTGCTGCCAGTCAGTAGGCATGCACACCAGGAAGGCAAGAGGTGCTGCTGTGCTTGCAGTGAGAGCATCCCAGCTGGACCAGCACAATGTAGCTTCTTTTGTGGTTTATCTTTTGAAGAAAAATGCTTGTGAGAAGGACAGAAAGTAGCCACTGGTCTGTCAAACAAAAATCCTTCTTTGTTGCTTTATGTGCCAGAATTCTAGTGTTTTCAGAGCTGCACATTAAATTTATGAATGGGGTTAAATATGAAGTTGTACCACAAAGAAACCTACTGTATTTTCTAACACTATCACCATCAACATCCCCTTCTCTAATCACAGTATTTTGTACTTTTGGATGTTTAAGGGTGCCCATCTCCACAAAGCCTTACAATAAATTATGGAGGAGATGTCAAATCTAGTTACAAGATAGAAGAAAAACAGAGAGTCCATGGGGTGGATTTTAAGAAATCTACAAAGTATTCTTCAGTAGCGAGAATATAAAACCTCAAGCACTTAGGAGTTTTTTAAATCAGCCTACCAGTTATGTAGTTGCCACAGAGTTTCAAAACCTGGCATCAACAACCTCTTGCAGCACTCTTCACCAACATTTATTCACTTTAGAGAGTAAATCTCGTAAAAGAATTTCTCGTTGGCTGACACACTAGTGAAGTGTAATCTTAAAGTATTCCGGTTCTTCAGTACAAATGAGATTTTGCAGTTGATAATAAGCATTTGCACTGTTTTCGTGAGGAAGAGACAAGAGAGTACAGAGAGTATTAAGCATTCCTAAGGTTCCTGGTGTTACTACTGCCCTTCCGACTACTCAGTCCAGTACCTATTATGCCTTGTTTCCTATTTGGATACTCACTGGCATCTACTTAGCTCCAATTGCTAGTCTTGCACCATGCCTGAGATTAAAGTTTATTTTGTTATTATTACTTTGGGAATTTTGCATTTTTGATACCACGTATCTATCAGCTCTGGAACTCTCAGCTCACAAGCTTTAAGTGGAGCCTGTATCTTTATCTAATGAATGAGCAAACACTGCCATGTCCTGCAGATACTGTATAAACATATGCACGTTCAAACCACATAAATAGAAATTTTAAGTGTCCCAAATACAGTACTGAGAAATGATCTATCTGCAAAGCAAATATATAGAAAAATCTACAAAACACACAGAGAGACTGGTAGATACTTCTGTGATTAGCTACATGGAATTATACTTCATACTATTGATGGTCCAGGAAGAATAAATTGTACCACATCATAAGACAGGGAGCAGAAATGGAAAATGTATGTTTATTGACTAAAATAGTCTGAGACAGGAGATGTCTATTTTCATCTATCCATTAAAACGTTTGACAGAAACAGGACCAAAAAGCTTTTACTGGAAAAACAATTGCAGGCTGAGCTAATCCACGCTTGTATCTTCTGTCCATTGAACTGTTGAAAGACTGGCCCACTTGGGCCCTAAAGTTAGAAAATACATGTAAAGTGTAATAAAACAGGTCAGTAGGTTGGGTGGACCAACTGGTCACCTGTTGTGAGACTATTTTATAAAGACACAGAGGTGCCTAGGTGTCTTCAAAA
This sequence comes from Microcaecilia unicolor, assembly GCF_901765095.1. Taxonomy (NCBI): domain Eukaryota; kingdom Metazoa; phylum Chordata; class Amphibia; order Gymnophiona; family Siphonopidae; genus Microcaecilia; species Microcaecilia unicolor. Next base: position 202,484,021 of record NC_044036.1, on the reverse strand, counting down.
ACCTGCTGTAATTGTAGCAAAAATGCAGCTGTGTACATTTACTTCAGCTTGGGGACTAGTGCAAATGTATATAGCCAACATAGACATATAAATTTTAAACCTATGTGCATACTTCATACTCCACCCAAATTAAGCCATCATTCCTACCCACATCATATGTGTGTGTGCTTTCTTGTCACTGTATGTATTTGTAAATGCGTAACCTGTGGGCTAATTTCATGAGGCTTTTAACACACATAAAACAGGGTTTATGTTTGAAAATCCTTTGTAAAATCCCCCCCCCCCCCCCACCATAGTACTCAGAGGAAAAGGAAGGATCTGATTTCAGTCGTAGCAACTGCGTCCATCCTGAACAATCAGAGGATCTTGACTTGCATGACCGATTCTGTAGTAAAGGAAGGAACGTTGCCTGGTATTTATGAAAGTCATCATGTATATGTTGGATTCATAAGTGCATACAAAACATCCATGGTTAAACCCCATGATCACTTATGCCAATTGTAAGGACCTCCACCCATTCTCAAATATTCATATATTCTTCATGCACATTCATTCATTTACTCACCTTTGTTTATATTGCTGCATCTGACTCTTCCAATACAATACAATACAATACTATTACTACTACTACTTAACATTTCTAAAGCGCTACTAGGGTTACGCAGCGCTGTACAGTTTAACAAAGAAGGACAGTCCCTGCTCAAAGGAGCTTACAATCTAGTGGACAATCCAATTGGGGCAGTCTAGATTTCCTGAATGGAGGTATAATGGTTAGGTGCCGAAGGCAATATTGAAGAGGTGGGCTTTGAGCAAGGATTTGAAGATTGGCAGGGAGGGGGCTTGGCGTATGGGCTCAGGAAGTTTATACCAAGCATAGGGAGAGGTGAGGCAGAAAGGCATTTGGGTTTGAATCAGGAGCACAGAGACCTCAGTACTGTATTTTTTGATCAGGGAGCTTTTATCTTCATTGGTAGGGGATTCTGAATGCCTTTGCTCTCTCTCTGATCATTTCTGTACAGTAGGATAATTTAGAGGGGAATAATCGAACGGCACCGGCGAAATACATGGCTGGTGATGTATTTTGGCGGCACCGCAAACAGCTGGCCAGACCCGTATTTTGAAAAAGATGGCCAGCCATCTTTTGTTTTGATAATGTGGTTCCGGCCAGCCAAATGCCTTGGATTTGGCCAGGGTTTGAGATGGCCAGCGTCGTTTTTTAGCGATAATGGAAAGTTATGTCGGCCATCTCAAACCCCGGCCAAATTCAAGACATTTGGCCATGGGAGGAGCCAGCATTTTTAGTGCACTGGCCCCCCTGACATGCCAGGACACCAACCGGGCTCCCTAGGGGTCACTGCGGTGGACTTCAGAAAAGCTCCCACGTGCACAGCTCCCTTAATTTGGGAGATGAGCCCCCCAACCCCCCCCCCCAAAACCCACTACCCACAACTGTATTGCACCCACTAAAACTGCTCCAAGGACCTGCAAACAGCCTCTAGGACTTATTGTTGCTATATAACTTTGGCACACCAGTTCACACCTGAAGACTAATCTCTCTGAAAAAGTCCTTTCTTGAAAAAACCACATTTACTCACAGTTAACTGCAGATCAGAGGTTGTGCCCCACTGGCAAAGAGTCCCCTGGTACTAAGATTAGCAGTAGGTCAGAGCTGGCACAAAGGTGTACAATGCCCTCTTTCAGCACCATTCAAGGTAAGAACTACATTCTCTAATGTGGGTAACACAGGAAAGGGAACTAAAACTGGCTTACAAAAATGGCCACTACTGCATGAACTACAACAGGAAACAAAACAGGGCACACTCTGACCCAGTAAGCAGGGGGAAAGCACCAGGGGAGCAGAGCCTACCAACTACCAATACCTACACCCACGACAATGCATTGCTGATGTGACTCTGCAGTGCAAATAACAGAAAAGGTGTCACACTCACCCCAGAGCCACATCACAAGCAGGAAAAGGCTGTCGAAGGACAGAACACATTCTGCTGTCATGGAGGTGGGTATGGCATTTGAGGCTGGCATACAGGCTGGAAAAAAAAGTGTTTAAAGTGGGGTTTTTTTGGTGGGAGGGGGTTAGTGACCACTGGGGGAGTATGGGGAGGTCATCCCCCATTCCCTCCAGTGGTCATCTGGTGAGTTGGGGCACCTTTTTGAGGCTTGGTCGTGAAAATAAAAGGACCAAGTAAACCCGGCGAAATACTGCTTAATGCCGGTTTTTTTTCCATTATCGGTGAAAGCCGGCTATCTGGTAGCCACGCCCATACCCGCCCATGTCCCGCCTTCGCTTCACCGCCGACACGTCCCTTTGAACTTTCGCCAGCGAGGCGACGGGAAAGCAGCGATGCTGTCACAAAAAGCAGCTTTTGATTATACCGATTTCGCTGCTTTTCCGAGATCGCCGGCCATCTCCCGATTTGTGTCGGGAAATGGCCGGCGATGACTTTCGATTATGAGCTGGTTAGTTTCCCAGCGGCTCCCCAAAGGTTAGCCCCACTTGGCTAATATATTTAGCTTTTATGTGGTCTGCTGGTTTAGTCATTCAGAAAGTCTCGAATTTCTGTTCCGGTTTCTAAGCAACTGTTTCAATGTTTCCTGTTTCTGTCTGAACCCTGTCACTCCTGCATACAGCCTCTGTACCCTGCCAGAGGAAATGGGTGGGGACAAAAACAATGACCACATTCAAAAATGGGTGGGATAAGTACAGAGGATCCCTATATAGAAAGATCATGGATTTTAATGACTTTCACATTTCAAACATGACATTGAGGGGTGTAACCTGCACAGAGCAGCAAGTACAAGTCTGGCCACCTTGTTGAGCATATTGGATAGACCATACCAGTCGTCATCTGCCATCATTTACTATGTGGTGAACCTAATACTTTTTAAGGTGCTGTTTCCAATATTTTTACTTCTAAGAGAAATATATTCTGTGTTCTTCCTGACCTCCCTTGGCTCAACCTGAACCTAATACAACCTGATTTCTTGTTACAATGTGAACAAGGTGAGTGAATGAAACAGTAATCAAGATCGAAAACTTGACTACTGGCATAGCTGCTCATGACTTTCAAACTTCTACCAAAATGACCTTTTATCTCATATGAGAAGGCATCCAAACATCAAGGAGATAAACATATTTCTCAGTTGTTTATTTTCTGAACCTGATCAGGCAGGTCTACTTTGACTTTTTCCATGACAAAAATTGGATGATTGTAATTGGTAAAAGCCGAGAAACAAATTAACAGAAAGGGGAAGAGTTTCAAAATATAAATAAATCTAGTAAGATAAATAATGAAGCTGGGTTAGCAAGACGCAGCTCATCTTAAACAGTCAGGAAGCTTAACTTTGTCATTCTTGTCTAATTGCTAAATACTTAATAAAGAAGTGTTTTTGTCATAGACTCATTAAAGGATCAGTAGACCGGATTTGTTGAAAATTCCATAAATATTCCCAAGCAGAGATTGCATACATTTTAGTAAACAGTCAAATATAGAGAGGAAGTTGATGTAAGTAGGAAAGAATGGTCCGAACTCAAACTACACTTTCATACATATCTGACAGCTTTCAAAAACTTACTAAAGTTGCCTAATAGCTGTTTTCAAACAGTTCTAGCAAATGGTCAAGCATGCTACCTAGATTTCTATTCTGACTTGCTTGTCCCTAAGTGGTGAACATGGAGTTGAGTCAAGGTGAAGTGCTATGGGTCTGATATTCAGTGGCAGTTATCTGGGTAGAAGTGACTCCTACCTAATTAAGTGCCACTCACCAGGGCCATATCCAGATAATGCCCCTAAAATCCTTTGACTGCCCCAGTGCTATCCAGGTAGTGCTAGGACAGTCCAGGGCTGGAGTTTCTAATTACCCAGTTAGCAGTGATCTTCAGTCCACTAATCAAGTTAAAACCCAAATAAAATTAAGCCCTCAGGTAAGTGAAGCATTAAAAACCTCTTATGTGGAAATGTAATTCTAATACACTCTTTTATTTTATATTTATGAAATTTTTTAGATTAACAAGCAAAGATAACTTTCCCTTTGTCCAGAAATATAAGCAATTTTTATAGTTATACAACAATAAAGTAACAAAAAAGAAAGAATCCAGAAATTATATAAGGAGATGATGATCATATCACATTACATATACCTCATGATACATAGTGCAGAGAGAAGGTCAACTTAAAAAATGTTGGGCTACCTACTAGGTACTGTAAGATACAATGCTATAATTAAGTAGTCCACTGTATAGAAACAGAAACAGTCTCAAATGTTTAGGGTCCCAAAAAATATAACTTTGATCTTCAATTCTAATCAAACACTTAACAACAAATCATTAAAAAAAACCCTGCCCTTCCAAGGCTAGCATCTCCAGTTTATGTAGAAACGTGGTATCTTTAATAATGATTGTTTTAGTTTCTTGAATAGACAATACTCGCTGTTCTAAATCCTTTCCTCTGCATTGATATATCAGTCTTCAAGGATCCAAGATGGCACAGAAATCAGGACACTATAGCTGAGAGTTCTGTGATGAGTGAATCATGTTTACCTATTTTGTACTATTTCCAGCTTATCATGGAGAAGAGACAGGGGAAAAAAACAAGGTATATCCTCAGGGACGTCTTCCTACAACAGTTCAGCCCACGGTTCCTCAGCTCATCAGAGTGGTATGCGCAGCAGTTGCAACATTGGGAGCTGTCCTTGCTGCTGAGCTGCCAGAAAGAGAAATGGCTCGGCTTGAGGTATCTTTGAGCCCCAATGGTCTGATGCATCCCCCTCAACCGGGACCTGACAACATTGTTCAGGGCAGTCTGCTGAGTGCAGATAAGGGTGTTGCCCCATTGAAGGAAGGAGCTGTGCTTAGACCTAAGGATCTGTGGCTGCTTCCATTTCCCTGATGGGTGAAGGTGTCCAGGAGGGGGAGGTGAGCTTACCTCCAGTTGGAGAGAGCAAGACGGGAATTTTTCATTCTAGTCCTGCAAGAAGCTCAAATATTTGTTCCTTGTTGGAACTGGAAAAAACAGCAGTTACAACATTAGACACCGTATGGACTGTGTTGGTTGCTTTGGAAAAGGCTGCTAAACCTGTTACTCCTGTCACACAGACACCCATTTCTCTCCTCTTCTACTGCTGATCCCCCAGTACGCAAGTCCCCCTCCCCCATACGCATTTATCTTAACATTTATCTGGCACTTCATAGGGTCTCTGGCAACAATTCCCACATGATATTTGCAACTGATGCTGATGTCTTCCCTCTATTATGTTATGCCAATGTGAAATAGGATAGGCAGGGGAGAAAAAGCAATGCTGGGCAACAGACAGGACGTTGACATTTTTGATTATGATTTAAAAAATGTAATTGTAGTTCAAATTTAAAAAAAATAATCACATTAATAGTGCACTAAATGCCCACCCCTACTTTGAAGCCATTTTCATCTGTTCAACAGAGCTGTCCATTTCACTAGATGCTTCATCAGGAGCTGCTTCAAAAGAATTGCTCTTTGTACCAGCACCAACCTCTCTAGAAATCAAGACAATCCTATGAGTATGATAGGATTAAATCATCTAGTGGTATAGAATGGAGAGACTACTTTTACCCGATGGAGCTGATTCTCCGCTTGCCTGGGTTAATGCTGAATTCCAGAATGGCACTTACACAAGTAAAAAAAAAATGCTGACAAAAGTCAGCCAATCAGCAACAATCATTCTACCCTGTCCAATGGGAGAGCTCAGACCAACCAGAGAATTTGAACTAGTTCCTTCATAAAGTCACTTTACAGCCAATCAGAATGTCGAGTCTACAAACAATCAGGAAACTACTACTAACCCATTCACAAGAACACTTTCCAATGGATGTTAATATTTAACCCTGTAGGTTCTAAGGTGGCAGTTGTAAAACCTGCAATAACCTATACACCTTGCATCAAATGAGTTGGTGAACTCATCAAGCTCCAAGGTGTTAAGACACCAGACAGACTGTAATGTATCTTTTGTAGTATACATAATTGCTTGTATTGTTCAATAAACTTTGATTCATCTTTACTGAAAACCAGTCTCTGGGATTCCTGGTTTTTTACCCACTTCCTCTTTGTTTAGTAACTATCCGTGGGACTTCTTTGAGTTCTCCAGTTTTGTGGATTCTCTACTACATAATTGCTTGCCCATGTAATAAGTTTTATGTGGAAAAAACTACTAGAACATTGCTCCAGTATTGGCAGGCACAACCAGAATGCACCTTTAGTATCGCATTGCATATTAAAATCGCATAGGTTTGAAGACCTACAATGCTTTATCATTGATCGAAAGGAATTGGAGAGGGGATTGGGGAAAATTTTACTAAGTACTGAATAAAGATGGATATACAAGCTTAATGCCTTAGGACCTGTATGCACCTCTTTAACTAATTGACACCTTTTCCTGTAGTGAGACAAACCATGGAGCTGGCAGAAGTTGGCAGGAGACCAGTTTCTCCCTTTGTTTCATGAGACAACAACTTCAGAGACAAAGGTGAGAGAACAATGAAATAATTAGGTTTAAAATTGAAATATAAATTAGAATGCTATAATTAAAGGGAAATCAACTTTGACAGATTAATAGCTAGAATAAATGTATTTGTGGATTTTCTTTATGAACAGGTAAGTAGGAATTGGTAACAAAAGTTTACAAAAGAAACAATAAGGAAATGGACCTGGAAAAGGAGGTGATAGTGCCTCTGTATAAATCTCTGGTGAGACCTTATTGAAGTGCAATTCTGGAGAGCAAGCCTTCAAAAAGATATAAACAGGATGGAGACTGTCCAGAGGGTGGCTATTAAAGTGGTCAGTGGTCTTCATTATCAACCATGTGGAGACAGACTTAAAGATCTCAACGTATGTACTTTGGAAGAAAGTCAGCAGAGGGTACCTAAACCAGCTTGCTG